>NW_028288991.1:0-300000 GCF_059628265.1 Tinamus guttatus | reverse complement strand
TCTCTGTTGTGTAGCAGTGAACTGTTGTGCATGAGTGTTTGATGGTGTGCATCTGTGTGTTCTGGTGTGCGCTGGCATTTACTCTGGTTCACTAGTAACTGCTGGTATGTACAAGTAGGTACTGGTTTGTGCTAGTGGTCCCTGGCTTCTATTGCTGTACAACACAGTGTACTTGTCTGTGCTGGTGTGCACTTGTTGTGTCATGGTGTGCATTGGTGGCTACTTGCATATACTGGCATGTGCTGGAGTACACTGGTTTGTGTCTGTTTGTGCTTTTATGCTGTGATACATACTGGTATATTCCTGAGTGCCTGGTGTATACTGGAGTGCACTTGTGTAGAATCGTTTATATTGGTGTGAGCTGATGCGCACGGGTGTGTGATAGCGTGCACTGTGTGATGGTGTGTCCTGGTGTGGGGCGCACTTATGTACAATCTTGTGTACTTGCCTGTACAGATGTGAACTGATGTATGCTAGTGTGTAGTGGTATCTGAATGTGTACTTGTCTCTACTGTTGTGTGCAGCTGTGTCCTGGTCTGCAGTGTTGTGCACCTCTTTCTAATGTTATGTGGTATGTGCTGTTGTACACAAGGGTGTTCTTGGTGTGCACCAGTGTACCATGGTGTTTACTTGTTGGAACTGCTGTGTTTTGGTGTCTGCTCATGTGCGGTCATGTTCAGAGAGGTGTGTGCACGAGTTCTGGAGTGCAAGGGTTTGTGCTATTGTGTATGAGTGTTTAATGGTGTGTTCCGCTGGGAAATGGTGTGTACTGCTGTGGCCTGGTCTGCAACAGTGTATGCTAGTCTGCTTGGGTGCTTTTGTGTGCACTGATGTTCTTGTCTGTACTGGTGTGCCCTTCTCTATGGCAGTGTGTACTGGAATGCATTGCTATGTATTGTTGGGTACAAGTGTTCCTGTTGGGAAGGGTGGGTAGTGGTGCACAGTGGCATGTGCTGGCGTGAGCTTGTGTATTATAGCATGCACTGGTGTACAGTCATGTGTTATTGTCTGCACTGGTGGGTAGTGTTCTGCACAGGTGTGTAGTGGTGCACACTGGAGTGTGTGGGGGAGTTTTGGTGTGTATTGTTGTACGGTGATATTTGCTGGTTTCCACAGTTGTATTGCGTGCTGGTGTTTTCTTTGGTAAATGATGCGTGGGAGGCTGCTCTCTTGTGGTCTAGTGTGCTTTGCTGTTCACTTGTGTACTGATGTGCAATCAGTAAAGTTATCGCCCTTAGGTGTGTGTGCTGTTGTGCACAGATCTGTGCAAATGCGTAGTGATCTGTGCTGTTGTCTGCTAGGGGTTGATTTCTTTAATAGTTTATGTTGGTGTGTATTGGTATGTGCAGTCTTGTAGAGGTGGGTAATGGTGTTTTTTGATGCAGTCATGTGTGCTGATGTTTTTCATTGTGAATGTACGTGTGCTAGGCAGTGGTGCCCACACGTACAGTGGTCTGTGCACTGGAGTGCGCTGGTGTGTAGTGGTCTTCAACGGTGTGTGCTCTTTTGCCAAGGTATGTACTGCTAGGTACTTGTCTGTACTGGTGTGCAGGGCTGTGCACTTGGGAAAGGGTCTGTACTAGTGTGCAAGACTGTGCACTGGTGTGTCCTGGTGTGCACGTATGCATGCTACTTTTGTAGCTGTCTTCACAAGTGTTTGTAGTGGTGTGCACCAGTCTATGCCAGTTTTTGCTTGTGTGTAGTGCTTTGTACTGATTAGCACTTGTGTACATTGTTCTATAGTGGTGTGTGCTGCTGTGTGCTGGGGTAAAATGGTGTGGACTTGTCTCTAAAGGTTTATGGTGGTGTGTGCAGCAGTGTGAATGGGTGCTCCTTTGGCATGCACTGTTGTGCATGGGTGCACACTGGTGTGCACAGATGTTCCCTGGTGTGTTCAGTGTGCCCAGATGTGTATTGGTGTGTGCTCTTGTGACTTTGTATGTACATTTTTGTGCTAGTGTGCACAAGCGTGTTCCTTGTTTGCAGGGCTAAGTGTGTGCACCACTGTTTACTGGTCTGTGCACTGCTGTGCATTTCTCTATACTGGTGTGCACTCATACATGCTGCCCTGCACAGATACATGTCATGGTGTTCACAGATTTGTACTGCTGTGCACTGGTTTACAATCATACCAGTGTGTAGTGATGCACGCTGGTTTGTATGGCTGCATACATCCTAATTTATAATTGTGTGTATTGGCGAGCATTATTGTATATTGGTGTGTACTGTTGTGTACTGCAGTGCAGTGTTGTGTATTTGACTGCAATGGTTTCTGGCGGTGAGCACTGGTGTGTCCTGGTGCATAGGAGTATGGGCCGGTATGCTCTGGTGTTTAATGTTTTGTTCTGCAGGACTGGTGTGCACGAGTCTGCACTGGTGTGTGTTGTTTTGTAGTGGTGTGCACTGGCGCACACTGGTGTGCAATCGTGTGTACTTTTCTGTGCTGCTGTATGCAGATGTGGTCTGCTCCACTGTGTACTGGTGTGAGCTGATGTGCATCAGTATGTGCACAGGTGCATGCTGGTGAGCTCAGGTATGTACTCTTGTGCACTGTTGTGTGCTGCTGTACACCGGATTGTGCAGATATCCGTTTGTGTGTACTGGTGTTCACTGGTATGTGCATTGGTACATTAGAGCTAATTGCAAATCTCAGGCTCTGCTAGAGAAATTCCTGTACTCACATTAAAAAAAAAAAACCCACAACTTTCTAAATGCTGCAAGAGAATTAAACCTACTATACATGGAATGCTCTAAACGCAGCCAGCCCTAGAGCTGACAGTTAGTTGGTGAATGTGGTGCAGCTGGAGTCGGTCCTGTGGTATGTGGGGGTCCCTATTTAAAAGATGGGTCAAGCCACCCCCTGCCTCTCTACCCTCTGAGCTGGACCAAAAGGGCATTCAGCTCTTACCAAATCTGACCCCACCTGTACTCAAAGCAAGACATTCCCCCTTTCCCTAGAGCACAAGCAACAGACATTCGCTGTTTCTCCAACACTCAGGACCAGGACATTTGCTTTTTCTCCCATGTGTTGAATGTGGAAGTGAATGTCGTGTCTGTGCTTGGGCAGGGCGGATTGGACTAGATGATCTCTGGAGGCCCCTTCCAACCTCTAAATTAAACTCCAACCTTAATCCTAACCATAACCCTAAGGCTAACCATACCCCTATCCCTAACCCAACTGCAAGCCTAACTCAAACCACAACCCTAACCCCAACCCAAGCCCTATTTGTAATCTGAACCCCCTAACCCTAAACCCATAACCCTGACCCCACACTATCCTAACCCTAACTTTAAACCATAACCCTAACCCTGAAACCTAAACCCTAACTCTAACACTAACCCTAAACCCTAACCCCTCTAACTGTAACCCTAACCCTAAACCTTGATCCTAACCCCTAAACCCTAACTGCTCTAACCCTAACCCAAATCCTAACCCAACCCCAACCCCTAAATCATAATCCTAACCATAACCCTGACGCTAACCCTAAGCCCTACCCTAACCATAAGCCTTATCCTAATACCATAACGGTATCCCTAATCCTAACCCTGAGACTAAGCTAACCCTAAACCTTTAAACCAAAGCTAAAATTTACCCTAAACCAAATCCTAACCTTAAACTTTAACCTTAACCCTAACAACTCTAAACCTAACTCTAACCCTAACCCTCTAACCCTAGCCCTAACCCTAAAACCTAACACTAACCTTAAACTAAACCCTAACCTCTAACCTGAATTCTAAACCCTAACACTACCCCTAAACCCAACTCCACCTCCAACCCTAACCCCAACCCAAACACCAACACTCACCCTAACCCTTAACTAACCCCAACCCCAACACTAACCCTAACCCTGAACCTAACCCCAACCCCAAACACAAATCTAATCCTAAATCTAAACCCTAACCCTACACCTAAACCCTAGCCCTAACACTAAATCCTAACCCTAACCTTATCTCTAAACACTAACCCTAAACCTAACCCCAACCACAAACCCTACACATAACCCTAAACCCTAACCCGAAATCTAACCCTAACATTAACCCCAAACCCCAACCCTTACCCTAAACCTTAAACCTAACCCATAAATCCTAACCGCTCTAACGCTAACCCTAAACTCTAACCCTAACCCAAACCATAACCCTAAAACCTAACCCAAAAGCCTAACAACTAACCCTAACCCTGAACACTAACCCTAAAGCCTAAACCTAAGCAGAACCTCAACCCTCTAACCCTCACCCCAAAAACCCTAACCCCAAAAACCCTAAATGACCTTAACCCTAAAAAGTCTAACCTAACCCTAACCTAACCCTAACTCCTAACTCTACCCCAACCCTAACCCGAACCCTAACCCTTAACCCTAAACTCTAACCCTAAATAACCCTAAGCTCTAATTCTAAAGCCTAAACCTAACCCTAAGCCTCTAGCCTCTAATGCTAACCCTGTTTCTAACTCTAACCCTAAACCCTAACCCTCTAACCCTAACCGCCCGCTCACCTAACCCTAAACCCTAACCCCTAACCCTAAAATGGCCACCCTAACCCTAAACACTAACCCTAACCCCAAACCCTAACCCCAACGTGCCCACTTGCCCTAACTCTAAAATGGCCACCCTAACCCCTAATAGTAAAACCCCAACCTTAACCCTACCCTAAGCATAACCCTAACATAACCCCAAAACCCTAAGAGGGTTCTCTTACCCTAAACTAACACTAATCCTAAACCCTAACCTTGACCCTAACTCCTAACCCTCTTTATCCTTATCCTAGCCCTGAACACTGAACCTAACCCTCTAATCCTAACCCCTAACCCAACCCCAACTGTAACCCCTAACCTAACCCTGACACCAAACCCACCCCCAGGCAGCGCAGGGGAACACCCTACGGGCTGTTGTACAGACTCCCGGGGCCTCCATGCGCACTGGGCCAGGGTGGCTCTACAGGCTTTTGTGCGGCCTCGCTTTGCTTCTGTGTGCACTAGTCCAGGAAGGCCATATGGGCTTTCGGGTGGCCTCCCAGGGCCTCCGTGCACACTGCACCAGGGAGGCCCTGTGCTGTTCCATCCATACTCCCAGGGCCTCCGTGCGTACTGGATCTCAGGGGCCCTACGGGCTTTTGTGCAGCCTCCTGGGACTTCCTTGTGCTCAGGGCCAGTGAGGGGCCCTAAGAGCTTTTGTGCACACTCCCAGGGCATCCGTACTCACAGGGCCGGGGGGGGCCCTGTGGGCTTTCATGTATCTTCCCGGGGCTGCTGTACACACAGGACCCACCGGGCCCTACGGGTTTTGGTACAGCCTCCCGGGGCCTCCCTGCGCACTGGGCCAGGGGGGCCCTACCAGCTTTCGTGCAGTCTCATACCCACATGAATAGCAGCTGCAGTCCCAGACAGTAGATTGAGACATGGGGAAAAATCCTTTAGCAACAAAACTGTTTCAAATCTAAGAGTCCTAGGAGCACAAATGCCTATGAAGCCACAGTTGGGCAGCTCTCACACTCTGGATTATTCCAGAAAACAGTCTGATGATGCTGCCTGTGACAGGAAAGGGCCATCAGAGCCTGAGGAAGGGGTGGGCTGGAAAAGAACTCAAGCTTTAACCAAGCAGGGAAAAAAACTTGAAAGAACAAGAGCAACATCAGGAGCTGAACAAAATAAAAGTAGCTACGAAAAGTAGCAGACTATCCGAAAACAGAGACAAGCTGGAGTTGCCCACCCTGGCACTGCCCCGCTTGCTGATGGGGCCACCTCACTGCACCCAACATGCATGCAGCACTCGTACAAAAGGACCCGCTGCACTACGATCCATGGAAACACAAAATCACAGAGAAAAGACACTCCAGTTTCTGCTGTCACTCTGCTTAACTTTTCCAGGACTCTGGATCACCAGGGAGCTTCAAGAGAAATTCTCAGAGGCATCTGCATCTCCTCCAATTTTCCTGCATTGACCTCCATTTACCTTCATTGCTGGCCAAATCAAAGCAGGAAAAAAAAAATAAAACTACTTGTTAACAAAAGATAAAAGTGGAAACTGAGAACACCTATATACCCTACACAAAAGCACTAAGCCAAGGAGTGGGGAAAACATTTTTTATATAAAAAACCCACAAAACTCCTACTACCTCACAGCTCCATGTCATGCTCTTCAGGGGTCTTATTGTACAAGACAGTCTTTCTTTTCCAAAGGCAGCAATAAACTTTCCTGGAGATCTAAATCCCCCAACCACTGTTGTTTGCAAAAACCCTTTCCAAGTCCAACACCCCTAGAAAAGCAAGAGCAGAAGGAGCAAGGCAGCTCCAGAGCTTGTGTTTATTCAGCCCTAATCCCACCCGCTGCCCTACCAAGCAATTGGTTCCACCAATTACAGCCATAAATACAAACGCCTGAGTAGAACTGAGGAATTTTCTTCCGTAAGTAAAACAGAGAGGACACAGGAGATAAACACCTTGGTGATAAAAAGATCCTTGATGTGACTACTGAGAATTCATGTATTCAATATCCATCATACAAAAAAGTTGGTTATTAAAAATATTTTTATACAATCTAGCACTAAACTGGGCATTAAAGGACTTTTTCGGGGGGGAGAGAAAGAGAACTAATATGAAGAAAATAGAGAAGTATTACTGGGGTAGGAAGAAAATTTTAAGAAAACAAAGAAAGAAATATATACCAGGAGAGAATGGATGCCTAGAGAGGCCAAACAAAAGCCTGAGGGGCCCCCCAGGTCCCATGTGCACAGAGACCCCAGGAGGCCACATGAAAACCCATAGGCCCCCCATTCCGGGCCCAGTGTGCGCTCATGCCCAGGGAGGCTACATGAAAGCCCGTAGGATCTCGCAGCCGACTGCACACGGAGGCCCCAGGAGGCTGGATGAAAGTCCGTAGGCTCCCCCGGCGCACAAAGGCCCTTGGAGGACGCACAAAAGTGTGTACGGCCCCTCTGGGCCACCGCACACAAAGGCCGCAGGAGGTTGCATGAAAGCCTGCAGGGCCCCCCCAGCACAGTGTGCAAGGAGGCCCCAGGAGGCTGCACAAAAGCCCACAGGGCCCGCTGGCCCAGTGTGCACGGATGGCCCGGGAGGCCGCACGAAAGACCGTTGAGCCCCCCGGCCCAGTGTGCACGGAGTCCCATGGAGGACGCATGAATTTCCATAGGGTCCTCCCAGCCCAGTGCACACGGAGGCCCCAGGAGGCTGCACGGAACACTGTAGGGCCACCTCGGATCAGTGCACACGGAGGCCTCAGGAGGCTGCACTAAAGTCCATAGGGCCCTCCCGGCCCTGTGCGCATGGAGGCCCTGGGAGGCCACACGAAAGCCCATAGGGCCCTCCTGGCCCAGTGTGTATGGAGGCCCTTGGAAGACGCACAAAATTCCACAGGGCCTACCGGGCCCCGTGCGCACGGAGGCCCCAGGAGTCCGCACGAAAGCCCATAGGCCCACCCCATCCCAGGGCACGTGGAGGTCCCAGGAGGCTGCATGCAACACTGTAGGGCCCCCCTGGTACGGTGTGCACAGAGGCCCCGGAAGCCCCATGAAAGCCCATAGGGCCACCCGGCTCAAGGTGTGAGAACGGAACATTATGTTTCTGCAAAACTCTTACACCCGTGGTGCCCTGCGGTGGACAGTGGCCCGCAGGGCTCATGGTGGCCGAGGGTGCCTCGCACGACTTCACGCAGGATCACGCGGGAGGCTGCCCCGAGCCCAGGGCGCTGCCATTGGCTGCTGGGCAGGGCCGAGTGGCTGCTGGAGGCGGAGCTGCCGCCAGGCGTGGGGAGATTTTGAGGAGAGACACTCGGTACGACCAATCCGAAGAGAATCCGGAGCGGCTGGACCTTAAAAGGAAATGTGTAACCGCCCAACCCCTTGCTGGTATATAAACCCTTTGCGCGGCACCAGGGGGTTCTTGTGCAAGATTCCCCCTTTGAGGGTGAGCTGGGGACCCCAGCTAGCTGGTAATAAAGCTGGATCCTGCAATTATTGGCCTCTCTGCTCTTCTCTCACTCGTGGGTTGGGAACTGGACTTAACAAAGGCGCACGGAGGCCCTTGAAGACCACACAAAACACTGTCGGGCCACTCCAGTGCACTGCACACAGCGGCCCTTCCAGGCCTCATGAAAACCCATAGGGCCACTCCGGCCCAGTGCGCACTGAGGCCCTGGGAGGCCACACGAAAGCCCATAGAGGCTCTCTGGCCCATTGTGCACAGAGGCCCTGGAAGACCCCATGAAAGCCTGTACAGCCCCCCTGGCCCATTGTGCACAGAGGCCTTGGGAGATCGCATGAAATCTGAATCCTTTTTGGACATACGGTTCTTGACAACAAGATTTTCCATGCACCTTTCACCCAGGCTGCCTTACAGACCATCCTGCATGGACCACAAGCCCATGCACAAGATGCTGTTGGCTCCTGATCTTGGAGCTAAATACTCCCAAAGCCCCGCGCCACCATTTCCCACTGCTCTCCTTTCCAGAAGGCTCCCAAACCTCTCAGCAGCATAGTGTCCATTAGCTTGCTGGGCAGATGCTTCCTGTGACAAAAGGTTATGCAGATAGAGACATTTCAGGGACACAAGTAATAAAAGCTGTGCGGAAAATCTCGCTGTCAAGAACTGAATGTCCAAAAGGAGACAGAGGAGCCCTAAAACTTTATTCGAATAAAGGGAGAGTCCACCGGGCATATCCCTGTGGGGTCTCTCAAATTGCTGGGGGACGCAGCCCCCCTTTTATCCTAATTTCCCGACCGAGGGACGCCCTCTCCTTTTCCCTATTGGCCAAGGTACTCAGAAGTTACAGCCTTCCCAGGCCGCCTACACCGAACCCCGGCCTCCTGCCATCTGTTCTCACCTGAGCTCACCAACTCCTTTGTCCCCCTTGCTGAAGAATGTGGGGGAATTCCCCTATTTCCCTCCTTTGTAAAGGCCCCCATCTCCTTGCAGATGGCTCTTTTTGTCCCGCTCGGCTCATGGCTCCACTCAGTCTCCCCTCCCTTTGTCCTGCTCTTCAGCCAAACTGTGGAGAAACCCCCTTATTGATGAATACAGAAACTTGAGCATTCCGCTCAAAGCCGAAAGCAAGACAGAAATGGGCCGAAGCAAGACCGGACTGAATGCTGCCAGGATGAAAAGCAGCTTCCCTAGAGGCCTGGCCACTGGGCACTAAGTGCTTGCACTCCAGCAGCTGGCTTGTTTCTTTTGAAGTTGCCTGTCAAAAAAGAAGTCAAGCAGGAAGCAGGATTTCTTTCTTCAGAAAGCAGGGAATTTCATTTGCACAGAGCTGGAGATAGCTGATTTTGGCATGCTGAGGTTAGAAGCAGCCAGCCTTGTGCCATGGAATTCCCATGCGACCAGCAAAGTTAGGCTGTGGGCTCCCAACACAAGGGCTGGGTCACAATTTGGGCAGGGATCTGAGGCCACTCTGCCTTTGCACGGGAAAGGGTCCCTAGTCAGGATCGCCTGTGGCACACCCCAGGGAGGACTGCCAACACCCTTAGCCACCACCGGCACCAACGAGAAGAGGCCAGAGTGCCCCACTCCCCCCCCAGGACGCGCGGCCCACAGCTCGCAGCGCTCGTGCGCCCCCGGACGGCGCCGTGGACTTGCCCGCAGCCAACATGGCGGCGGGGGCGTGGCACCGCCCGCAGTCATCATCTCGCGAGATCCGCGCCGCTATATCCGCCGCCCGCGCGCGAATCTCTGTCTTTTTGCCGTCTGCTGCGAGGTCTTTTCGCAGCCGTCGCCATCCGCGCCCGCCGTCGCGATGCCGCCCAAGTTCGACCCCAACGAGATCAAAGTGGGTACGTGCGGGGCGCTGGGGAGGCGGGCGGGCCGGGGCGTGGGGGATGGCGGCGGGGGGTACGGTGGCAGCGGAGAGGGTGGCTGTGGCTCACGCGGCGCCCTCTCCGCAGTTTATCTGCGCTGTACCGGCGGCGAGGTCGGCGCCACGTCCGCCCTGGCCCCCAAGATCGGCCCCCTGGGCCTGGTAGGGACCGAGGGACAGGAGAGGGAGCCGCTGTTTTCAGGGGGGAGGGGAGGCGGGGAGGGGGAGCCGCTGTTTTTAGGGGGGAGGGGATGCTGGGAGGGGGAGCCGCTGTTTTCAGGGGGGAGGGGGAGCCGCTGTTTTCAGGGGGGAGGGGACGCGGGGAGGGGGAGCCGCTGTTTTCAGGGGGGAGGGGACGCGGGGAGGGGGAGCCGCTGTTTTCAGGGGGGAGGGGACGCGGGGAGGGGGAGCCGCTGTTTTCAGGGGGGAGGGGACGCGGGGAGGGGGAGCCGCTGTTTTCAGGGGGGAGGGGACGCGGGGAGGGGGAGCCGCTGTTTTCAGGGGGGAGGGGACGCGGGGAGGGGGAGCCGCTGTTTTCAGGGGGGAGGGGACGCGGGGAGGGGGAGCCGCTGTTTTTAGGGGGGAGGGGACGCGGGGAGGGGGAGCCGCTGTTTTTAGGGGGGAGGGGACGCGGGGAGGGGGAGCCGCTGTTTTTAGGGGGGAGGGGATGCGGGGAGGGGGAGCCGCTGTTTTCAGGGGGGAGGGGAGCTGCTTTTGCTCTAAGTGACTTTGTGTGTGACACAACTTGTCTGCCTCTAGTCCCCCAAAAAGGTCGGCGATGATATCGCCAAGGCCACGGGTGACTGGAAGGGGCTGAGGATTACGGTGAAGCTTACCATCCAGAACAGGCAAGCTCAGGTACCTGACGCCACAAGGGATGGCCCTGTGGTGCAAGCGCCAGGCTGGCAGGGCCACTGCTTGCTGCAACCATGAGCCTCAATCCCGGCAGGGTCTACTCAGCCCTTCATCCTTCCGAGGTCGATAAAATGAGTTCCATGCAGATGGCTGCGTGGGGGTCTTCTGGGAAAGACCCAAAGGGCAGGAGGAGAGATTGTTTGAATGCCTCTGGCCTGAGCGTGTAGCAGCTGTGTGTGTGCATGAGGCCTGGGGCATCATCAAGCTGAAGGTTCCGCATGGGCAGAGATCTGCCCATGTGAAATAGCTTTTCTTAATCTTTCTATGAATTTGTTGTTGTTCTTAAAAAGGAAAGTGCCATGTCAGGCAGTGTAAATATCACAGAACCTCCCCAACAAATCCTGTAGCCACCCGCCACTATACCTGTCCCAATGTCAGTGGCTGGTATATTCCAGTGGTGAGCTAAGAGGAATTGCCAGCCCAGGAAGCAGCCCTCTTCTGCTGTGAAGAGACCTGTGCCGAAAGGCTGGGAACAAGTCCTTGCCTGAAAACCTTTCTGTGATTGTAGTGTTTTCAAGAGCTGAGGTTACTGCTCTGGTGACTGCTCTCTAGGAACTGCTTCTTAGATGTTAAATGCCTTGCTTTACAACCTAATCTTGCATAGAAAGGGAGAAATGCATCTCTCTCTATTCAGATTGAGGTTGTGCCTTCTGCCTCTGCTCTGATTATCAAAGCTCTGAAGGAGCCTCCCCGTGATAGGAAGAAGCAGAAAAACAGTAAGTTGCCACTTGGCTTTGATTCTAAGTATCACTTGGGGCTTGGAGGGGTTTTCCTGTATCTAGGTTATTCAGCATGCACTGAGAAGCAAATGTCATGGGGCTGGGTCTTGAGCAGCAGGAATACCTTAGATGTTGGAGTACAAATAATAGCTTGTACAGCAGCCAATATGAGCTTCTTAAAGACTGATTAATCTGGCTGCCTATCACTGGTCTTGTAATGCCGTGACTAGTACGGTCCAGAGATTAGCTCACAAAAAAAAATGCTGGCTTAGGGAGCAGTTGTTCTTGCGATATGTAACTGTGCCCAAAACACAGGTTTTGATTGCAGTCCTGCTGTAGCTGATACTTCTCTGCTCTCCATATGATTCAAGGGCTGAGAGCAGATCCTCCTCTGAAGTTTAGGGAACTCAATGTGCCTGGTACTTAAACTTACTGGGGCTGTGGCTTTTTTTTCCTCCATGCAGTCAAGCATAGTGGCAGTGTCAGCTTTGATGAAATAGTGAACATTGCACGGCAGATGAGACACAGGTCCCTGGCTCGAGAGCTCTCAGGTAGGTACTGATCTAAGAAGCTGTACTCAACCCTTGTCTTGATCTGAGTGTCTGAGGTGGTTTTGGTTTGCGTGTGAGGCTTTGGGGATTGAGGGATCCCTTATAACCATGTGGTGGTGAATCTCCTTGTGCACCTTGTTGGGTCTAGCAGCAACAAAGCACCTTGTCTTGGCTGTGAGCAGCCATCCTGTTCCCTGTGGTACTACAGGATGGCAAAAACACATGCAGGACTTAGATCTGGCTTAAACCGCTTACTGTCTGCTTGTAAACACTGGTGACAGTCTGCAAACCAAAAAGTGGGAATAGAGAACACTGAAAGACTGTTAGGAAGCAAGCTCTAGCTCTTAAGTTTGAGGAGCTCTGAGCTGTGAGAAAGGAAGTAATTACCAGGCAGGATGGAGAAACCACTATGAGCAGAAGGATTTGACTGCTACAAGTGGAATAACTGGAGGGTTCTTTGAAAATACCAGTGTCTGGTAAGATGATCTGTGGGGCACTGACAATCTGTTTTCCTGCTGCAGGGACAATTAAGGAGATCCTTGGAACTGCCCAGTCTGTGGGCTGCAGCATTGATGGCCGGCACCCGCACGACATCATTGATGACATCAATAATGGCGCAATTGAGTGCCCAGCTGTAAGTATCCACTTTTGGTTGAAACTGTTTTTGGTTATTAAAGGGCTCTTTTCTAATGAGCTATATTTGCTTCTTTCAACAGAGCTAAGACTGCAGAAAAGAAGTTGCCATATGAAGGTTTGCTGAAGGTGTTGCAACAGCTTAATAAAACACCTGGTTGTCTGTGACTAAAGTGACTGCTTTGATTTGTCCCTGTCTCATGCTACATGACCACAGGGCTCTTTAAACTGAAAGCTAAAAAGTTGTGTGTATTTCCCCTTTGCTGCCTGGGGATTATTTCCTTGTGACAACACTGAATTTTCAGAAGCGTTGCAGGAGGCCTTTGTAGAGCAAACTTGTCAAATCTCTAACTTGTGTCCTTTAAGCCCTCCTTTGCTCTGCTTTTGCCAGTGCCAAATGTGCAGCTCTGAAAGCAGCAAAAATCACCCTTGTGTTAGGGTGAGCACTGCCCTGACAGGGTGTTTCCCCTGGTACCCTATGGCCAGAACACAAATTCTCCTGCTGCTGACAGTGATATTACTGAGGCTTGAAAATAACTGCTGGCTCTCAGTGCCTTCACAGCCCTGTGTTACAGTGTATGGACTTGTGGGATGAAATGGCTTTGACTAGTATCCATTTTAAATGAAATTTTGGATGTGGCTGAGGGCTCAAACCTGTTATCGCACATACTGTGCATTCCCATACAGCATTCCCATGGAGCTAGGACAGAATAGCTTTATGTAGGTAAGAGTATGTTGTTTGGCCTTGCTTAAATGATGTCAGCAGGAGCCACTGGGCTAGATGGCTTTTTGTTGTTGTTAGTTGAACAGATATGATTTTTTTTTTTAAATCCTTTTTCAGTCTTCTTGCTGCTAGGCAGAGATTCTGGATTTTTCTCTGAGCAGGGCAGGTAACCTTCAGTGTTGACTTTGAGTGATGTTTGGCTTTTGCACTTCCTTCACTCCTGAAGCGGAGCGAGCCCCTCTGTTAAGGGTGAGATCCTGTTGTCTCACCAGCCTTAAAGCTGTGAAGGGGCCAATTTTGGGTCTCTTGGGTCTTTGGATTTCCTCAATGTTGATACTGGCAGAGCTGGGTAAAAAACCTATATAGCCATTGTCTGCAGCAAGTCCTCCACGTCCTGGGGTATACTCTGAAAGAAAATGCAATGTAAGGGTAGGTATGGGTGTGTTTGTAAATCCAGCACCAGGTTTATCTACAAGGAAACAATGCAACTTGAGTAGTGTCTGATAGATCCTAAAATCCTAAAACCGGGCTCAGCAGTGAGGAAAAGTAACCAAAATACCGAGTGCACTAGACAGGAGCATAAACCTTACAGCAGGTTAAGTACTGCTTGCAGCAGGCACAGGGTGCTTAGTGACCAGCTAATGGTGTCTCCTGAAGGAAGGGCACCTTGTCAGCCTGAAAATACCAAATGTCTTGGTAAGAGGTGTCCTACCCTCTTATGCAAGTGCAGCTCCTGGAAAGCATGGCAAAAATCAAGAAAGGTTCTGCCCTGCTTACTTAGAATTTGAAAGACTGGTTAGTGCAACTAGTGCAACTCCTTTTCCTTAAAGGAAGAGGCTTGCAAACACCATCCATGGGGATCTGATCCAAAGGACCAAGTAGGGCAGGACAGTGTGATAGAGCCTTTCACAACCTTTTCTATTAGAAGTGAAATTTTGTTGGCGTTAAGAATGCTTGACTCTTGAGAGGTTGCCAAAAGAACCATAATGTTGGGGTCAGCCTGCGGCCAGCGACGGGGAGCGGCCTCTCCTCGGCAGACGCGGGGGCTGAGCAGGAGAGGCGGGAGCTGCAGCCACGCGGCCAGCGCGTGACCAGGCAGCCCATTGGGCGGCCTCGCGCGTGGTCAGCGTGGGATCACTTCGCTGATTGGCTGGTTGGGCTCCGCGTACCGCAGGGCGGGGCCTGCTCCGGGGCCGGCAGCTCTGCAAGTCGCCTTTTAATAAAGGTCTCTGGACCATCGCAGAGACCCTGTCCCTCAATACACCTGCACCGTAATACAGAAATATTATGAAAGTGCTCTACTTTGGCACTAACAGAGCTTCCTGGGGAGGGTGCCAGTCAGAAATGTTAATGTAGACATGTCCACATTATGAAGAAGGATCAAATTCTTACTGAGATGTCATCAATATCAGTGCTTAGAAGTGTTCTGCAAGGTATGTTTCCCTTCTCTGCAAAAGTGAAATAGCTGATCAGCTTTTTTTCCGACTGCTGCCTCTTCACTGTCACAGGTAACTGGGAATTGTTCTTTTGGGGCAGTTATCTACAGTTGCGGAGTAAAGCTTTGTGCCTGGAGCGCTATCCTAGCAAACAGGATACCCTCCAGTGGTGTGCATGTCCATTAATGGCACCATGGGGCGGCAGCTGCTGCTCCTTGGAGTGTGCAGGAATGTGCGGAACAGTGGTGAGCAGGGAGCCTAGACCTCACTGAAGAGGGACTTGAACATTCACCTGGGTCTGACTGTCTCGGAGTCCCTTGCAGGCAAAAGCCAATGTAGCAGGAGGGTGAAGTCAGCTGTGCTGGAGAACGGGCTGCGGTTTCATCATATGAGCTGGGTGCTGAATGACTCGAAGCTCCTATGGAAAAGAAAGAGGATGAATCTCAAGCCTCTGACTCCCCGCACAAGTCTGCTTAGAGAAGGAGTTCAGGGGCAGCTGGGTTGGGCTTCTGCAAAGTTACTTTGCTGCATGTGCTGACCACTGTTTAGTAATGTTTACTTCTAAAATACATAGAAATAATGTTAATCCTCAGTATACAAACCCCTCTGCATTTCCTAAGCTGTTGAAGACTGTAGATGCAAAGTAATTGAGCTCGTTTGAGGAAAACAAAACCTTAATTTGCTCTAGCTTAAGCCACAGGTGTGGATCCCACTGGCTTAGGCTGAGTTTTCAGTGTTGCCTCAGCATACAGCAGTCATGCCCTAGGAACGTCTCCTATACTGCTTGGGAAGCATAAAACACATGTTATGTTAGCAGAGAGATCTGTAGGAATCACCTATGTCTGCAAAGAATTCAGCAACAAATAAACTGCTGCTTTGGCAAGATTGCAGGTTCTTGCCTGTTCTGCTTCTGTGCAGCAAAGTAGGTTGAACATCACAGTGGTCGATGCAGGGGAAGAAGAATGAGAAGTATCCAGGCCTGGCCTTGCAGAGTTCAAAATGCTAGGTCAGCCTGGAGGCCAGCTAAAAGAAACTGCTAATTGTGTCCCTCTTCTACCACAGTCCTGCTGCCTGAGGTGTTTAATAAAGCAGTAGCCCTGGAATTCCACAGTTTGCTCATGGACAGAAGGGAAAGATGCACAAAGTAAAGAGGGTGCCAGAATCTTTGGAAAAAGACTGAGCTGAAAGTTCAGAAAAGAACAAGAGAGGAGGACAGGCATGTGGAGGAACAGGGGCTGACCAGTGCGTTGACATTTTCTCAGGAAATCCAGCTTTGTCCTTTCTTCCCTGATGAGACTCGGAAATGCTCCTGTAGTTGCCTAGTGAAAAGGGGGATAGGATTTTTTTTCTCATTTATTTATTTAATTAATGTAAACAACCATAGGAAGCACTCTTATATGGTACCTCTTAGCCCATGACTAGTAGGGGGAAAGGTTTTCATCCTCTCTCTGTAGAGAGGAGCTTGAACCTTTTGCCCCTTCTTAAAGCAAGTGTGTCTAAACTGAGACCCAAGCATTCACCAGAAATCAGTGCAGAGTCCTGCAGAACCCATCAGGTTTTGCCCACGAACAGTTTTGGGTGTCTCTGCTCCTTTACAGGATGGGATGTCACTTTAGCTAGCTCTCCCTGTTGTCTGGGCCCCTTCTGGCCCATCTTGGCTCCTTTGCCTACTCTGTCCCCTGGACACAGGCAATGCAGAACTTTTTTTCTTCTCAATTTGTTTAGCTGGTGGAAGCAGAAAACGGGGTTAGAAAAAGTTCCCCCTGCTTTTTGTGAGGCAACCAGGGGAAAAACAACACTTGAAAGCTGAAATCGCAAGCACTTGCTGTCTTTATTCCTTGGACTGGGAGTTGACTAGATTTCGGGCTAGGGAGGCTGCTTTGATACTTAAGGCCTTGTGCTGTTCTCTGGCACATTCCTTGCTTCTCTGCCATCCCGAGTTCCTGCTGAACCACACCAAGAAATTGAGGTATGCCCAGTTAAACTAGCAAAAACTTCTATTTTAACACAGCCTTCCAATTTCTTTCATGATAAAATTCAAGAAGGACAAGTGCAAAGTTCTGGCCCAGGACAGAATAATTCCGAGCTGTGGGCTGAGCATTAGGAAACAGATCCATGTTGACCAGGGCTGACTGCACGTTTGGCTGTGCTGGCTGGAAGGTAACCAGCAGGTCTTTACTCCGCCTGAGGCCACATCTGGACTCCCCAGTGTGAGGGAAATATTGAAAAAACAGTTTAAAAGAAAAAATGTTCATGATGTAGGTGGAGCATCAAACAGTGGAGCAGGGACCTAGTTGCGTGGTAGAATTTCCCTCCTTGGAGATACTCAAAACTCACTGGATACAGCCTTGGCAAGTGGGTCTCGCTCCCATGTTGGCCCCGTGTCCAGCAGATTGTTGGGGTCCCTTCTAAGGGAAAATATGCAGCCATTCAGTGACAAGGCTGTACAAATGATCATATTGCTTGAGGGCAAGAATGAGCAGCCTGGGTGGCAGAGGATTATGCCATCTTTCAGCGGCAATTTCAGCATAAACGTTTAACATTGATGCTGGTGTTGAGAGACCCACCAACCTTTGCAGTGCATAGCCAGAGAGACTCAGGAACTGTCACCCTGGGCTGTCCTTTGCATCAGCATAAATACCTGCTGTTTTCTCCCCTTTAGCAGGGCTGGAAATATCTGGAAGCTTGTTTTTTCTTAAGGGAAATGCTCTTGGAAGTGGGATGCGTAGTCTGAACCTTGCTTGTTAAAGGTAGTGACAACTTACACTGACTCTGCTCTTCAAATCCAGTGTCCTGGTGCACAGGGTGCTGCTCCAAAGCCTGGGCTGCTTCCCGCTTTGCTGAACTGAACCTTCGGGAGAGACAAACAGGGAAATGCGGTGCATGGAGCCCTTCCGTGAGGAGCCCGTCACCTGGGTGGCTTCGTGCACTGCTAGGAGAGCAGAGGGAAAGGAGAGTCCCATGTCCCGCAGGGTGTGGGAGCCACTGACTTGTGGCCCCTTGGTACCTGGCATCAGAGCATTCCTGTCGGGGTCTGCAACGGTGCCCTCACGATGCTGGGATCCATGTGAGGGGGCAGCCATGGGTCTCGGGCCATCACTGCTGAAGCGGGGGGATGTGGCTGTCACCGCGGAGGCTCCGCGGTGCCCAGGGAGCATCAAGGCAGCCTCAGGCTGCCATGTGGCTGCTGGCTGGACCTCCACACAGAGCAGCAGCCGCTGTCGCCCACTCAGCCGCCGCAGGCGCTCCAGGCACACGCGGCATGGGCTGGCTCCAGCCTCTGGGCGCAGCTGTGCGCACAGCAGCGCCGTCTCAGGCAGCACATTCCTGGCGGAGACAAAGCAGGGACGACTTGGACACTGCCCAGCCTCACAGCTCCAGGTACTGCCCTGGCTCTTGGCCATCACTCAATGTCCTCCATCCCAGTCCCGAATTACCAGCGGCTCTGGCAAAGCTGCCAGTGAAATGGAGGCTTCCAGTGCTGGCCGCCATTCAGGTAGTAGGTGGCCAGGTGTTTGGTGACGTGGTGCCGATACTCCATGGTGGCCCCGCGCCGGCATGGAGCCCCTCTGGCACGCGACCTCAGCGCGGCTCTTTGTGAGGGCGGGCGCATTCCAGGCCTCTGCCAGCCACTCGCCAGCGGATCCTGCTGCTGCTCCCTCCCCAGGTGGGATGGCTGCAGGTTCTCCCCATTCCTTCCCAGACAGGGAAACCCCCATCTCCAATTTGACATGTGCCTCGAGCCAAGGGAAAGCATGGAGCTGCAAGGCCCCGGTGCACTTTGCATTTCCGGGAAGGCCCTGCCGTGACCTCCCGGCCTCCCAGGCAGGTCCATCCATTTTCTGACAGCTGCAGCCCCCTTCAGACCAGTCACTTTTCAAACACTCCTACCGGCTGCCGAATTCCTCCCCGCAGGTCCCCCAGGGAAGCGAGGCCCTTTCCCACACACTCGGCTGCACCGTAGTCTCCGGCAGTGGCCACCCCTGCAGCCCTCTTCCTTAGTTACAGCCGATCCCGACATGAGCCGATCGTCTCTTTTATTAAGTGCAGGCAGCCTGGGGAAGTACTGGGTCTCCCAGGCTCCATGCGGCCGGAGAGCGGCGTGTCCCCGCCGTCACATCCGGGACGGCGGCTCCTTCCCTCCCCTCGGGGCCGGCACTAGTCCGCGGGCACGAGTTGCTCGCCCCGCCGCGCCTCCCGCCGAGAGCAGCGTGGCCCGGGCCCAGCGAGGCACTGGGCACCCCGTTGGCGGCGGGAGCGGCTCCTTTAAGCCCAGCCCTTCCCCCGCGCTCGGCGCGTGTTGGAGGCACAAAGCTTCCCGCGAACGTGACGTCAGCGCCCGAGTTTTTCTGCCCCGTTCCCTGTCACCCTTTCGCGCGCGCGCGCTCCCGCCCTCACGTGACCCGGCGCCGCGCGGCGCGGCGATTGGGCGCGCCGGGCGCGTAGTGAGGGTGACGGGGCGGCGGCGCGCGCGGCCATTGGCGGGGCTGCTGCTGGGGGGGGGGAGGGACAAGACCGCGGCCCCGCCCCCCGGGTGTGCGCGAGGCGGCGGCGCGTGGCAGCGGCGGCTTCGCTCCCGCGCGCGGGCTCCGAGCGCAGGCGGCGCCTGGCCTGGCCCGGCCCGGCCATGACCGACTTCAAGCTGGGCATCGTGCGGCTCGGCCGCGTGGCCGGCAAGGTGAGCGCGGGGCAGCTGCGGGGCGCGCGGGCCGAGCGGCCGCCTGAGGGGGCGGCGGCGGCGGCGGCTCCCGCGCGGGGCGTTTGGCGGGGCGGGGGGGAGGTTGGGGGCTGCCGGCGTGACAAGGCCGCGGCGCTCTGTGTTGCAGACCAAGTACACGCTGATCGACGAGCAGGACATCCCACTGGTGGAAAGCTACTCCTTTGAGGTGAGGCCCGCGCCCCCCAGTGCCGAGCTCCGCCCCCCCCCGGCCCAGCCCGCCTAATCCCTTCCTTTCCCTCCCTGGAGGTTCTGTCCAACTCGCTCCCGCCCAAGTTTTCTCTCCATTCTGGCCTCCCCCCCCCCCACTTTCGCCCGCTCTGCTGCTGCTGGATTTGGGAGCGGGTGGGGGGTGCACTTTGTATTTTTTTAAAGTGTAGTGGCATATCCCCTGTATCCCCCAGGTGTGCTGAGGCTTTCGGCCACGCGGCTCCTCCCTCCCCGTGTGCCCTACAGCATGGTTCCCTCTGCCCCATCCAGAGTATTCCTGGCGAGGAAGCACCCACAAACTGCCAGGGTTTTTTTTTCTGTTACCTTGTAACATGGCTAAGTAAAGCTCCTCGTGGGAACCCACTGACTGGCGGTGACTTTCCTATTTTGGGAGGGACAAAAGTTTGAAAATATTGAAAAAAATTGCTAACGCTTTGAAACAGAATAGACTTTTTTTCTTCACTTGTAAGCAAGCACTAAAATAAATGAGTTTGAAGTTTCTTTTAAATTTTGAGGCTTCTGCTCTTTTTTTTTTTTTTGAGAACTTTCCATTTGTCTTCTCTTATTTGGCTTGTAAAACTTGAAAGAAGGAAAAAAATCATTCTGTGCATAATCTCGCCCAGGGGAAAACATCCCCTATTTAACTTACCATTGGACCAGAAAAACGTTTCCTCTTAATATCTGCTTAAAGAGGGTAAGCTCATTCTAGCAAGACTTGCAAAGGGAAGGAGTTCCTTATTGCAAAATCTTCTACAGGTAATGCTTTTTTGGAATGAGGGCTGTTTTTTTGCTAAGTACCTGGCGCAGGGGGTACTACGCAGCTGCTGTCAGGAGCTGAAGTGCTGCGGTAGCGCCTGCACCAAGGAGACCCCGTTGGCCCCTTCCTCCTCTCTGAGCTGATGGAGGAGGGAAGCAAAGCTGGCCATGGAAGGACTCTGGCTCCCTTCCCAATGCTTTCAGAGCAATCAGAATCCATGTGGTCCCTGGAGGACTTGCTCTGCTCCTAACAGTGTTTCTGCCACACTTTGCTTGTGTGGCTTTGCAGGGATTGGATCAGAGGCAGATTGCAGCTGAGGCAAACCTATTGTGTTTTTTTTATTTATATATATATACACATATTTAATGGGAAAGTGGGAAAAGTGCTAACTTATGTGGTGAACTGTAGATAGAGTGCTAGTGCCCATGTGAGGTTATGGAGCTGCGTGGAGAGAAGAGGACAGGACAGCTCCTTCCACTAGCATCCCTAATCAAACTGGTGTAAAGCATTGCTGGAAACAAAGCCTGGGTGACTTGCTGATGGCTGTACATGAAATCTGTGCCAGAGCGGAGAGTGGATGCTGGCCTTACAGGCCAACAACTGGATTTTTGTTGTTCTTTGTCCACGTGGAGCTCCTGCTGTGCAAAGCTTCCTTTCTTCCTCTTCCCTTGCATCTTTGTGCACTACAATAGCAGAGCTGTTTTGTCTGTCTTGGAGGTTTCAAACAACTGAAATTCCTTTAAAGATCAAGTGACCTGTTTCTTACATGATGGGTTTCCTACGCCTCTAGGAGCCAAATATTAAATGTTGGTCTTTTGTATTCTCCTCTCCAAAGCATGTGCTCTACTGTGTTGGACGTCCTCAGTCACAGTCTTCCCTTTTCTCTAGGCTCGCATGGAGGTAGATGCTGATGGAAATGGTGCTAAAATATTTGCCTATGCTTTTGACAAAAATCGTGGAAGGGGGTCTGGCCGCCTGCTCCATGAGCTGCTTTGGTAGGTACAGTGAAGAGAATTAAACGCTTCAAGGGTTCGGTAAGGTGCAATTGCCTTCCTCCAACTTCTATGTTGTTTATTTCTATGTAGTGTTTTGAATCTTTTTAGATGGTTTGCAGCTGCGCTCATTTGGGAACCCAGCACAGTGGGTGCCATTAGATCTTATTATAGTAGTGTTTGGCACTGGCCATTTAAACAACTGAGTCTCTGTAAAAAATGCTATTCCTGAGGAGAATAGAAATAGGTGAGTATAGTTCATATGGATAGTGTTGAAATCTGCGAACCGCTACTATTTGCGTGTTGGGGATATGCATATGTTCCAGTTTAATGTATAAAGACGACCCATTTGGGTTCCATTGGTTCTGTGCTAAGCATATAGCTTACTGGCAGCAGTGAGAGTCGGCAGAGCAGCAGTGGAGAGAGAGAGAACCTCTAACTTAAAACTTTGGGGGTTTTCATGTGCCCTTCTGGGCATAATCTGGCACTGCTGATGGTGCTTCATATCACCTGCTGCTCCTTACTTTCATAGTCTTAGGAATCATTGCCTGATATCCTCTGTAGCTCCCAGCTAACGCTTGGAGGTTTACGCAATCAGTTCATTGTAAGAGGGTAAGTATTACTGACTAACAAGCTGTTAGATTTCCTCTTTTTAGGTACATTCATCATAATGAAACCTGAGTTAAATTTTGTAAAAAATAGTGGGTTTGCTGAAGAGAGCAGTTCTGGTCTTTAAAAGCCTTTTTGGAAAAATGAAGCGTGTTTTCTTGTCAGTTTCTTAAACTAGACCTAGAAATCGCAGTGTTCAAGAATTAACTGTGCTTGCTTCATTGTTTCAGGCTACTTTTTCTTCCCCAAATTAGTTTCTGCACAAGAGGAGGGAGACGGGAAGAGTATCAGAGACTCCATTTGGTTATTATTGTTAATATTTACAATCTACTTCTTAAATATGCTTCTGACCTGCATCTCTTAGTGTTTAGTCTTCCTGAACATACAAAGTAAGTGAAAATAGTTAGGAAGCTGACTATAATGCATAGTTCAGATTGTCAGCTGTTGCTAACTGTGAACCTCATACAGTAATAATTGTAGTCTATAAGTAGCACTAACTGTACCTTGAAATTATTCCAGCTGAGTGTTGAAGGCTGTACAGAGGATGACGGTTGAGCTGTCTGCTTATTACAAAAACCAGTCATTGCCTCTTCTGGCTTGTTTTACTTACAATATTTGTAATGTGTGCAGTTAGGTAACGCAAACTGAGCACCTCTAGCATGCGGCGATGTTAAAAATTGGAGGTTGTTTGTGTAAGAGGGATTTTTGAAAGTCAGCCTGGCAGGGTGTGAGCTGTCGTGCAAGCAGCTCTGAAGTTGTAAAAGGCAAACTCTTGGGCTAGGAAATACTGAAGGTTTTAGTTGTCTCGATCCCTTTGAGGCTGGCGTTTTTGCTGTGAGCTCCTGCGAGTAGGTGGCCCTGCTCAGATGATCCTGCCTTGCTGGCTGAGCCTGCCCAAAGGGCTCTGAAAGCCTTTTGGCTGCAGGTACGGTGTAGGAAGCAGAGTAGCAATATTGTTCATTTTTGCTTCTGTGGAGCGGGGGCTGTCTGAAAACAAAGCAGCATGCTGTGTTTTAGGGGAAGGCTCCCTCCTGTATGAGAAGGAGTGAGGATAAAGATTTTAGCCACCTTTGAAAGACATCATAAGGGAGGGACGATAGTCACTGCTCTTTCCAGTGCCAGCCTTGTTGCTTGGGTAAATTTAAGAACTCAAATTGCAGCGAGTAGAAGAGTGTAACTGCTCCCATTCCTCTTCCCTTTCCTTGTCCCCACGCTGAGGGGAAAAAATAAAAAGAAAAAAAGTAAACTGAATTTGTGCTTCCAATTTAAGATAAGTGTGCATGTGTTTTGGGATGCTCTTGTGGGTAAAGGTTTTCAGTTAGCCAGGTAAGCAGGTATCATTGTTCGTGCACTAAGCCCTCAAGATGGCAAGGTGATGAGTACGAAAGCTGCTGTCATGGCAGGACCTTCTCCTACTCATTTGTCCAAGCCCTCCTGCTGCTGACCTCTCTAAAAGTTAATACGCTTTACTCTGCAAATATTATTTCAGGAAGAGCTTCCCACTGCTTCTCGTTTGCTGTGGGTTTTTTTTTTTGTGTGCCTCTCCAGCAAAAACTTGCTTTTGTTTAGCCAAGTCTAGGTTTTTATTTATTTTATCTTCAAATACAAGGGCTTCTTCCCTCCCTACCTACCAAGATACGCAGTTTGGCAATACCTAGGTGCATTTTGAAGAAAAATTATATTCCCCACCCTCAACCACATCAAAATGAATCTTCTTGATCTGCTGGATAGTGTCTGAACTTTAAATTCTACTTCTTTAACCCAGACAAATCATGTTGTCTTAAAATGTGAAGAGCCATTTGAACGAAATGTTGAGTAAACATTCAGCTGCCAGCCTTGCATTATCCTTGGTTGTTGCCAACACATTGTTTTGGGGATGTAAAATTATATAGGTTGTGGCATAAGAAACTTGCACTAGACACTCTTCATCCTAAAATTTTAAACCTTTAAATTCCAGATGGGGCAGGAGTTCCTGCAAGAAGTGATATAGAGGCTTCTCAGGGGACTTGATACTTAATATACTGAAGAAAGGAAAGATGAAAGAAGGGTTGAAGGGGGAATGAAACGTTCAAAGCCAGTAAGAAAATTATGATATAATTTAATATGCAGCTCTCCTACCTGCTAAAAGTGCTGCTTTGGTTTTGAGCAAGTTTTGGCAGATGTTTCTTGGTCAGCTGTGGAGTCAACAAGCTTATTATGTCTTACGTACTATTACAGTCTAAAAAGCATTTGCCCTCTCCCTAGTTAAACCTCTGTGCTGTTATTTACTTGGAATATTGCTTAAGAGGCAACAACTGTGTGATTTCACACCAATGTCAGACTTGTATATAAATATCTGATAGAATTCCTACTAAAATAATTCAGTAATTTCATTCAAGCCTGCCCTGTGGAAAAAGTAATTACACAAATGATCTTAAAGAAACCAGAATGCTGCTTTCTGGAACTTTCCCTGCAATATTCTTCCAACTAAAAGATAGTGGGATTGTTTTTTGAGTCTAATCACTTACAATGGAAACAGCCTCCTGGCACAATTTCCTTCTGGAAGTTGATGATGTCTGAAATAATCACTAGGCAATTGGTGACCCGTGTTTGACAGTTACTATCTTGCAACATAGGTAGCAGGCCAGGAACATGCATTATTGTCTTCTGAACTTGATGCTGTTTATCTGCTTCTAGTGACAGTTTAGTTCACTGAGCTGCAAATCGTTTTTGTTCCTCCAGGGAGAGGCACAGGGGAGGGATTGCACCAGGATTTCAGGTGGTGCATCTGAATTCAGTGACAGTGGACAACCGCCTAGACAATCTGCGCCTTGTTCCTTGGGGATGGAAACCCAAAGCTGAAGAAGTCTCTAGTAAACAAAGGTACTTGAGAAGCTGGCACTGGGGCGGGGGGGTGACGTGACGCTTGGGGTGAGCTTCAGCCAGCAAAGAACTTGAAAGTATCCCAGACCGTTTTTCAGTTTGACCCTGGACAACTTGACTACATCGTAGCTGCATTGCCTGGGCATTCAGTTAATGTTCACTATTTGTATGCTTTGTCTCTACTTAAAATTGGCATATTCATAGCTTGTTAAACTGATTTTGAGAAGGTGTAGGGAATGGCAGTGATGCCATTCTAGCATGTTGTCTGTGTGAGTTTAAGAGCAAGGAATAGAATTTAAGTAACTTAGTTTGAAGTAAATATTTCTTGATGGATATTTTATGCGCTTAGGCTAAAATAAGCCTAGAAAGATGCCATATATGAGAAGCAGGCATAGTTTGAGGTTTAACAAGCTAAATACAGTGTTAAGCTTACCTGTTTTGTAAATTAATTGGAATTGATTACTTTCTGAGCTTACAGACCAAATGTGTGCTTATTTTTAAAGGGAACAAAGTCTATACTGGCTGGCAATTCAACAGCTTCCGACTGATCCTATAGAAGAGCAGTTTCCTGTCCTGAATGTAACACGATACTACAATGCTAACGGGGATGTTGTGGAGGAGGAAGAGAACTCATGCACATACTACGAATGTCACTACCCTCCCTGCACAATGATTGAAAAACAGGTATGTTCAGAAGGATTTAAAATAAAAAGGTATAACACAGGCTACCTTGTGTATCCAGTTCCTTACAATTTGAAGCTTTAAATGTTCCATGTAGTTGCTAACAGTGCTGTTTTTTAGCTCAGCTTTTTCTAACTTTTTAGACCCTAAGATATGTTTCTGATGTGTTTAGGTTCTTATCAGTTTCTAATAGAATTCATTATGAAGTTGCACTATGGAAGTGCTTTATCAAGGCATCACAGAGAGAATTCAGGGACTTTTTTTATAGTTGCCCATTTAAAAGTCATTTTGCACTGAAACAAGAAATGCCCTAGTGGTTTTCTGGAAGAAGTGCAAGTGCTGCACTGTGTGTGGAAGGACAGGTGGAAGCATTGCCAGTCCCTAACAGACCCAGAACTTGAAGGAGCAAGCAGCTGTACAAGAGAGGGAAGGGAAAGCGGGGAGATCAAAGTGTTATCTTGCCTCTTCCTGAGAAGAAAGTGAACTTGAGTGTCCTTTGTTCAGAGGAGAATGGGGAGGACAGCTGTAATCTTTGTTTTCTACTGTAGGCAGGTGAAATGAAGCAACATGTAGCCTTAATCAAGGCTGGTAGAGAAAGATGGGGCCTGTAGCTATGTCTTTGTGAAACAGATGCCCTTCTGTATGGATAAGAAGGGGTTTCTTTCACTGATACCGAACGCTGAGTAGACTACAGTCATTAACTCCTGTATTCTGTCTTTTTGGAGAATGTCCCAAATTTGGAGTTTTTGCCTCTCTTGAGCCTGCAGGAGAAAGCTACTTGCATAGCTATAGGCTTGGCAACAGCTGAGCGTGCACTACCCTCTTAATTGTTTATGAATTGAAGATGCTTAAACTTGAAAGCAAAACTTAGCTTGGCAACACAATAGCATATGAGAACAAATGTGATATTGTCAAATATCAAGTCTAAGCATTTTAAGCAAGAGCAACTGCAGAATCAGACCAAGGCAGTCACTTGAAATGCTTTAGATGTTCTGAAACCTTTGGTGGGATGTTCATAGCTGTGATAGGCAGACACAACAGAGATAGGCCATGAACCTCTTTGGGGAATGATGTAGGGGTGCTGGTTTGTAATGAGTAGGTTCATTAATGCTGTCTTGTGTTCTTCTTAGTTACGTGAATTCAACATATGTGGCCGATGCCAGGTAGCGAGGTACTGTGGGTCGCAATGCCAGCAGAAAGACTGGCCTGCTCACAAGAAACACTGTCGGGAGAAGAAACGGACCTTCCAGCAAGAGCTTGGACCGGAACGATGACCGGGTGGCAGGGGCCTCTTAGCAGCAGGATTCCTTCTCAAAGGCATTGGACTCTTGCTTTTGCACAGTAATGATAGACTGCTTATTGAAGCCAGAGGCACTGAAGAAGAAAAAAAAAACCCTGTGATGCTTGAGCACAACAGCTGACTGGACTGAGCCAGCTTTGACTGGTGCTGTGGGAAGGGATTGGGGCTGCCCTTCCAGTATTATATATTCTCAAGCAAAAAGACTACTGTAGAGGCTCCAGGCAGGAGGCTTCTCATTATTTATATGTTAATATGTTTGTAAACTCATGTACAGTTTTTGTTAGAAATTCTTGATAGGGCTCACTAATGTTCAGATGAGAACACGTTCTTGGCCTAATAGTTAAAAAAAAAAAAAAAAAAGTCCCACAAGAGAACAAAACCAAACAAAAACCAACAACAACCACTTGTCATGTAGCAAACGCTTTTCCTCCCATGTGGCAAAAAGTGTCTGTGGCTGCGGTAGGGCCAGGAGGCAGGCTCTGACATCAGCAGCTGCTCTGGAGAACTCTGCATGGAAGTTACATTTAAAAAAAAAAAAAAACGAGGGGAGGCAGGCAAACAAAGTAAAGGTTGGAATGAATCGCTGTCTGCTTTCTAGTTTTCTCACGTTCCCTTCCAGCTGTTTTCAGAGCACAGCCACACTTGGCTGTTTGATATAACCTAGTCAGGAGGAACCAGCATAGCAGAAACTGGAACAGTGTAAGGGGGCCAGCTGGGGTCTGTGCATCTAGTCAAGCTACTGTGTTGTTCCCTTTGGAGAAGTGCTGCTAGAGACCATGCTTTCAGCAACCGATGTTCTTAGAAAGCTGGATTGGCTTTCTGGCTATGAAACCTTTGTATATAAAGTAGTTTTAGAGAAGCTCAGATAGTTGACTCTTTGTGGATGTGGTGGCCCTCATGGCTTCCCTGTAAGCATTGAAAATATTGTAGTGATATGCAGATATGTTTAAATGATCTCATATTTTGTAATTTGAGTTATTTATTCATTTAAATACCATCAATCTGAAAAGCATCTTCTGATTCTTTTTTATACAAAGTAAAATAATATGGAAGGAGAATTTGGCTTGCAGACTAAAAGCCTGCTTTTTTTTCCAAACATTTTATAATGAATAATCTGAAAGGATTTGTGTTTTTTTCCCCTTGGAAATGTAAGAAGTATGAACTGAGTTTCCTGAAGAATTAAATGGGTAATTTAATATTAGGTGTTAGTGTCACTTCACAGTAGAAGGATGTGAACGCTGAATGCTCAGTGCAGCCTTTTCTGAATGCTTGGTTAAATACCCGTTTACCAATTCTTGCAGAAGCTGTAACATGTTCATTTTCAATCAGCAGCGAAGCCAGGCTTAATCAAATTGTCCTATAGTTGGTGATTTTGAAGAAACATTCATTTGCTTTAAAGGAACTATACATTTTTTTTGAGAATGAAAAACAGTGTGTAAGGAAAACTTGTATTCAAGATAATCCTCTGAAAAGGATGTGAATATTGGCTCCTCTACCTGCTTTTTTAAAAAGCTAAGATTTGCCATGCCAATTTTCCACGTACTACTAGTAATTCTTGTTACCAAATGGAGCTTGAGCATATTGAAACACTTCTGCAACAGTGAGAGGGACTCGGATAGCTCTGCTGTTGGCAATGTTGCTGCACAAGAAACAAAACATGGTAATGAGGTTCTGATAGGAAAACTCCTGATCACTATATGAAGGGTGATCCTCATGCTAAAGGATGTGCCAAAAAAGGGTGATGGGTGCTTAGGGTAATGCTGATCCCAGTGAATGGGGGAGGAAGGGCAACAGAAGAAAGGGATGAAGGGAGGGGGAACTGAGGATATTGCTTAGGCATCATCAAAGGACTCACGAATGAAATAAGCCAGGTACTAACTTAGTGTTACCTTTGACTCAAAACTGCTGGAGAAGTGGCTACAGGGACTCTGACCTCTGCAAAGTGCCTGGGTACTGGAGTAAGCATCTTGCTGTCTCAAGAAAATCCTCAAGAACCCTTTTTTTCTTTCTAATTAGTGCAGGATTTTTTTTTTTTTTGTGACTGGCAGAGGAGTTCTTTATAGAAGAGACATTTCCCTTTTTGTAAGGGCTGTCAAGCTGCTTTGCTTCATTGGAGTCCTGTAAAGATACCTGTTACATAGGAACATGGCAGCTCTGATGCAACCTGTAGTGTTTCCAAAAAACACAAAAAGGTCCTTTGTGAGTACCCTAAAAGAAACTAGGCTGGTGGGGGTATCTTCATACAGACAAGTCAATAAAAAGCTCAGAGGTAGGTGCGTTATTCCCAAGAGTGAGGGATGTGAGGAATATGCAAGGATTTAAAACACTGGTAAATGAGCTGGAAAAGGTGTGATGAGTTAAGTGGGCAATTAAAGCTGTATAGCATTATCAGAGAAGAAAAAGTTGCAGAAAAGAGAAGACCAGCAAATGATGCTGATCCTGAAAGACCGTGTGACAGTGCTGGATGACAGTGCTGGATGAATTTCAATGCAAACAAAGGTAAAACTGCACAGGGTGGAGGTAGGAGAGGCAGGATAAAAAAAAAAAAAAAAAGCCTTTATGATTTCTGAGTGGAGTTTAGTTTAAAAACGAGCTCTTGATGTAAGTAGAGCTGACACTGTCATACACTTACCAGCAGGCAAACAAAGCAGCTTAGGGATTGCTTGAAAAGGGATAGCTTTGAAAGGAATAGAGAATGCTAATACCACAGTGTATAAAGTCTTTGATGCACCTGTTTCTCCAGTGCTGTGTGCAGTGTTGATGTGGCTGTCTCAAAATTATAGAACTGGAGAAAAAAAAAAAAAGAATAGGAGAATTATTAAACGCTGAGTTCCCACCGCTTGCAATAACCTCAGTTTGGGGGTTAAATAGTTCCTGTGTAAGGTGCTGTGTTTGTCTCTGGAACTGCCGGTTCTAAAAGAGCTCCCAAGTGCCTGGTCTCATCATGCTCCTTCTGTTGTTCCACTTCAAGAGTCCCATCCTGTTGCACATGTGTCCTGCCTGGAATCTCCTCAGCTTGTCAGTGAGCTGGGACTTCGGATGGAGGGTCTGGGAGATTGCACATTGTAGTTCTCCCATCTAAGATGCTTCCAGCAGGGGGAAAATCTGCATCTGTGTCTTTAAGTTTTGGGCTCTTTGAAGTATGGAATAGTGAAGGGGTATTCCATGCTTCCCAAGGGGTGGACTGCATTTGGTAAATGCCCCGTGAAATGTTGTTGCTTTCCCTGCAAATGCTCATCTCCATATCAAGGTATAGTAGGACTGCCGAGCGGGAATAGTCAAAAATCACAATTCACACTGATGGAAGTGAAGCCTGGCTTAAGGAACACAAAATCTTAAATGTTACAGCATTTTTGCAGGACTCAGTATTTACCTTTTGGAATGTGAGCCTTTAATATACTCCCAGGATTACCCTTTCAAGTTTTTCTCTATGATGATGACTTATAAGGGAAACAGTAAAGGTAAAAGGGGTAGCTTAAAAGATGAAATATTTGCAAGGGGCATGGAGACAGTTTAATATACCATATTGGGGTCAGGAGCAAATGTTTACCACTATCCAGCCAGACTTGAGAGAGGACCAAAGAAGGCCAGGGCAACTTATGAGATGCTATTAGAGCAAGAAGAAATCCTTTAAAATCCTTGTGTCCAAATGTATAAGAGGGAAAGACTACGATTTGTCAGTTAAATATAAAATGATAATGCAAAGAAAAAAAGCACTATGATGTGAGTTTTAAAACTCGTATGAATAATTTTGAAACAGGAGCAGTGTGACTGCTGGAGAGGTGATGCACAGTTTAAAAAAGTGGCTGTTTGCATATGTGCTGTGGATGAGTCATAGAGTCATATAATGCTTAAGGTTGGAACTGCAGGAGTTTGCATGCAGGAACACTTCCATATGGAAAGCTCTTCAGAGAATCTGTTTAAAGCTGAAATGTGCTCTGGAGAGACTAAAACTCAGACAAAAGGAGCAGTAACAAGTTGCTGGGACCAGACTGTGCCACCAATGAGCTCTACAGGAACTTGAGGATGCATAAGGCAAGCTACCAACCGTGCACCCTCTTCCCTGGTACAGAGGCAAACTGAGAGTTGTTTCCAAGGTGTGCTTCAGGGCAAATGTGCCAAACCACAGCTGGGAAGCTTAGTACCAAGCTCATTCATAGAGACAATAGAGAAGAGGATCAATGAATATTGGGGAAGAGTTGAGGCAAGATTTATACCAGGAAGTTGTACTTCAAAAGCCTCTCGGAGTTACTTCAGTGGAATCAACAAGTGAGGGCATAAAGGAGATGAGGTTGGTGCAGTTTGGTTGAGCTTCCAAAATGCACTTGAGGCTATTAGAGTAGTGAAGCTGTTCTGGGATGAAGGGGGAAGTCCTCACATGGACAGAACTTAAAAGGCAGGAAACAGTTAAAGGGAAGGTTGTTTTTTGGTGGAGGGAAGTCAGAGTAGATGTCCTCAGTATGTTAACAAATAACCTGGTGGGAGGTGGGGGTGATGAAGCAGGAGGTGACAACATCCCCTGATGAGGTTATTCAGGGTAATAATAATAAAGGCTGAAGGATCTTAGGAGACTGAGCAGCTGGCAGAGAGAACGGTGGCTCAAATTCGGTGTTAGTAACCACAGGGATGCTTATGGGAAAAGCACCAAGCACTGAGCTCTCATCTGACTCTCTTCATCTTGGGGTTAGGAAAACTAGCCCCTTGCAAATGTCTCCCTGGGGAACGGCAGCAGCGGTCAGCTCAGCAAGTCAAGCTCTGGGAAAGGAAAAGAGATCAGAGAACTGCACCATGGCCAGGTATAATCCCCTGCCCGCTGCATGGTCCTGACCCTCCATCTCCGATGGGACTGCATGGGAGTGGCAAAGCCCCAGGAAGGGCAAAGAGGGTTTCCTCAGTGCTTGGGGTGCTGGATTATCCTGTGCGTTTAAAAAGACCTTGGATAAATTCAGGGAGAAAAATCAAGGGAGGGCTGTCACGGGCAGTGGCTCAGAATGTCCTTGGCCTGTAGGAGACCGGAGGCCAGGGGGTTATTTAGGGCTGCTCAAGGCTGTGGGCTCTTCTCGGATGCAGAGGTGACTTGTGGGATCTCAGCATCAGCCCCAGCAGAAACCACGACAGAAGGAGAAAATCTGGTAAAGGTGCTGTCCTTGCGCAGAGCTGCACGGTGCGACGGGATCCTTCAGGCGAGGCGGCTGTGCACGCCTGAAGGGTGTCGGTGCCGGAGCCCGCAGCTACGGCCGTCCTGGACCCCCTCCGCTTCCTTCCTCCTCCACGCCAGGGCCGCGCTCAGCCTCTGCCGCTTCCCCTTGGCAGGCGGCGCAGGCTGTGCCCGCTCCTCCCTGCGCCGCTCCGCCCCTGACCGGGAAGCAGACGAGCCGCGGTTCCGCTGGGCGACCGCGTCCCGCCACCCCCCTCGCAGCATGCGCGCGGCCCGCCATGGCGGCGCCGTGCCGGACACGCACGCTGCAGGTGGTGGACACGGAGTTCAGCGCTGACACCGTGGAATGGTGCCCCGTGGAGGGCTGGCACAGCATCCTGGCCTGTGGCACCTACCACCTGCGCCCGCCCATCGCGGTGAGGGGTGGTTCCCTCGCGCGGGCTCCCAGGGCTCTGCTGGGTCCCACCGTCTCCTCTGACCACCCCGGCCTCTGCGTTGTGGTGGCCGACAGGAGCCCTGGCTGGGCCGGAGCGGGCTGCTGAGGCCCTAGAGCTGTGGCCTCAGGGCATTAGTCCTCAAGAAAGGGGCCGGCAGAGGAGGAGCCCCGTGGCCTGCACTTCCCGCAGTACCAGCGAGGCTTCAGCACAGAGAGGTGCAGAGGAGCAGGAAACGCTGCTCAAACTGATCTTTTCTTGCCTGATTTTTGATGCAGACCAACCCTGGTGGAGGCAATGGGGCCTGCGACCGGACAGGGCGGCTCTACCTGTACCACTACAACGAGGAGCAGCCTTGCATCCCACTGGCAGAAATCCAGAGGATGGACACCCCTGCCATCCTGGACATCAAATGGTAACATCAGCTCACAGAGGCCGGCAGCTCGAAGTAGCGGGAGACCTTAGTGCAGGCTGGCGCGGTGAGCTCCTTTAGGCTGTTGGCACAGCTGCAGCTCTAATATTCACTGGCTACACTGCCCTGACTTGTGAGAGGCAAAGATTTTTGGGTTTATGCCAGCGAGCAAAGATCGGGTTCATTTCAATATTAAGATCTCCTGCTTACTTACGGCCAAGTGGGATCAGTGACCGTTGGTATCTTTTGTTCAGTATTATCTTTTCCCTCAGTGCAGGTTTGTGGGAACATGAGGAACCTTAGGTTTTCTTCATAAGATTTTTCTCTTCGTCAAGTACCCTTTCCTTCACAACCTAGAATAGAATTTATGACTCTGGTCTCCTCTTTAAATGCAAGACAGAGATATATCCAGTGCTTATTTAACTGTCATTCTTTTAGGTGCCACCTTCCCATTGCAGAGCATCCCATGGTTGGCGTTGCAAACTCGACAGGCGCTGTGCAGTTCCTCCAGCTCGTGGGCAGTGAGGTAGGTGGCTGTAACGGCTGCTGCTCTTGATGCTGTCTTTAATCCAGACTTAATACATCTCCAGCTTTGTTAGCGATGTTCAGAGTCTTTGCAAGGAAGCTGTATGTGTTCCATGGCTTTCTCAATGTGTTTAGCTTTTAAATACTTTTTCTCTTGTCTTCTGACAATAGTTTTCATAAATTCCCCAAATTCCATTCTGGCACTTGAGAACCTGCTTGGGCTTCTGCAAAGTGTAGGAGAGGAGAGGGATGAAGAAAGCAGAAGGAAACTTTGGAAACTCACTGGAGAATAAGCATGGACTAACAAACGACATAGCAAAATGTGAAAAAAAATTGTTAAAATCGGGGAAAAGTTTGGGACAGGTTTTTTTTCTTTTTTTTCAATTGACGAGGGGACTAATCAAGAGAGCTGTTTCCAGGGAGTGGAGAAAATAGTAGCCAATCTATGGCAGGATTTAGTGACCAGATCATTTCCCCTGTGCTTCAGGGCTCACTGAGGGGAGGTAAAGCTCAAGGAGAGTTTCATGGGAGACAGGAAGCAGAAGGGCGGAGATCCTGTGTTTGCAAACATTTGCCCTGCAGCTCCTTCTAAGATTGTTACGGGACATTTAATCTCTTCCGTAGCGTAGACGAATCTAATCTCCAGAAAACACCTCTCATAGCTGTGAGTGGTAGAGATCTGCCGTCTTCCCAGTGTTAACCCATTCCTTTTCTTTCCAGTAGAAGAACAGCTGCATGTTGGAGCCGTGCTTCAGGGTTGATCTGGGTGCGCAGCGCCTTGCCTTGTCCTTAGACTGGTCCACGGGACGAGAGCAATGGTGAGGATAGGAGAGAGAATAGTTGGTCTTGGAGGCTGGGGGCATGTGTGTGCCTATGTGTGCACATGGACCGTTTGCAGACATAACTTGAGGACTTTGGTGAACGAACTCCTTCGACTTTTTATGATGTGGCTTAAGACATTCTTGTTCCCAGCTGTCTCCCAACAACTTCTTTAAGATTTACTGCTTTTAGAGCAAGTGTGACAAAAGAACCAGAACATACTCTTTGGTCACTCTAACAAGAGCAGAGACTAAACCAACAGCAAATGTTAGGTGGTTCTACAGTGAGCAGTGGCAGGAGAGACAAGGGGCATGTCTACCATCCTGTTGCCTTTGGTAAAAACAAAAACTGGAAAAAAGGGCAGCTTGATCCACTGCATCCAACTGAGTTTCTCTGTCTGCTCTAAGAACTGCTAAAGTTTTAATGTGAAGTTCTACTTAAGAGCTGCTAGTAAGGAAGTAGCATGTGTAGGAAGTTTAAACTTGGTGGTTTCATGAAAAACATGAAAGAGCTGGTTTGGAAGTAGTTTCTTCATCTCACAAATGCTCATAGACTGGGTATCAGAAAGACCAAAAAGGGTTGCGATGTGTTTTCTGCAAGTTACGTGCAAACAGAATATTGCACGGAGCATGAGGTCGGTAATTGCTGGGGAACAGGTCAGTGCTGTCCTTAATGCTTTATGGCAAGTAATTTAGTGCTTTTACTAATGAAAGCTGTTTCTGTGCTGTTTAATATAAGTAGAACTTGTGGTTCTACTTTCCTTTTCCCTTACATTGTCCTTCAAGATAAATGATAATTGCCATCATGAAAAGGCCCTTTAAAGTCTATCACTGATGTATCCTCAGGGACAAACGGCCACTTTCTCAGTGTGGAACGTGCAGCTTTTCCATCTCTGTAGAAATAGTGTGTGGGGATGCAGAGATCTGGTGACCCCATTTCCCTAGTCTTTGAATCCAGGAGATTCATGATGGCTGGTAGCTGTGTGGAACTGAAAAGAAGCCCTAAGTCATGTACCGACAATTGCAGGTAACCAAACAAGTATTAATTTCAAGACAGGTTTTTGAGAAAATCTGTGCACTGAACTGCAACACTTCGGCCTGTGCTCCCTACCAAATCTTGTCCAGATACTGCAGGTGTCCTTTGCTACAGAAAGAGAGCAGAAAGCTCAGGATCAGCCAGTGCTTCAGATGCCTGTGATAGCAGAGAAATTAATATCTCATATTCTAGGAGAGGTAGCAGACTCTGAGATATCCTTGCCAGTTTGACCTGGAGGAAAAAAAATCTCTCTTTTAAATGGAACTTACGGATTTAATGCCAATCATAGAATCATAGAATGCTTAAGGTTGGAAGGGACCTCTAGAGGTCATATAGCCAAGCCCCCTGCACACGCAGGGTCACCTAGAGCACGTGGCACAGGACTGCGTCCAAGCGGGTTTTGAAGATCTCCAGAGAAGGAGACTCCACAACCTCTCTGGGCAGCCTGTTCCAGTGTACCGTCACCTTCACTGTTAAGAAATTTTTTCTTAAGTTCCTGTGGAACTTTTGATGCTTCATTTTGTGGCCGTTTCCTCTAGTTCTGTCTGTGGCCACCACTGAAAAGAGGCCAGCACCATCCTCCTCCCTCCCTCCCTTGATTCCTTGAGGTACTTATAGACACTGCTCAGGTCCCCTCTCAGCCTTCTCTTCTCCAGGCTGAAGAGGCCCAGCTCCCTCAGTCTTTCCTCTTAGGGCAGATGTTCCAGGCCCCTGATCAGCCTTGTAGCCCTGCACTGGACTCTCTCTAGCAGCTCCACATCCCTCTTGTACTGTGGAGCCCAGAACTGGACACAATACTCCAGATGTTGCCTCACCAGGGCTGACTAGAGGGGCAGGCTCACCTCCCTCAACCTGCTGGAGATGCTCTTCTTAATGCACCCCAGGATGCCATTGGCCACCTTGGCCATGAGGGCACACTGCTACCTCATGGTCAATTTGTCATCCACCATGACACCCAGGTCCCTCTCTGCAGAGCTGCTCTCCAGAAGGTTGGTCCCCAGCCTGTACTGGTGTCTGGGGTAAGCATGCTAGAAGTCAGTTATGCATCAAGGGAAAAGAAAGACCCAAGTCTTTGTTTTGCTTTTGCAAATGTGAGTTGATTGCTCTCTGTGTGAGATCAGTGAATGGGGATCATTATTGCTGATGATTTTCAGACAGAACGGACTGAAGCTGAAAAGGACTCTGTAGATGCACACATTGCTTCCACTTTGCCACCAGTTTCTCTCAACGTTTACTTGAATCAAATGTATACAGTAATATGTTACGTTATTTTTCACATTTTGGCTGTTGTTTTTTACTCTAGCAAATTCTTATGGCATGAATTTTTAGTAATTTCTAATGTTTTCTCTGTATTCCACTGTAGTGGATGTCCTTTGAGAGTGATCAGCAGTGATTCAGGGGGGAAACTGAATCTGTTCTCCATCGATGAATCTGCTCCTTCTGTGCATGTCCTGAACCAGTGGGAGGCTCACAGCTTTGAGGCCTGGATTGCAGCTTTCAATTACTGGGACACAGACGTTGTATATTCAGGTCCGTGAATGCTGGGAATCACAACTGTGGGGTTGGGAGGGGGAATAGCTTGTTCAGGGATGCGTGTTTCTTGGGATCTTACTTTCCAGAGTTGGGTATACTGCTTACTTCACACCTTTTATGAGTGTTGGTGCCCCTGTTAGGAGTAAAAGTCCTCTCAATTGTGGGAAGTGGTTTGAGATAATTTGGAGAAGAAACATCTTTCACACTGCTTGCTTTGACTGCCTAATGGGAGAAAGGATGGTGATGTCCTGGGGTTTGCAGAAAAACACTGGGAATTGGAGAGCTTCTGGATTCCAGTCTTGCTTTGTTTCAAAAGCTTTTGCTTAGCAAAAAATCCTACGCTAGTGTCCTCTACTCCACTGAAAAGCAATGAGCTCTTGTGATTGCCCGTATGTGATTGCAGTGGTGGTGCTGTGTGTCACTCAGGAGCTGTTACATAGCAGCTGGTCTGAGGAGTCTCTTACTCAGCGCTGGTCATTTGGATGGTGAGTTGGGTACCAATATTTTGTCTTCGTGCAGGAGGAGATGACAACTTGCTAAAGGGCTGGGACACAAGATGCAGTCCTGAGTCTCCTGTCTTCGCCAGCAGGAGGTAAGAGAGCTATGTCTACAACTGCACCCCAAAGCTGTCGTAAATGAAGAGTAAGGTACCTACCAACTGCTCATGCCCACCATGAAGATGGTGGTAGCTTCCTCATAAAAGGGTTCTGATTTACACTTCGGGGATTTTTGTTGTTGTTGAACTTATATAATTTGAATTGTGGCACTTTTTTTTAGAAAATATCTTGTCTTCCAGTGTTCATTCACTTGAAGTAATCCTCCTTCCCCCCTTTTTTTTCTTCTCTGGTGGTACTATATATCTTGTAGAATATGATTAAAACAGTCTGTTCAGTTCTTCAGTGAGATTTGGTACGAAACCTTAAAATACACTGAGGCTTACTGCTATGCAATTATTACTGTTGGAGGTGAAGTCTGCTGGGAGTGCAGTTGTTTTGCTGAAACTCTGATGGGTTCCGAATAGCAGTTTATGGTACAAGAATTACTCCTAGGAAATATGCTTGTGAAGAGACTGCATGGGTAGGAGTTTGGTTCTGGAAAGGTGTTTGGGCTGTGTAGATGTGATTCTACCTGGGTATTCAAAGTGTGTTTGAGTTCACTTTCCTTTCCTGGCCTGAGAGGCTTTGATACAGTAATGTGGGCCTCTATCTTGAAGGAAGACTCCTTTCTCAAGTTGTACCTCTCTCTTTTCCCTCTGATGTTGTTCTTCTGCAGACATTCAATGGGTGTGTGCAGTATTCAGTGCAGTCCCCACCGGGAGAATCTGCTGGCTACAGGCAGGTAAATCTTCTTTAGCTGCTCTTCATTAGATGTGATCAGCCTCCTCTCTTGTTTTGAATGAACAACTGTTTCTCAAGGTGTGCTCTCTTTAGAAATCTAGTGTGGGGATGACCATGTGACATTTCTTCATTTTCTTCTTCATTTTCTTGTCTGCATATTTACTTGTGTTATGTCTCCAGCTACGACGAGCACGTGCTGCTGTGGGACACCAGGAACATGAAGCAGCCATTGGCAGACACCCATGTTGAAGGTGGAGTTTGGAGGTTGAAGTGGCACCCAACTTGTGAGTTTGTGCTGCTGGCAGCCTGCATGCAGAGTGGATTCAAAATCCTTGACTGCCGGGGCAGCATGGGTGAGTGCTCAGCAGAGCAGAGATGTTCTGTGCTGCTCTTCTTTCCTACTCCCAGGTTAATGGGTAAGCTCCAACTCTGAACTTGCTAGAAAGACCCAGATGTTGTTAATAGAGAAATTCATTCCAGCTTGAGGTAACTCCTCTATCTTTCTCAGAGTAATCTTGATAGTTGGGTAAATACACTATTACTATTTGTGTGTAAATGCCTGGTAACAATCTTTCACAAGAAGAAAGCCTGTTTGCTTTGATGTGAAGGCATTAGCTGTTGACATGGCTGTCCAAGTTTGTATTCATCTTGATGGTGCAAAGGAGCATTTCGAATGTGGGGATGTCCCACTGACCTGGGTATGAACTGGTATTTGCCACAGAAAAATAGTGCCGTGCAGTCTGGTTAATCTAGCACGGCATGAGCAAGCCCTTCATGTGAATTGCAAAGTATTGCCCTGATAAATAGTTGCCCATGTTGCATTGCAAATATAGCCCTGTATCAAATGGCTGCATTCCTGGGTTTCTCCAGGCCTTGGGCAGATTCACAGCCTGTGATAGGAGGATAAATTTTTTTTTTCTGCACAAGGAACAGGAGACCGGGTGGACTGTGCTAACGCAGCAGCGCTTCTTGATCGCAGTGTTTATGCCTTGCTTTTCTTGATCCTCTCAGCGGCCCACTTGATATCAGAGTCAAATGCTCAAAGCCCCTGGGAAAGGCACACCTGTAATTTATTAATAACCAATCTTTGCAGTTGTATTTATGGCTCAGTGGAGATCACTGGATGGTCTGAGACTTTTTAGGTATTTTGAATAAAGAACTTCCTAAACGCCATGCATATTAAACCTTCTTCTCCTCCTGTTTGCTCGCTGAACAGGGAAAAGTGAAGGCTAGTGAGAGGTGGGTTAAAAATTGTCAGGATGCTTTTACCTCAGTTGTGAAGAAGGCAGTAACTGGTACTGCAGGATAGGGGAACTCTGCTGATACAACCCAGGCTATATGAGAAAGTTTTGTTAGCTGTCTGTAATGGACTGTTGCATAGCTTGATATCTGCTTATTGCATTTTTTAAAAGCGGAAAACACAGAGGAGTGTCTCATCCTAACATCCTATGTCTTGCACAACTCCTTGGCCTATGGAGCTGACTGGTCCAGGCTCTGTCCGAGGGATTCCCTGGCTGCGCTACAAGACCCAGCTGCTGCGCACCAGTCTTCTGAGGAGCTGCTGGCAAGGCCAGAGGAAAGAGATGAGAGACTGAATTTGCAGGTCCAAAACCTGAAGATAATTTATGAATCTCCTACTGCTACTTTTGATGTAATATTGGATGAGGAGAGTGAAGACCCTGCCTTGCCACTGAAAGCAGACAGGGATACTGACATGGTGCAGGGTGATACGTTGGCTGGGGATGTGGATCCAATTAGAGGCCTGGATGTAAAAAGGAGCCTAGATGTGGCTGGGGGTCAAAACCTAGAGGGAGATCCTGCATCACCAAGTGCTTCTGACCCCAGACTCTCAAAACGCAATGGAGTGAGCCCGGACAGAATTGGTGATTTAGCTGGACCATTAGACAGGTTAAAAGAAATGAGCATTATAGCAACTTGTTCATTCTATGATAATATCCTACATGTCTGGAAGTGGGAAATGAACCTGGTTACCCCTTCAGATACATCAAGTACTAGAGCTCAGTCAGAAAATGCAGTTTCACTTTAACCTCTTCAAAAGTTGGCTTTGACAGTCCCCATGGGAAGGGACAGAAATTCTTCTACTGAGAGCAACAGCTATAGCTTATGCCCTGTCCAATTTTGTTTGGGATTTTTCCAGGTGTTATTGTTGCATTTGTGAGTCTTTAAGGGCTGATACTGTTGGATTTTATGGTGTTTTCTTTTCAGCGCTGAGAAAAGCCTTTCCTGAGGAGCGTGGTCAAGCACTGACATGATTACATAGTTTTCCCTGAATGTACCGTTTTGAAGTAGGGCAGGATGTGCCTCTCAAAGGCTACTTTTTTGTACATAACACTTGAATCCCTTCAAGGCTGATTTGCATTTGTACAGTTGATCTACTTGTTTTCCTCCTTCCAAATCAAACCAAACAAAACCTGACTGCAATACTACATACAAATCTGCAATCAGTTTTTCCTGATTTTTTTTTAAGAGTAATGTGTGAGACGTGTGTACCTCACTGTGCAATCTGTAAGCTAGTGTGTACTTTGAGAAGATGTCTGTCAAAGACAGTCAAGATGCTGACAATGGAATTTGCTTATAGTGATCCTTAGTAGAGAAAAATCCTTTTTTTAGATGGAAATCCAAACTGGCAGAAATGACAGACTGCAGTTCAGATACAGGAAGTTTTGTTCTGAGTAGAGCCTTTCTTGTAAGGATTCTGGTCTATCTGGTTTTACACCAGACTTATTACCTGGATCTCATCTCACTTCATCACTCTCCAAGCTAAGCACAACCTGGTTTAGCATAAATTCTGTAGCAAGTCCTGCTACATTTTAGTGCCACACTTTACCAAAAAACCCACAAACCTGCTTGATTTCAATCTCATATTTTCTGTTATCCATAGTGAAACATAAATTTCAGTCCAAAGTCAAGTGGACTTGGACTTTTTTTTTTTTTTTTTTTTAAGGTGAACAGCTTTAAGAGCAAAACCTCCAAAAAGTGTAAGCAGTGTTTCTTGACATCTTTTAAGTTCATAACAAACACAAACAGAAACCAAAATCTTAACATTTCCCTAACTACCTCGGGGAATGGCTGCAGAATTTCTCATGGTCGCTCTACCACCTTCCTTTTTTTACTGTGAAACATCAGCAAAACACCCTACTTCTGGAACACTTTCTCCATGTTCTTATTTTTCTTCCTAGAAACAACAGCAAAAAATGCTTAAACTACCTAATTTTCTTCTAGTTTGTATGGTTTTGCTTTCAGAGTCCTAGAGGATTAGTTGCCTGGAGGGAAAGAAACACCAGCAACACGTATCTATAACAGTGTCATACCTAAAAACGAGGTACACCAGATGAGAATCTTACTGCTCTGAAACTCATTTCTCAAGGGTGAATGTAATGTGTCTTTTAGAAATTTCTTGAGCATTGTTACATGAAGATTCCTATTAGCATTGTGAACAAGAGTTTGGGTTAAAAAAAATACACCCTATTTTTGGATGTTTCTGAAATAAAATCATTATGAGCGGTCCTTGTAGAATTTTTTGGGGGGTGTCAAAGCAGACCACGAAGCTTCCTTAAGAAGAATCCATGAGAAAGGAACAGCTAGATGGCTTTTCACTATGACCCTGTTTTAATAGGTAACACTCTTCTATTGTCATGTAAGATTAAGAGAAACTAGCATAGTATTTCTGGCATAAGGGAAGCTCCCCTCAAGAAGAGACGTTAGGGGAAGGACTTACCCTAAGGAAAGCCTCAGACCTCTTAGAAGTCTCATTCCGTTCATTTTGTACTTCATTTTAGCTAAAGTAATATAAATTCATTTAACTGCTCATATAAAGAGCCATTTTTTGGCTGCTATCACCCCTGGCAGCAGTGGTGGCTGCAGCATCGGTTTGAAGGGTCTTGCTGTCCCCAGCTGGGAAACCCTAGACTCTCCCAAGGAAGCAACACTCTGCTCTCTACGTTCCAAAAGGTAACACGTATTTATTTGTTACACACATCTCTTTTGTGGTAACAGGGTACAAGGACACAGCACACAACTGCTAGCAAGGCATACGGCCCGAGCAAGCCTTCAGTCACTTGTGGAAATTAACGGCTTCCACAGCACTTTAAATCAAGCCTCCACAGAAAGACAAACCGGAGCAGCAGCAGGAAGGGTCCCGTGGCCATGGCGGTGCAGGCTGGGCCGCAACGCCGCGTCAGCGCGCATAGTTCTTGGGGAAGAGCTGGAAGAGCTTCCCCTCCTGTGTCTCCTCGAAGCCATACTTATGCAGCTGGCCCTCCTCGAAGACACCCGCCCGCACGTCCCTCTCGATGCGCGGCGCCACCACCTCGTCAAAGAGCCGCCTGGCCGTGAGCGGCGGCTCGGTGCCGGCGGGCGCGCGGTACGACACGTAGGCCTTGAGCTGGAAGCCCGCCAGGTCGGGCACAACGAACTGCGGCACCATGCGGCGCAGCAAGAGGAACTTCCTGTTGGAGGTGAGCACGCCGGGCTGCCGCGCGCCGCGGCCCTTGTTGTGGCTGCGCGGGCCGCGCTTGCTCGTGAAGGGCGCGAGGCGGTCGGCGCCGCGCACCAGCCCGCGCTGCAGCGCGCCCAGCAGCCCCATGGCGGCCCTGTCGCGGCCGCTGCGCGCGCCGCACACGCCAGCACCGCGCCTTCCCATTGGCCGCCGCGGGAGTGTGGTCGGGGCGCGCGCTAGCCCTGCCAATCCGCGGCGAACAGCCGGCGCGGCGGGCGGGGCCTGGCCGCGCGGGGGAGGGCGGGAGCACTGCCTCCTCCACCCCCGCCCCTCGCCAGTCACCTTTGACCCCAGCGGGGCGGCCCTTGCAGCAGGTGCGGGAGCCGGGCCGGGCCTTGGGGCTGCTTTGCGCTCACCGGGGAGCCCTTCCGGGCCGGGCGGCGGGCACTAACGGTGGTGCTGACGGCTTCGAGGGAGCCCCAGGGGAGCCCCGGGGCAGGACTCGGTGCTTTTTCCTCTCTTGGGTGATTTCTGTCCCTAGCGCGGAGGGGACGAGCCCCGCGGGCGGCCCCGGGTGGCCCCGCGCTGCCCTGGAGCTGCCGGCGGTGTTCCGGGCCGGGCCTCCTTCCGCGGGAGTTCCTCTCACGGGCGGGGCGCGGCGATTATTTTTATATACGTCATTGTTTATGTTTTTTATTATATTTATATCCTTTAAGGAAGGTATAACACAACAATTTTGGGTTTGTAATGCAGAGAGGGGCAGCCTGCTTGGAGGGGCTTCCTCAGGGCCATGGATGTTTTCTGTATTTAAGTTTCTTCTTTCCTTGAGGAAGTTCTGTGGGAGGGAGCTTGGGGCAGCAGCCGTGCTCCGGCCTTGGGTCCTGCTGTTGCAGGGAGCAGCCGCTGCTGCTGTCACTGCTGATAACTCCCCACTTCCTCCCCAACTCGTGTTGCCCGGTGAGGAGAAAAAGGGATAGTGAAGGAGAAGGGGAAAGAGGAGGGTGTCCTTGAAGTGGCTGGGCATGCCAAACTGGAAGAGCAGCTCCTGTCTGCTTTGCATGTGGAGTTAAAAAGATTTGGGGTTGTGGATTACCAATGTTTTTAAACTTCCCTCCCTCCTTTTTTTTTTTATTTGTTCTTGCCTGTATTTCCAGACATGGATGACGATGGCAACAGCAGCAGTCTTGAGGTATAACATACTTCACTTTATTCACTTATTTATTCGTTTTCTGTTAATATTTCCAGAGTTTGAAAGCTAATTTACCCAGTATAATAACGTTTGGCTGATAGTTTTAGGGACAGTATTTTTATATTGTTAAGAGTCTCCCCTGATGCTTTATCCTTCCAAAACTTTGAAAATTTGTTCCAGTTTTTGTGTGTTTTTTGTTTTATTTTGCTTACATTTGGATGGCTTGCAATTATTTTTTTTTCCATATCCTAAGCTTTTAATTTAAGTATTTTTTTGCTTCAACAATACATATGTAGCCTCAACAGAGATGAACTGCAGAATGTGGGAGAAGACAAGAGCTACTTGTCAGTAATCACAGATGAGACTCGTAGTCCACCAAGTCATGTAGCGCTTTTGGCAGTGCGCAACCATAAGGCCTGTGATAAGAAATTGTTTTTCTAAAAGCTAAAATACATATGCAGCAGACTTGCATGTAGGCTGAAGGTGTTTTGTTAAAATGCGGTATCTCTGGTTGAAAGGTAGACATGTGGACTGATGTGCTTATAAACTGCAGGGAAGTCTGACGTTTTAGGCAGTGCTAATTTTAAGGCCATGCTCTTTGCGCTGCCAAGCGCTTTCTACTCCTCCCTACAGGGAGTATGCCTCACTGCTTGCCTTTGCGATATGAAGTTGTTAAGTTCTTGGCAGAGCTGCTTGTTGTTTTGTGCTTGGTACCCTGCATGAGAATTAGTTAGGTAACTATGTATTAATTACCGTGAGAACCTTCTAACACAAAATTAAAAATTCTGAGCTATTTTGAATGGTAGTTTTCCTGGGAAAAGCACATATTTGAATGTACACACTCTTAGCATATTATTGCTTATTTTTTTCTGATGCAGCAAATGTCTTTTCAGGGTTGTTTAGTGAGTTTTTTTTTTTTTTGTGGAGTGTTTGGGATTTGTTAAGGGTATGTAAGGGATTCAAAAGTCCTTGAATTTGCGTGCCGACTGTACCTCTGTAAAGGAACATGAGGGATCTGTTCTGCAAACTCAGGCCGATGAGGCTTTGCAGGGCGTGCGATACAGCGGTGATTTCGTAACGTGCTGTCCTGTTGTGTCCCGGGCTTCTGCGAGGTCACAGCCTGTCTGCTCGCGTTCTGTTCCGTGTGTTTATGGTCACTGCGCTTTGCTTCTCCTGGAGGTATGTGTCTGTCGTTTGAAATGAGAACCTGCAGAGCTCCGTCACCACCGTGCCAGTAGGAGTGTGGGTGGCCCCAAATACTGGGGCAAGTCCCTTAAAAGACTCATTTCATCTTTTGTGGAGGTCTAAGTTTCTTCCTTTCCTTACCTCCTGTTTCTGTGGCGTGAGGCTTGTGTGTCCTTTATCTTCTTGCTTGTTTCTTCCCCCTGCCCCCAATATAACAACAAGGTGACTGCCAGTTGGTAACTGACAGTCCTCTTTTCCTTATTATTATACAAATCAGTTGATCTCAAATAATTGAACTGTGCTTATCCCTGGCATAGTCAAGGGAGGGTATGTTAAGTGTCCACATTAGACTTTGACAAGGAACAGCGAGTTCTTGGTATGAATGTTTTCACTTGCTGATAACAAGTGTTAATTTTTTTCTTTGCACTGCAGTATTTGGGCCTACTCCAATCCCACTAGGTAATAATCCATCATTAATTGTGATAGAATTATGTTGACTAACGTTGGGAGGATACCTTGCTAACGCATCCTGTTAAAATGACCTAAGAAAATGGGCTTTTTGTATACTTAAAGACAATGATCCACTCTGTTGACTGGTCAAGCAGGAATTTGTTTGCACTGTAGAACCAGGAGGAACTTCATGAGAGCGCCTAGTCTTGTGACTCCTGGGGTGCAGTATTTTTCCTTTCGGTCGCAAAACTAAATTAAGATGTCACCCAGACTTGAGCTCATATGTAAGGTTGGAGCTTTTTCCTTATAGGCATAATTTTCTGTTTTATTTTGAATTTCATTTGCCATTTTATTGCTTATTAGTCTCATACAGTGTTTTACATTCTGCTCTTATAGCATAGAATGATCAAGAAAAAAACATTTTTGGTCCCATTTCTAGATTATTTAGGAATTTGTTAAATAACACTGAAGCCAGTACAGATATCTCCATTAATGATGCCTACATACTGCATATGTTGTGTTTGCAATGTAGACTATAGTTGGAAGAATACGACAAAGTGACATTGTGTGTTCCAGACTATACTCAGGTGTTGTTTTGGAGGCTTTTTGCAATTAGGAGAATGAATTTCAGGTGCTGGAAACTAATTTCACCTCACTTTCTGTGCTAGGCTGTGTTACCAGCAGGTGGAACACGAATTCTTCAGTTTGTAGAAGACAGAATACAGACCACTATGGTAAGCTGAATCAGCCAAGAGAAAAGCTGCAGGTGTGCCAGTAGTGTGACGCTTTTTGTTAAGTCCTGGGAACTTAAGTCCAGGGATGTTCCAAGTCTGAGTAGACTGAGAGCTTGTTTGATTCTTCACTAGTGCTGCACAGGGGGCAGGAGCTAATTCCTATAGTTTCATTGTGTGCATCCATTTGACCATTTTGCAAATTTCACGGGGGAAAAAGCCTGCATGTTCTGTCTGCTTGAGTTTAGGAAGGAGGCACTGATATGTTTTACACTTAAACTTGTTGTCCTTCCATATAACGTTTCAGTTATAATCAGTGTTTATGAATGTGTTTGACATTCAGATATTTTACTGAGCTAGGTGTTCTATCCCCACTCCCTCCCACCCCCTCAAAAAAAAAAAAAAATTAACTTTAAAGGCTTCCCCCCCTTTTTTTTTTCCTCTCTCTCCATAAATTCTCTTCACAGCTGACTGGAATTGCAATTGGAGCTGCAGTAGCCATCTTCCTTATAGGAATTGTGGTATTTCTTGTTTACAGAAGAGTGAAACAATCTAGTAAGTACGTTTTTAAAAAATGCTTTTATTGGTGGATCATTTTCCTTTAGTGTGTTCTTAATATTATGTGGTAGACTGTGGTCCCAGGTGTGAACATAGTTGTTCATGGAGAAAAACTGTTTTAAAGGGATAAAGGACTTGGACTGCTTCACTTCTACAGAGCTAGCTGTAGAATTCCTATCTGTCGTGCAAGGCATTAGAGGTTTTGTGATAACCTTAATCTTACTTGATATGTAAATAATTTCAAGCCTGATGCGATTTCACTATTGAAATCATAGGAAGCAGATAAATTGGAGCTCTCCTTTTGGGAGATACAAAGATCAGTTCATTTTATCTATTTAGGGTGCTTTTTTTATTACCCCTCCTAGGGATTGAGTAGAGCCTCAAGCCTATTTATTCCCTAGCCTAGCTTGGCTAACCAGAGTTGGGAAATCCGGTATTAATTTAGCTTTCAGACTCTGAGTGTGCTATCTTGCTTCTTAGGAGCCATAAGCTGGAATTATGATGAGGTGGAAGAGTTGATATTGCTGCGCTTGCTCCTTAATGTAAAGCTGCAGGTGGTTTCTGATATGCCTCTTCTGATATGCCTCTGTTCTTCTGATTTCTGGTTTCTGATATGCCTCTGTTCTTCTAGAACAACTGCAACCGCATGTGCCCCAGTACCGATTTCGTAAGAGAGACAAAGTGATGTTCTATGGGCGGAAGATCATGAGAAAAGTAAGAGCACTTGGCTTTGGGGAGGGAAGTAAAGATCCAAATCCAGTCTGGAAAGCATTGTGAATGTTCAAGTACTTCACCTGCTTAGTCCAGCCCAGGACTTTTAGCCTATTAAATTTTACTGGAATTCTGGGAATGTTTCAGGACTCCCTGGAATTTTGCATGGTTTGCTAATGGGAACAGCAGTAGCTTTAGAATCAAATTGGACCCACGCAGAAATAGATTTTTAAAGGGCTCTTTCAGGTTAATTCTTCAAGATTCTTTGGTATATATATCTTTCCCTGGTGAGTAACTTTATTTTGTTAGTCACATCTAGCCGAGGAGTCATTTTCTCTTCTGAACTACCACAGCAGGTATCAGCTGCAGGGAGTTCAGGTAAGTAGACTTACTAATTAGGAAGGAAATGATTCCCTTAACCTGGCATTTACAATGCAGATTGGGCTTCATGTAGAAGGTAGCCAAACAAAAGTCCATGTGAAAGTCCAAAATTCATTAGTGTTAAGTGTTTTTATTTGTTGTTTGTTTGTTTTTAAATATAACACATAAAAGATCCTTAAAATTCCATATGGTAAAGTTATTTAAGCTTTTTTGTTTGTTTGGGGGATTTAGACCTCAGTTTCTAGTTTTATTCCCAAATGAGATAGAGAATATTACAAAATAAACTGTCCTTTGTGTATTATTGGTAAAATATCAAGCTTTCACTTAATGATTAAAAAAAGGCATGATGGGAACAAACAAGTTTCCAAATTAAATAAAAAGCTAAAAAGACTTTTCTGTGTGTATGAGGGAAGTTTTCCTGGGGTTCAATTCCCACAAGGAGAACTAGTGATGGTTTGGAATGTTTTCTTGGTTTTGCAGTTGCATTGCTCCAGGAGGTGGCAGTCAGCTACCCTGAAAAACAAATGAAAGGCTTCGTTGCTGCAAGTTGTCACCAACTCAAAAGTGACTCTGGCCCTGCTTGTTAGCTTACCAGAATATCATAGGACTGCTGATGCATTCAGTATTACTTATGTGTCTAATGCTCTGTGCTCTTGAGTGAGAACTGTATAGTCAAGTTTTTTTTTTTTTTTTTTTTTGGTTGGTTGCTTTTGTTTTGTTTTTCTTCCAGTCATCCATTACCACTGTAATAGTTACTTATCAAAATGACAGTATTCGTTCTTAAAAGAAAGAGATCCTGCAGCAGGTGTTAGTCTTCCAGAGTCTTATGTAAGTGTGTCACTTTGCTCATGTTCTGAAGGCTTGGTTTATAAGTGGCATCCTCTGTAGGATCTGAACTCATGTTCTGTATCTATCTATGTTTATACTTAATTATTTTTGTTTTCCTTATCTCTTCCTAGGTTACAACTCTTCCAAACTCCCTGGTTGGGAATACTGTGCCTCGCCAAAGGATGAGGAAACGGGCAAAAGTTTTATCATTGGCTAAAAGGTACTTGGGCTTCTAGGGAGAGAAGGATTTATGCCATGGAGGCTGCAGTATGAGATATTTCAGGAGATACTGGAAACTCTGTGTTTTTTCTCTGGTGTGGAGCCTCTCTCTTGTACAGCTCTTCTTGGTTGCTGTTTTTACAGTCATTTGAATGGCCAGCTGTGCATCAGGCTAGTGTTTTGTTGGGAAATTTGCTGGAATAGAGGGGGTACCCACCCAGTGCTGCCTGTAGTTTTGTTAAAGACAGACAGGTCAGGAGCAGTGACAGAGTGGGCTGCTGCTGTTGGATCTGTTTGATAACGTGTAACATGCTATGGCATGTGTTTAATGTTGCAGTCTGCCTGTGGTGTCAGCATGAAGCCTGTTAGCACTGAAAGGAAGAGAGTTCCAGATCCTTCTGATTTCTGTTTATTTTTTCTTCCTAGGATTCTGCGTATTAAGAAGGAGTGTCCAACACTGCAGCCAAAAGAACCACCTCCTTCTCTGCTAGAGGCAGACCTCACTGAATTTGATGTGAAGAATTCCCATTTGCCATCAGAAGTGCTGTATATGCTTAAAAACGTTAGGTAATGTTAAATGGGAAGTTGAGCTTGAAGTTTGGTTTTAACGGGTGTTCAAATGATATAAACACTTGATAGTTTATATAAAGTGTTGAGTTTTATCCATTGTGTGGTCAGTCTCTTCAAGCAGTTGGCTGAAAGTTTGTTTGAGGGTAAGGAGAGAATAAATCTAACTTAACTTTCTAAAAACATTATGAAATAAAGAGAAAGGTAGTATCCAAACTTGGAGATAATTATGATAAAGCTTTTCTAACTGGAACAGATTTATGTTAATGCATTCTTAAAAATTCCCTTTAGACTGTATTAGGCTTATTTTTGATACAAAAAGGCACTGTAATTGGCAAATGCTAATTGAATACTAAACTGGCAACTCCCTAATTGCAGCTTTTTTTTTCTCTCTCATCTAAAAAAATACAAAAGGAGTCAAAGTCAACTTAATCCTTAATAATAGGGGATGGTCTTTGTGCCCATTCAGTCAAGGGTTGTGTTGATTACATAGGGAAGAAAATGAGATTTCTTTCCAGCTCTTTAGTTTTGGTTTTGTTTGTTTTCAGCTGTTTTTCTTATGATCTAGTTTAGTCCTGAAGGTCATAATCGTTGTCTGCTTGGTCATCTAATAAAATTGCTATTTAAGTCACCTAAACTTTCCACAGTGTAATTACAATTTTCTATAACTAATTGATGTTGCAGTAAAATTTGAATAATGGATACTGTTAATGAGCTAATGGAGTGGTATCAAGGGCCCTTCTTGTGCTGTGCACTGAAGGATACAGGTGTTTTGTCTGTCTGGTGGTGACTAATTGCCATTACCGCAGGAGCCTGCTTGAATGTTGCCTCCAGAAGACAGAGTATCCAAACGTAAATACATTCAGATGTGGGGTTTTTTTTTTCCTATTGTTTTCAGCATCTCTTATGTTCTGGTTACATTGACAGGATAGCTGTACTAAAAGGGAAGGGTTTAAAAGGTGACTTTTTCATAAAATGCGTGAATCTTTTGCAGGTTTTTACATTTTGTCCCCTTCAAAAGCCACTCTAGTGTGTGTTTGGAGGGTACTGAATATGGTTCCTTCTGAGTCTGCTGGTGTTCCCCAGAGTGCTGTTCAAAGCAGAGCCCCAGTGTTGATCATTTTTGGTGTTTTGCAGTACTTCTGCCTCGGGAGTTCTACCCCTTCTGTGGTGCCACTGGGCTCCATGCTACAAATATGTGCTGTTTGTACCTGGAGGTCTGCTAATTTATGAAGGCTGTTGAAAGGACAGTGATAGTCTTAAGTTCCTCTCTGCAGAAGAGAGAAGAAGGTTAATATTTTGCTTTCCTTTCCACAGGGTTCTTGGTCACTTTGAGAAGCCCCTTTTTCTGGAGCTGTGTAAGCACATGTTTTTTGTACAGTTGCATGAAGGTGAATACATCTTCCGTCCTGGGCAGCTGGATAACAGCATCTATGTTGTGCAGGATGGCAAGCTGGAAGTTTGCATACAAGAAAGTGTAAGAATAAACTGAATTGTAATTCTTGAACTACATCTGTTGGCATAGGGCATAGGCTGGCATTAATCATTAAACTTTGATTAAGTTTAAGCAATTGAATCATACCGTGCTTTGGAGGAGGCTGCTTCCAACCATTCAGGGCCATAGTGTTTATTAAAGTCAAGGTTTTTACTGTGATTCCCCATGTCTTAAATGAGTGAGCTAAAGGCAACTCAGACATTCTCAGATATCCTCATAGTGGTTGCTTGGGTGATAGTTATATAAAACAGGTATATAAAGCAGGATAGTGGCAGCGGGAGGCATCAAAAATACTCCACCCCCAAATATTTTAACTGATATTCAGGAGAATTCTCCTAGGAGATGGAAGATTCAGAATCACTTTGGGTTAGATAGGGCAAAGAAATGACAGCTTGTGTCACTGGTGAGTCCTAAAATGTTGGATGTCAAAAAATCCCTTCTAATTGTCATTAGTTTCCTAATAACTAATTGGTGAGGAAGCTAAAGTTTCCTCCTCGTCCTTTCCTGACAGAAATATTTCAGCACAGCTTTAAAATGTGAACAGTTTTTTAATGTATGAGAAAGCTGTTTATTTTGTTTGGAAATTATCCCAATTTTGCTGATTTCTATATGCTTTTGGATTCATCTATTCTTCATAGATTGTGCTGACTGGCACCATGTATCATCTCTCAACAAAAGCAACTAATTCTGTGTCAGAATAGAGTGGAGTTTTTTGTTCTGTTTTTTAAGAAAAATTAAAAAACAAAAACCAAAAACCCAAGCAGGTCACGTCTACCCCTAGATAAAACTGGCTTTTGGTTTCATTTGTCGCTCCCTGAACTGCTTTAGGTGTCCTTGAAGGTCTTGTGTTTTTGCTTCTGTCACTTAAAACTGCAATTTAAAACCTTGGCATTGTGGTGGACCACCTCCATCACAGCAGAGGGAAAACTAAGGTCTGGCTCTCATGAGGGACCATCTCTGTTAGCTCCATTCAGGCTCTAGGAGCACAAGAGCAAGCTGGGCTTTCAGAAATACTCCACATGTACCTGATAGGTTTGTGTCTGTAGTAACCTTCTCTCCTCTGCTTGCAGGATGGCACAGAAGTGGTTGTTAAGGAGGTGCTGGCGGGAGACAGTGTCCACAGCCTTCTCAGCATCCTTGACGTTATCACGGTACGTTCTGAACATACAGGTTTTCTGCGGGGCTGCAGGTTCAGTCACCCTGAACTAACCTCAGGCTTGGCATGTTGCTACGAAAGAATCTTAACGGGAAATGTTCCTTTGATGGGACTTTCTCTTCCTTCTGGGCCTTCACAGCTGTTAACTTAACTCTGTAGTAAGTAAATTGGTTGGAAACATATAGACTTGAGAGTGTAACACAAGCTATTTCTTAACAATGTCTCTGGTAAGTGATGGGGTTAGATTGTTCTTTTGTGGCTGGAAAAATGAGGTACAGTTTGATTTATTCAAGGTCATATAGGAATCAAGAGAAAGACCAGGCTAAGACCCAGGGTTCCTGGCTTTTAGACCATTTGCCTTATTACTAATGAATTTATTTGTATCAGTCCTAATTACAATCATATGAATCATCAGATTTGTTTTAATCATACTGTGGAACAAGCTGATGGATTTCATATAATACTATAATGTTGCCAGTGGCCATCTGATGGTTGTGCTCTCTGGCAGGCAACAAAATGAGCTAAGTGCTGGCTGGTCATAGACTATTGATTTGTACAGTAAGTATATATTTCAGTTGAAATTCAAATGACTGTTCAAAATGTCACTGCATTTTTTTAGAAATTGAAGGTAGCAAACGCGTCATATTCGATAATACACAGGCATTTGAGTGTTTGCTTGAATGTTTTCGATAGCTGAAAAGATGAATAAAATGTAAGTGATAAACTGTTCTTGTTTGACCTTGTAGCATGTTTCTCATGCTTCTCAATTCCATTTTGTTAAAAGATTCCCTTATTCTAGTCATAATGATTCTGTTACATGTTCTTTGCCACTTTTAGATGCAACTATACATATATATATATATATAATGGAAATCAGATACACTTTATATATTATATAAAAACCTATTGAAAGCCATATACAATTTTTAAGCTCAGTCATGCTTTCTTCTGTAGAAAGTAATGGCGCACGAATAACTTAGGTCTGTGCAAGCGTGGTACCTGCTGTCAAGTTTATATTAATAGCAGAATTAGAAGGATCTTTGCCCTTTCACTAGTAGGTTTTTTTTAATGGCTGCATTACATCCTATTTTGTCTTGTATTGGAAGAGTTCCCTTAGATGTATTTAAATACAAAGATACCTGGTCTAATAGGAGATGTTTAGTCTGCATTTCGCTGTTTGGGGAAACAGATAAATACTGCCTTCTCAAAACTCACAGGATAAAGTTTCAAATTCAGCTATTTGTTAGCCCTTTCATGATATTTTAGAATATGTGATATAATCAACATGCCTTTGAGTCGATACTGCTTTAAATTTTAAAGAAGTCTCTAAGTTGCTGGAATCTGACAGCGTGTTTTCTGCAGTTGTTGCTGAGTGCTCCCTTTTTCCCTGTGCTTTTCCATGTGTACAGTCAAATCTATTCCTTGAATGAAGAATATTCATCCTGAGTTAAATGGGACCAACCGAGACTGCCTTTGATGATGATCACTAGAGCTTTGGGTTGTAATATTCTCTTGCCTTTCAAACGGAGATGGTATTTGGAAACCTTGGAGCAGGTGGGATAGTTGGAAGGACAAGGAAGAGCCTGGAAGGGGTACTGAGCCCTTTGGGCTTAGTTGATCAAGTGCCTTTAAAAGACAGTGGAGAAGATGGACGGGGGAGGTTGTAAAGGAGCAAGCGATTATTGCAAGAACGTTGAGTTTACAGCCATATGTGTCAGCGCAGTGTGGAGGAAGAGGACCCCCAAGTAACAAGAATAGGGAGGATGTACCACATTTTAGGGAACAGAAAAGAGTTGCCACTTCAAATAGGAGAGTGCAAGACAGCTGTGTCTCTTGTAGCAGATTCCTTGGGCAAATTTGTTTGGATTTGGCCCTTGGCTGTCACCTGCATTCAGCTACGTATTTTGCTGTGACATTTGTCACCTACAGCATTTAATTACTCTGCAGGCCTTAGAACAAGGCAGAAATAAATAATTATCTGCATAGAGAACAAAAAGTTCCCCGTTGAAAACACAAGTTCAGTAGCTTAACTTCCTCGTGACATCAGTGTGTGATTGCCAAACAACGAATTCAAGCACAGTGTTCTCCGTGCTGCTCATCGCATTATGTTTGAGATAACAGGCAATTACGGGTACATTTCCTCTCTCTGTTTCTCTGACAGCTTTTAGCATGTGCCAAGCCAATGACACATGTTGGTTTGCTCTTTCAAAAGCAGGCTGCTCTCATGCAAGGATTTAAAAGAGGCAAAATTATATGCTGGAAAGTCGGAGGGATGGGCTGTTCTTTGGCGGGGGGGCGGGGGGGAGAAAAAGCTGCTACGTTATTATCTGTTATTATCCTTAAGATGACTTTCTGTGAGACTGTCAGCATTGGTCTTTCTCAAATAAGCATTGTTGGCAGGAGGAAAAAAAAAAGGCTCTGAATAGAGTGCAGAGCATATAGATGGGATGTACAATGCTTATTTTGCTCTTTTGAATAAATATTATGGAAATCAATGCTTACTTGGTGTTTAGCAATTAAAGATCCATTAAATCTCTTTAATGTTTCATTGTGTGTTTGCTATAGAGATTGGTAGAAGATAAAGTTGATGGAAACATATATATGTTTTTAAAGATAGAGTGTATATATATTCTTCTGCGTTTGAATACATAGAGAATTCCAAAGGACTTCTGGGTTTAAAGTCTGACTTTAATTAGACTTATAAAAGAAGGACGTTGTGTTTATTTTACATACAGCAGAGGATGGAAAAACCATGTGTTAATTTCTTTACTCAATTAAAAGAATCTCGGGAAAATTGAGGACACTTTTCTGATCTAGATTACAGGTCAAAGAGGCGTAAAATTTCAAATCTCCCTGCAACTTGAAAATCCAAGCTATTAATATCATCCCTGGGCTTTATAAAAAGGTCAGCTGAAGTTGATGTAATCAGGATATTGGTTTCAGTTAATTTAATTTTATTTCTAGAGTCTGCTTCATCCTGGCTCCTTGATCAGCAGGGCTGGCAGGACTGTAGTTTTTTTTCCATCATGATGGCAGTGGTATAAAATGAGTCTTGTTTGGTGTTGGTGCATCAGTCAGGCAGCAGTTCTTTGCACTAGTGATGCCATTCAGCTCTTTAATGCTCTAGATGACTTACAGGTTGTTTCTTTTACAGTCAGCACTTTGTATTGGTAAGTTTGGTGTTTGAAGAACTTGCTTCCTGATGCGCAGGAGGAAAATCGTGTTTAAAAAAAAAATTATTTGTTATATATTGTTTTTGATATTTCTCCTGGTTTATGAGTCTAGGATTGTTATTGCAGCAAATAACTTGGTTGTATGTGCAGGTAATAAAATCAGCAAAACTGCGACAGAGGTGACAGACTAGCCAGTTCCTCTTAACCCAATACACCTTCTTGTAGCTCTTATTTCCCTCCGTTCCTGTTTAATGCCAGTGAAGTTGCCTCTGTGAATTCATCTGACCACACTGCCCTCATTACACCATCGGTAGGTCATGGAGTATAAGTTCAAGGCCCTTTGTGGTCAGATGCTGTATATCAAACACACAGAATAGCCACGCAGAAATTTGGGAAGCCATTAGGAAGAACTGGTGCTGGTAATCAGTGGCATCAACTTGTCTCAAATTTTCTGCTAGGGTCATCCTGCTCCCTATAAAACCGTCTCGGCCCGGGCAGCCGTTCCCTCCACAATATTGCGACTTCCAGCAAGTGCCTTTCAAGACGTCTTCCAGAAATATCCTGAAACTCTTGTTAGAGTTGTACAGGTAAGCTTTGTTGGTAAATATATATTTAGGCCTCAATTTATCAACTTCAATTTATGCTGTCTTAAGCTGAAGCACGTGTTTTTGTGCAGTGTCACTGGTGCATGACTGTACCTAAATGCAAGCATGAACACTAAATCCATTCCTCTTGTCTCTCCATTGCCCTTTTCAGATCATCATGGTAAGGCTGCAGAGAGTGACATTCCTGGCATTGCACAACTACCTTGGTCTGACTACGGAGCTCTTCAACTGTGTAAGTTTGGGGTCCCTTTTATTTGCTATTACTTTGCTGCCTGTCCATGACTTGCCCCAGAGGTGTTGCTTGTTTCAGGTGGTCACAAGCATGAATGCAAGTAGAGCAAATGTTGCACGTTAATAATGACAGTACTTGAGAGAGAGAGAGCACTTGTTATAAGCAGTCCCTAAAAATCTAGTCTACATGGTTATGTAGGGAATTGGAGGGGAGAGGAAAGAAGAAGAGGGGGAAAAAAAAAAAAAGCTAAAATTATGTAAATTGGAAACACCTCACTCTGCATCTCAGCAAGGCCTGATGTGCATTAGTGATGCTTGCTGCTTCCATCTGCAATAGTGCCAAGGCTGGTTGTTACACTATGTTGAGGATGTCTTTGTGATTGCAGATGTAATATCCCCACACGTCTTAAAATGAAATGATGGAGTTGGCATTATTACTTTTTTTGCTGTCTATTTTCTGACATTAATTCTCAACCTCTAAAATGTGCAAATGAGTGTCTTTGGGAGAATGAAATAGAGGCTTGTGAAAGAAAATGAACAAAAAGATAACTTGTCTGATAATGATGAAATACCAAAATGATTTCCCTACTAGGTTTTCCTGTTTGCTTATTCAGCAGATGGGCTCAGTTCATAAGTTTAGAGCTTGCTTTACTTGTCTTAGGTTTTTGCAGGACTGTATTCCTGTACTTCTTGCCTCATTACCAGTGTTAAGATTTCAGTGACCGAAAACTTAATAGGTTCTTCAGATCATCTGGTCAAGAGCTATGTTCTTCCTAATGTAACTTCAGGAACTCTGCCTGCTAAATAGGAATATAGCTGTAGGGTGAGATGTGGGGTAGCAGTGCAAGAATGAGCACTTTTTTCTTCTTTTTTTATTTCCCATTTTCTATTTTATGTATGACTGGTGAAGCTCTGGCTACCAGCTCTTTAGGCTGGTAGCCTAAAGATTGCTCTAAGATATATATCTTAACTGGGGAAGTCCAGAGAGTCTACTTAGCGGGGTCACTGTAAAAGGCAACTTTCTGCATATCTGTCTTACAAAACAAGTGTGAGTGAGTGCCTGGATGTATCTTTTAGATCTTGCTTTATCGTTTTCACCTTGCTTCTTGCAGCAAAGCCAAGCCATCCCCCTGATCTCAGTGGCAAGTGTAACATCTGGAGGAAGTTCAAACAAAGCAGTAAAAAGACAAATATCTAATGTATCAGAGGAAGAGCGTGGAGAAAGATTTGAAAAAGCTGGGGATACACCAGAAATAGGTAACACTTCTGGAAATATATATAGCAAGTGTCCTTGGGTAGATGGTGTTTTGCAGTTGTGCTCTTCATCAGAGGATTTTGTTCAAAGTAGTTGAGCATTGTCTCAAGAAGCAAGGGAGAAGGGAGATGTGGGATTAAGTGTCTGTATTGAAGCTGGACCTAGGAAAGTGGTTTAAGTTGAATTTTGCCTTTGAATTTAAAAAAAAAAAATGAAAACAAAATGAAGAGGCAAGTTCAAGTGTAGCGTTTAAACACTGGTGTTTTAAAGATGATTAAAGGCTGTGTTTTAAGGCTTTGGAAATGATTAGTGGAAAGTCTGCAGTCTATACTGGTGCATTTTTTTGTTTGTTCGTTTGTTTTTGTTAGGATTTGTAATCCCTGTTCCTAAATTTCAGATGCACTGAAGGTCTCCAGTACAGAATATACTGAGCACATTTTCAGAAGAAGCTTTTCTTCTCCTCCTTCTTCTGGGTCAGCAGAGGTTCCTGGTAAGAAATTCTTGGGAAAATTGGGGTATATAATATATGTAATCATATGGGATCTCATCTTCAGGTAATACTGTTTCCTAAATCATGAAACTCCAGTCAGACATTTATTTTTTTTTTGGAGTAGCCAATGAGTTTCTCCCTAAAAGCATTCCTTTGCTGCCCACATCTGCAACGGTGAGCATGCCGTAATTGGGCTATTGAGCATCCTGCACCAAGAGCAGTATCACTGAAATAAATCATCTGAAAAATAAAAGTAAAAAAATGACGTACTTGGCTGATTGTCTCAGAGAGTACAGAACAAAACTTTGTTACTTTGAATGGAAGGCTTTTTTCAAAGGGTAGTAAGAGTGATTTATCACAGAATGTTCCAAGATGCTTATGAGGCTGAGCCGTTTTGAGACTGACATTCTCTTCAGTGACCTTCAGACATCTCCAATTTGCATGTCGTCTTCTGAACCATATGTTGAGGTGTAGAGAATATCTTGACTTTTTGGTTGCATCATAGAAGGATCTAGAAGTCATACGAAGTTTTATCGGAGGAATAAAGGTATCCCAGATCCATTAAAAGATAAAGGTCTTGCTTACCTAAACTGTTAATTAGTTTAGAATAAGGATTAGAGGAGACAGGCAGAGCAGGATGGTTTTCCTTGAAGCTCTCTGACACTTCTTGCTGTTGAGTTAATGGCGTATATAGAAGAGAGGTATGGGCAGAGGATTCTCTTACATTTTTGTTTTTTAACAATGGAAAATTATTTTTCTTCATTAGTTTCTGCTATGTGAATGTAAAATATCACAGTTATAATTTTTGATAACTTCTGTGTTTACTGGTCAGAGGAATGGATATGAACAGAACTGAATTTTGGCTAGTGATAAATGAAACCATTTGTCTGAGCCAGGGAAACATGAAGGGAAAATATTAGCAATGCATGTGGGGTTTGACTTTATAGGCTGTAGGTTACTGTTTTGCTTGCTTGTTTGTTTTTTGCTATCCGTTATTTTTTCCACTAAATAAATACTGTAGTTCAATATGATCTGCCAGTGCAGCCCTGCAGCATTTCAAAGGTAGTGTCTGTGCATGTTTTCAGAGCCTCTTTGTGGAAGCATCTCTGCGTATTTAACAGTGATTCTATCTGTTTGTCTTTCCTAATTGGGTAATTCTGATTTGCCTCAGTTAAGAGCTGACTTCTGCTCATAGTAGTGAGGCTTTGGTCACCATTTGGCTTGTACAGAAAGTATCTTGATGTCCTGAGTAAAAAAAATCAAGATCTTGTCCCACTACCAGGCTTAGTACTCAGGCTTCATGGAGATACTGATTAGATTGGTCATTGATTGGGAGAAAGAAATGAATCATATGGATGCTGCTATTTCAGCATCTTAGTCTCACTTGGCTGGTTGGAATGGACAAAACTTGCCAAAAATAGCTTTGAAGAAAACCTTACCGCTTCTAGGGCTGGCGTGTGAATTGTATTTTTCTTTTGTACGACTATCCACCATGAAATACAGCAGCTGCAGGCTGTGAGAGTACGTGATGAAATATGAACCTGCCAGGTCATGCTAGTCCCCTTTAAGCACGCTAACCCCTTAGGTGAAGAAAGGTAATGGGACCGTGTAGAATATCTGGGCTGGTGGATGACCAAGGTGGGTCTTTTAATGTGCAGTAACTCCCTTGTTCTTTCTGGAGATGAGCATTCCCAACTTGATTCCTGCAGGTGAAGTAGCAGTTATCTATTTTTGTCAAGAGATAAGCTGATTTTTCTCATTCGAACCCCAAACTACAGCCTATGTGCAGGGCGATAGGACCCCCTGCACGAGGAGGCACAGGTAAAGTGCTTAGAAGGAAGGAGGCAGCTGGAGCCCTGCCAGTGAGGGTGCCGGGTGCCGCCGCTTTGGCAGCTCTTCCACAGCCGCAGTGTGTGGGATACCGGCGCGCCTGTGTTCAGCAAATGGGCTCGCATCCTGCTCGAGTTTCCAACTGCCTTCTGTTCCTTTGAGTCAACAGTTCTAGTTAAAGCTTGTTCTGCTGTATCCTTTCTAATTCTCATTTCAGCAACAAGACAGTTTAATTAATCACTGTGTGGGAAGCTTATATCTACAGATTGAGATAAAGACTTCTAATTTGAACAGAAGTCTAACAGACATAAACTTTTGCTCTTAGACTGCCTCTTCTTCCCTCTCTGACTTTTAATATGCAGAGCTGTGCAGAGGATGCTTGTCATGCCCATGTGCCCGTGATCAGGTTATTTTTAGGTTGAACCTGGTGAGCGTATGTTTAGACTTAAAATGCACTTGGTGTATTGGGGTTTAGTAATTATGCTGACACTGATCTGTGCGATAGTATAATTGATAGGTAGTTAAGTTAGCCCACACAGAGTATTGTGCTGCTATTTCCAGTTTCTAGGCTTTTTGTTACTTACAGCGAATTTGGGAAGTTCCAAATTGCTGTGGGTTTATATATACACACACACACGCACACGTGTGTGTGCGTACACGCACACGTGTGTGTATATATGTATAAAATTTAGCTAGTAGCATAAGATACATTTGTTTGGTTCTGTGGTTGGAGGTTTTGCTGATAATAATGTGGAGGGTGATCACTGAAAAAATTTATGACTCCATTGGCACTTGTAGATTTAATATGTATAAAGACGTGTCCTCACTTTTAGATACAGTGGGAAAGTGGAAGTGCTATTATTTAGGTCTGAATCCCTGGGACAGTGGGATTTTTGCCCTTGACAGAGCTAGAAGAGAATAGGGGTCAAGCTCTGTCAGATATAGAACTATATTTTTAAATTTAATGAGCAAGTAATATTTTCATCTGTTCATATTAAACAAAGATAAATATAGGGCAACTCCATACTTCCAAAAACTAACTTCCCAAAAATCAAGGGAATTTTAGACAAGTGTGTGTGTGTGTGTGTGTTGGGGAGTGATCCAGAGTTTAAAACCTGAGAGCTGTTTCGATGTTCATTAGGTGACCAGATTCAGGAGTCAAGAAAGAACAGTAGTAATGGAAGAAAAAAAAAAAGGCATAATGGAGAAAGCTTGAAATCTTCTGAAAGCAATATATATTTTTATAGGTATATTGCACATAGAAACACAATAAAATGTCTGTAGGTTATATCTATAAATTGGGATTGCAATCTCTGCATCATTCTTAACTTGGTGAAACAGTTAAATATTTCTGTGATGAATTTGCACATCATGAGACTGAAGTGCAAAAATCCTATTCAAAATAATTAAATAAGAGTTGTTTCCCAGTTATGTCTTGGTAATTAATTATCTCAGATAAGTTCCCAAAAGATGAATGGGATTACCAGGGAGCTGTAATTTTGAGATATATTAAAGAAATAACAAGATAGGAGAAGTACAGAATAGAAGTTCTTGGTGACTTTAAATAAGTGAATTGAATAGGTGAGATCTGTAAGAAAATATGTTTATGTATTTCTGTGTGCATGAAGCACTTCGAGCAGGTTGGATGAAAGACTTGAGACAATTTTGGGGAATAGCAGGGAGCAGGGCAAATGCCTTCCAGGGAGGGGCTCTAGGAAGTCCCTGAACACCATATTCTCCTATGGAATCTCTTGATGTGCATCAGGTCTGAAGAGGTTCTTTGATTTAGGGGAGTAAAGGTTAATAAGAATAACGTTCAGTGCGATAGACTTGCTTTCTCCTGACAGTCTTCAAATCTAGAACGACTGTCTCTTGTCTAGCCCCAAATAGTTACTGACCTCAGTACAAGAGTGGCTGTGTGAATCGTGGGACTTGCTGTATACATAAAGTCAGATGAGATGGTTTAAAATTCCTGTCAGATTTTCCAGATCAAACAGAATCCAAGAATGCCACTTTCTATTTAGTCATAAGCTTTAGAAAGAAAGAAGAAATATTGCTAGAGTTTGTGTACCTTTGGTTGTCTGAGATAAACTAATAATGGAAATGATTTAAAAAAATAAAGATTTTCATCTTGCTTGTAGGTAATTCCAGCGGTGCTAAGTCAGACATGGACATGGCCTATGAAAGAGCCAGGGTTCACTTTGGCTCGGAGGACACTGGCAGCAGCCCAGCGGGGAGCAAGGTAGGTCGGCCCTGTTGGAGATTCCAGTGTCTTCCTTGTGCTGTACTTTACCCATGCTTATTCTCTGAGTGATCTGAATGGTTCCTTTGAATGATTTCTCTCTTCGAAACTTTGCCCTTGCAGTTACTCAGCCCTGCATGAGTTGTGATGACTGGTAGTCTTCCATGGTCTGTTTAAACTTTTAATTGTTTAAGTAGAATTCAGTGATTTCACTTTTCAGTGAAAAGCTTGAAACTCTGGAGACTTCCATGGCAAGCAATAGCAAAACATGTGCTGCAGCTTCTTGGTTTTAGATACTATGTTCCTATGACATGTAAAAAAAAAAAATTAATTGGAAATGTGAATTTGTTAAATTTTATTTGTGAGAACTGCTTTACGGCAAGGAAATCAAAATTTATATCTATCTGCAAACTTTCCAGATGGGTTTTCAGCCATGAATTATGAATCTGCATTTCTTTCTGGCGTGTTTTTTATGAAGACCAACCTGAAAGTTCAGAGCAAAAAACTTGCAATTGAACCCAAAATCTGAAGAGAAACTGGCTCAGTAGTTGTCCTCAGTAGACATTTAGTCTTTCTCCTCATTTGTGTACTTCACTGTTTTGATTGAGTTCCAGTTCTATCAAGTTGGCAGCCGCCCAGTTTGTGAAAAGTCTTATTTTTCTGCTCTGTGATCTGTGATGAGTAACTATGACATGACTGTCAAGTACTGCAGAAAAATACCCAGCTAATGAAGTTAGTGAGTTGTTGTCTTTTTGGAAACGCACCTTTTTGTTTTTAGGGACACCAGTTGTGGTGAATGGGAGAACACAGATGGTAACTGCCAAGTTTTGCTGGGCAGCTGCCAATTACAATGTGCAAAAATGACACTTGTTTTTTCTGTTCTTTGCAGTCGATATTGAAGAAGACTGTGACGGTGACAGAAACTCCTTCAGCAGTTTTCCATTATACTGATCGTGAGCTTGCTGTGCAAGACTCCTCTAATAGTAAACCCATTGATGCCATCTTTGAGGCAGCAAAGAAAGACCTTTCAACCTTGATGAAACTTGATGTAAGTTATCACAGGAAAAAAATGCAATCCTCCTTTTCACTCTTCATCTCATTCTGCTGAGCACAAAAAAGTGAATTGTCTCCCTAATACATCGTAGACTAGCTGAATGCTTTATTCCCTAGTCTGTTCAAGTTATCACAAGGACTAAAATAAATCTGAATTATTCTGCCATTTGAAAAGACTGTGCTGAAATGCACTGCATGAATCTTTTCTTGCTTAGTACAGACTTGTCGCTGTGAGAAGGAAGTCTACAATTCTGGGTGCATTATAATTTCAGGCTCTTGCTCAGTGTGAAGAAGTTTTTATGTAATGGCATTGAGGTGATGGCTGAATTGATTAATGCCATGGGCATAGCATCCAAATACCTCATTGGATTTCAGAACTGAATATGTGTATTTGAGTCCTGGCTGTGTCTGCCATCTTGGATGCTTTGTGCGTAACAGCCGCCACTGATGAATTTGGCCCTTGCATCTCCCTTTTGATATATGAACGTGGAGTACAGAAGGTGCCACATGTCCCTCTTTCTTAAGCATGCTGCAAAGAGGAATATAACTGCTTTTTAGGTGTTTTTTTTTTTTAATTCCCTATAAATGCAACTGCATTTCATTACACTGCTTCAGAGGTGTATCTGGTCATGCAACTAATCACGCAGTTTGGAAAGACTGCATTCAGGTCAGCCGCAGAGGTTGGCTGGCGTTTCAATAATTGAAGCCTGGCGTTTCAATAATTGAAGCCTGTTGATGCTGTCAGAACCTTGGCCCAGCTGCTGCAGTCTTTCTCTGGCGTAAGGACTGTCACCAAAGAACTTTGCTTTCCTGGTAGCTAGAACTTTAAAAGACTTTGCTTTTGGATTCTCATAGTCCTGATTTCCGACTTATTTCCACTGCAGCTTCAAACTCCTAATCGTGATCTTTCAGCTGCAAACAGTGAGGCTCTAACTACGTGCCCCCTGCTGCTGCTTTAACTAAGGCATGTGGTACTGCCTCTTAATCCGTGGCAGGCGACTGCCTGGGTGCATTCACTTTCAGTTCCTCAGGCATTTATATCAGTCTGAAATGCTACAGCCTATTTTAGAAGAAATTCTCATTGCAGATGGAGTAAAATGGGACTATGTATCTGTTCTGTTCTGCCTTCTGTTCGTGGTAAGACTGGCCTCGGACTTCTTGGCTTGTGACAAGAGTTTGTAAAAAGGATGCAGCTGATGGTTTCCTTTTTAACCCTCTTGAATCACAAACCAAAAGAAAGAAAAGCCAAGATCTCTGAAGATACCAATTACATAATGCTCTTTGAATCTAGAATAAATTCCCAGTAATTAAGAAGTAAGCAGATTGATTAATCAGAGTGTATCATTGAAGTGCAACCTTAAAAATGCTGCCTTAAGAGCCATTTTTTTTTTTACACAGAAAATCTTAAAAATGCAATAAGATAAGCTTTTCAAACACTGATATTACTGCAGCCCATTTTTTTCAGAAGATAATGAGAATCTAGTGAAATGTAGCGATTTTACTTTGAAGATTAATGTTAATTTCTTCTATAGCAAAAGTTGATCTTTCTACAGGCGAAGGAATGGAGCTTATTGTTTAAAATATTTATATGTAGTACTGATTACCTCCAAAGAAGAAAATGAATTCTGTAAGAATTTCTCTTTAAAAACTATCTTTTATTCTTAGCTGACGAGGCGTTTGAAGGTGTTATTTTTTTAGGCCAGCCAATCAGTGTGAGTAAAGTCTGGGCATTTTCCTGGCAGATAGTGTTCTGGTCATGACACCCAGACAGACACAGAGGAGAGAATAACTTATTAGCAGTATTATTTTGAATGACACTTAGGTACCTGACTCAAATATATATTTTTTTTCTTTGTTACATATAACTCGAATTCCTTAGTTTCCTTGAATTCAATCATGGACTGTTTTCAGTCTGTTCAGTTTTCAGTCTGAAATAGCTTACATCTCGGCTTTATCTGCAGTTTTGATGAAAGCTGAGCAGTGTTGAAGGGCATCTCCTCTAAGAGTTATAATGCAACTGAAACACTTTATTTTCAACTGAAAATTATTTGTCCTGGGTAATTGCTACTCCTGTTTATCATTTTGTATTTTACCTCTGCACCACAGACATCTGCTAATTTATTATCCTATATATTACAATAACATAAAGAAAACTTGCTGTGAAAATGGCTCTGTTGTAGTGCCAACTGTTTATTTAAAAGCTAGTTGTTGGAAGGGAGGTCAGTGCAAGAACCATTCTCTGGCTCAAACCCTGTGACTGTGCAATGCTGAATTTGAGGTTGCCTCACGCCGGCTTGAGAAAGAAGGTACTAGACAAGATGGGTCTTGATCTTCTTTGTCAGTCCTTGTATTATTTAATCAAGGTAATACTAACATAGAAATGTAGGACTTCAAGGACTGCATAGAGGTCACTTAGTCTCTTTTCATGCCCAAGGCAGAAGCAAATATTTCTGAGTGGTTCCCTGCAGGGTTTTTGTCTAAGCTGCTATTAAAGCTCTCTTCACAGCTCTGTGTGCAATCTATTCTCAGTGCCCATGTTGTCTTAGACATCAAAAAATACTTCTCACAATGTTTCTGGTACTAACATAGCCAAAAATCTGTGATGGTTTATGAGCAGACCTGCTAGAAAACTTGTTTGTTTTTTGTTGTTGTTCTTGTTGGTTACTTTTGTAAATAGAACTTTTTCTTTAAGTATGGGCAATGTATGCAATTACAAATACATAAGTACAGGAAATAAATCACAGAAGTTAACTGAGTTGATATTACAGAACTGCAATATTTTGACAGGTGCTTGTCAGGTTCTTCACATTGGATATGTTCCCATGAAACAGATTGGTTTCAATAAAACTACCTTTTTTTTTTTTTTTTGCTGAAAAATCTGTTCTTTTTAACAGCTGTAGGTGTAAAGAATAATTTTGATTTTTCTAATTGCTCTATTCCATTTTTTCAACTGAAGTAGAGGGAAAACTAGTATAGCATTAAAAATGTTTTTCTCTCTGCTATCGTGTTTTCCTGCTGCAATAAGATTAATGACTAAAGGCAAATTCTTCTATGGCTGATTGCATTAGATTGTATATTACTGTGCACATAGCTCTTTAAGTTGCTTTATTTCTGCGGTGTGAAATACTGATAGATGTGACTGAAGTGTTGGGCTTTGCCTTCCAGGTTAAGCTGTGAGACATGGGCACTGCTCCACTACTGTTTAGCATCAAGCAAGAGCCACATAACTGAGTCTGGGGTTTTGGCCCATTTTTTAAGATGCTGTTAGTAAAATCTCCTGCTTTTGGAGGCCGACCAATTTGGATGGGCTGGAGCCTCTTGCCCAAGAGTAGTTTTTGGGTTCCTTATGATGTGCTTTGAAGCACACATTTATTAATGACTGCATGTGAGGTACAGAGTTTTCTGGGCAGTGCTTTAAGATAAGCCAGAAAATTCTGTCTTTGTCACGTATTCAGGATTATATCAGTGGAGTTGGGAAGGAATTTTCTGCACACCAGCTCGGTAGGAGCTTTAGTATTTTCTTCTGCTGTCTGCCTCATGAGGATGGCTTTTCTTTTTAAAATCAGTTGATGTGCTCAGCCTGATAGTCCCTTAGCCTTGCTAGGGGTGAGGACCTAATTTCCAAACGGAGGGCAGATCCTTGGCTATCCTCCTTCCTAGGTGCTCTTAAAATTTAGGAGGCAAATGCCCACGATGCTGGGTGGTTCGTGTGTGTGCTGCTTGTTTTTGGAAAGCCTTTGGTCTATAGCTCATGTGAAAATCTGCTCCTTGTCACACAAATCTGTGCTGTGGACAAGAGAAGAACTGTGCTAAAGAAAATGTTGGATTTTCTTTCCTCTCCCCTTTTCCGCTCTCCCCCTCCTCTCCCCTTTTCCGCTCTCCCCCTCACTTTGTTTTTCATGACTTTAGAGACCTGAAATGTTGACTGAACTTTCATGGCACACGACATAGGATGGTCTCTGTTTATTATATACGTTTAGAGTCTAGACGGAATTGACCAATTTTGCTCAGGCAAAAGGTTAATATTTCCCTACACAGGAAGGAAAAGAAATACAAGAATTATGTACCACGTTTTAAAGAGATCTGCCTATCTTACAATGTTGTCTTTGTACTTGTAACATTGTCTTTGAATAATAATTTCATTTGCTTTGTCTGAACCCTTCTTCACATATCAGACCTGCTTGTGTGTACTGGTAAGTAAATTGTATTCCCCCTACTCCTTCTGATACAGGATCCTTTGCTGCTGAATGGTAAAGTGACACTGCATCAGGTTACTGCTGGGACTGTGGTATCAAGGCAGGGAGATCAGGTGAGTGTCATCTGAGTGTGAAGAGAGATAAGTGGTGTCTGTGTGGTGTGTGTGTGTGTGGTGTGGTTCCCCCCCCCCCCTTAATTTAACTGCCTATAAGGAATGTATCTTAACGAATATGTCCACCTGCTTTTCATGTATACTGAGATACTCAGCCTCTGCAAGATGCTATAGGATGTATTTCCACAGTGTAGCTAAATACTGCACAAAGGACCTCCTCCTTCTGTTGGCTTTTGTATCTTATGAGCTGATTTTTGTCCTCTGTTTTCCGTGCTGGAAGACACAACAGTTGTGCCATATCCATCTTCTCTATGCCACTCGTGCCTATGACTCCTCCCCATGTCCTAAGACATCTCTTTTCCAGACCAGCAAGTCTAGTCTTTGGAAAAACTTGTTCTAACCCACAAGACTCGCAGTATTATTAATGCAGTATTTTTTCCTTGTGCAATGGAAATCCAATGTTATTTGTTTATAGCAAAATATATTTTGATTATAGCCTAAGTGCACTTTTTTAGAACAGGATTCATTTATAATACTATGAGATAACCGGAAAAGCTTATGCAAAGCAGGTAAGGGCAGCTCCAATTACAATTTTACTGTAGTTTGCTGTAGTGCAGTATCCCTCATTGGTGCTACTCTGATTATCCCGTCATCTCTGCAGTTCTGTCCTTATTTTCTGAAGTCTTACAGTTGGAGCCTTTTGTTTGTTCAGAACCATGAGAAGAGAAACACGATTTTTCAGTGTTTTGTCTGCTTAGTTTTAAATATTCATAACCTGCTTTTAATAATTCACCATTGTGCTTTATTTTATTGCTTAATCATTTAAAGACTATGGAGACCTTTCTGGCAAACAGATTGGCTGTGATATCATGGTAATAACTGCTTTCAAAACAGTGGGGATTTTATTGAGCTCTGTCTGTGTCTTCTCCAGGATGTTAATGTTTGCTTTGTGATCTCGGGGATGCTCCATGTGTACCAGCGGAAGATTGACTCTGAGGAGGACACCTGTCTCTTCATCACCCATCCAGGAGAGCTTGTTGGCCAGCTGGCTGTGCTTACTGGGGAGCCGCTGATTTTCACCATCAAGGCCAATCGGGACTGCAGCTTCCTGTCTATTTCCAAGTCTCATTTCTATGAGTGAGTTTTGCCATGGGAATATTTATTTATTTTTATGACCTTTCTGAGCAAGAGTGGTGTAGCATTGCTGGGGTGCATCTCCTCACAAATGAGGTAACTTGCAGGAGGATTTTAAGCATCCAGATGAGCTGAAGTCACTTATAAATGATTTTATCTCCAGCAAGAGGTAATGCAATGAATGTGATAATACTGAAAAGACAATTGTCACTTTTTTTCCAGGTTTATAGAGCACTTAGCCCTGTGAGGACTGATTTATGGCCAACATCCATACACACAGTCATAATTTAAATAATAAAATGCTGGCTGGAACCCATGCTTAATTTAAGTGTGTTTTTTATTTTAAATTTTTTTGGTCAGGCCCTTTCTCTTAAACTCATTACTTGTTTTTACTGGAGAGCTTCCTCGGTTCTCCTTCCAGCCATAGTGGAGTTAATTGGTGAAGGCTGTTGTGATCCATTGGGAACAATCAGTCTTAATGGAACCACAGGTTTTTCACTCTAACAGCAGAGACTGAAGAAGAATAATGCCTCTTGGCGAGACGGATTCCTTTCTTGACCCTGTAATATGTCTTGTGACTTGCATCTTAAAGGGTGATATGTGTGTGGATATGGATTCAAAACCAAGACTCCAAATCAGCACCAGGAGAGTGACTGTGGCTAATCTCATTGTCCCCTACTAATGATTAATAATTTCGAATCCTTCCCTGATCTCTTCTAAGACTCAACAGTTATATTGGATAAGTCTCTCTAGCTTCTCTTCCTAGCAACATGTTTTGACATTTGTTTGAAATGTCCTACATAGTAGTAATTTCCAAGGATGTGTTTTCTAGTTCTCTATTAATTTGTATGTCCCTTCTCACTTTTTAGTTTTAAGTAGGTTTAACTGTCTGTTTGTTGTCAAGTCTACTGTAGAATAAGATTCTGCCTTTTTTTTTTTCTCCTCAAGAAATGGACTGTATTCTATTAAAAAATGAGCATGTTCTCTGCAGCGTTCTTGGTTGACCCTGTTCTTGCAGGACAATGTGGCAGATATCACCTCTCTGACTTTCTGGTAAATGCTCCCCTCTTGTGTAATTCTGTGCAATATCAGAAATGCTTCTTCTAAACTCCACCTCTATCCTCTACTCATTTTTGACTTTCAAGTTCACTTAATTGTTTCATCAAACCAGTTTTTCTTCTTTTTCTTGTAGAAAAACTTTGAAAACATGAGGTTTCTCCACCTCTAAGTTGGTTCTTTTTTGCTTCCAGCACTTTTAAAAAGAAAAACCTGCCGATAAAGCGAGAACTGTGTTATTTTCCACTGTTCTGTGTAATTCTGTGTGCCTAATCCTACAGCCTTAGGCTTTCTCCCTCACGCCCAATCTTGCAGGATTGTTATTTTGTTGTTGTTGTTGTTGTTGTTGTTCTTATCCTAATAACTGACCAGGAGAAAGTTGACCATAATCTCAGGAATACTGCAGAATTGCAATCTTCCTTGTCAAATTTATTATTGTTACTATTTTTTTCTTTGAGCTGCTCCAGAACAGTATGAAGATGATCCAGTTATTAATGAGGTGGCAAAACAGGAAGAATATGGTTACTGGTAGGCAAAAAAACACGTAATGGGAACAGCCGAGGGTTTGGAATTACATGCTGGATGTTGGCCAACACATTAAAACCTTTCGACTGAAACTTTTGGGCAGGAACCTTTTACATAGTACTAAAATGGCTAAATATCTGTAAATGTCGAGTGTAAGTATAGGGGTGACACAAGCTAATTATATAGTTTATACCTTAAATGCCTTGCTATTTTGCTGAGGCGATGCACTTGGTGTGCAGTGCCTATGCTGCAACTGTTGGTGTCTCCTGACGAATGGTGTAATCAAGTTGTCACCAAAATTCCTTGAGGGAGTGTGTCTGGATTCTGCAGTGCTGGGGAGCACGACTCTGCCACATTTTCTGCTTCAAAAAATTTCATGTTTTAGAATGGAATTGTGTGCGTCTGCTAGAGAAGCAGAAATGCTTTGATTTTATTTGGTATTGCCAGCCCCGCTGAGTATGGACTTACATTCACAAGAATATCTGCCTAAAACCCAGGCTGTTGTAGAAAGTGCTTTAGCTTCTCATAGCTATGTTTGGTTGGCTTTCGAATACAGAATCCTGAGGACACCTTCAAAACCAGTTTTCTGGAGGACAAGCTGCAGTTTTTGCTTTTCCCAGTGCCCTGCTTGTGCCTAGCAGAAGGGCAAACACCAAAATGCCCTAGTGAAAGGAAGGAAACAAAAGGCAAGAATGGGGAAGAAATCTGCTTTTTCTCTTTCTTCTTGTGCCTAAGGGTGGGTTTTTATCTTGCATGCTAACACACCTGTAAAGGCTGTGTGTGCAGTGAAATAGCAAGGAGCTCCAGACTGAATAAGAACACCCTGGTTCTAAGTTACATGTAGAATGCATATGTATTAAGGTACCTATCTTGAGGGAGGAAATGGAGTAAAAGGCTTCTGTTGATCACAGCAGAGAGCTTCATGGGAGTGCAGTAAAAAATAATGATCTAAACCATTCAAGAGTCTTCAGGGGATTTATCTAATGTGGAGTAGCTGAGACAGCGGTTGGACTCTGAGTGTAAGGGGGGGAAGTTGCTTGCTTGATTTAGTCTGTGGCTTTCCCAGCTTCTTCATCCTGTGCTCCAAATCCTGTTAATGTGTTAAAGTTTCCATGAGATAACATCATGGCTTATGTCCATAACATTTCTTAATGCGATGAGCTGAATGAAATCAAGGTGATCTGTAGGGATCCTGCGTAGGAGGTGCTGGAGGGCTTGGAAACCTAGGGGCAAGATGAAGGGCGCAGGAGAAGAGCTGCCTTCCTCTATTTTCAATGGCTGGATTGTAAATGATGCTATATGTAAAAGTAGATACTCACTTTGTGTAGTAGCACCTATGAGTGCAGGAATATGAGAGGGATGAGTTAATACGGAACAGGGACATACTCCAACAAGTCTACTTCCTTTCAAATTCAGGGATTTTGAGTGAAGAAACATTTAGATTTGTCACTGCAAAAAGTAGTAGTTTGAGGCACTGGGTAAAGGATAGTTGAGGGTAGTCAAGTGTGATGAACATGACAGACATGATGGCCTGCAGTGCCCTGGGGCTATGTTGAGAGGTGCTGTCGGTTCTGTGTCTCTGGATGCAGCTCTAGAATGAAGGAATGACAAAACTGATATTGTAGAAGCGGTAGGATGATTTCTGTGCCTGATGCAGACAGTAAAGAGCCTCCTGGTGGATCTGTTTTTGATATCATGCTCTCAATTTGTATATCGCTATTGAGGTATCCTTTAAATTCTACCAGGTTCCAGTGGTCCATGAAGAACTGCATTCCAGCCCGGGGACATACTCAGACACGGCTCTTTCAGTGCTGTTCTCTTGTGCTTTCTGCTCCTTAGGGTGAGAAGGATGAATAAGAAGCTCACAGGACTTGCATAGTGAAAATTCCCATGTAGGCATGGCCTCCTTAGTAGATTTCAGCTTCTAAGTAGAGTCTGACTTCTACACTGTAATCAAAAAACATACTGTATATTTATATTTTTTCTTTTTCATTTTTGCTTTAGGTTATCTTTGATTTAGATCTGTCATTTATATCATGCTTCACATGCTGGATCCACATACTTATCTGCTCCCTTCTTCCTGAATTGTGCCCTCTTGTGAACTACCTGCTCTATGGTAGTCAGCTGTGCCCCAGCCAGAACGCAGTTGCTTTTGATTTTGCCCAGGAGCAGGGGAGATACTTGCACTGAGAGGTTTTACTGTGGTGATATGAAAAATGATCCATTGCTTCACGTGGAATAGTATTCTACTGCAGGGAGAATGTGAGCACTTACATGAACAAAACTGATGGGATGCGGTGATCCTTGGGCTGTAAGGGATGAGAAGTGAGATCTTTCAGCAGCTGTCAGGTATCTGTGAGAATGATTTTCCTCATGTCTGGCAGTCGAAGTTTATAGGTTGCAATTATCACTGACAGCTGAAATCTGCAACAATCTCATCATTTCTTCCTTTTGGGAACACTACTGAATATTTTTATAGGTCTATAAAGATCTGTTAGTCTATAGACCTTCAAGCATCATCCAAAGGTTCTATATAAAGATCAGAAGTTTTATTAAAAGATATTTTGGTTCTTTATGACCTGTCATAGAATCATATAATCATTAAGGTTGGAAGGGACGTTTAGAGATGATCTAGTCCAACCCCCTTGCACATGCAGGGTCACCTAGAGCAAGTTACACAGGGCTGCGTGCAAGCGGGTTTTGAAGATCTCCAGGAAAGGAGACTCCACAACCTCTCTGGGCAGCCTGTTCCAGTGCTCTGTCACCCTCACTGTCAAGAAACTTTTCCTTAAATTCCTGTGGAACTTTTGGTGCTTCATTTTGTGGCCATTTCCTCTAGTTCTGTCTGTGGCCACCACTGAAAAGAGGCCAGCACCATCCTCCTCCCTCCCTCGAGTTACTTACAGACACTGCTCAGGTCCCTTCTCAGCCTTCTCTTCTCCAGGCTGAACAGGCCCACCTCCCTCAGCCTCTCCTCATAGGGCAGATGTTCCAGGCCCCTGATCATCCTTGTAGCCCTGTGTTGGACTCTCTCCAGCAGCTCCACATCCCTCTTGTACTGGGGAGCCCAGAACTGGACACAGTTCTCCAGATGTTGCCTCACCAGGGCTGAGTAGAGGGGCAGGCTCACCTCCCTCGACCTCGTGGAGATGCTCTTCTTAACACACCCCAGGATGGCATTGGCCTTTTTGGCCACAAGGGCACACTGCTGCCTCATGGTCACCTTGTCGTCCACCATGACACCCAGGTCTTTCTCTGCAGAGCTGCTCTCCAGAAGGTCGGTCCCCAGCCTGTACTGATGTCTGTGGTTATTCTGGGGCCATAAAAAATAAAAGTACCTTAATTTATTAGAGTTTTGGCCTGAAAAAATGTAGGTGAAACTGGTTGAATACGTGTTTGTCTGACAGACCAAGAGGTTTGGAAAGGCAGGGAGGGCTGGTCTTCAAGGCAATGCCAACATCTTCCTGAGAGTAAGAAACTCTGAAGGGGAGTTTTGGAGGGTGGTTCAAGTTCTGGCATGGCTCTCGTGCCTCCAGCTGCCCAGTTAAAGATAGGAAATGGTCCAAACGGCAAGTTGAGCAAGCATTCTACTTGTGTAGTCCTATTGCCAGTAGGACAGTGTTAGGTGGCCAGTGACATTTGATTTTTGGCTAGACAGGAAGGGTGGCCTCTTCATATTTTATTGTATTGCCATGCAGTGTGAAGGTCAATGTTGGAGAGTGCATGCATGAGCATATAATAATTGTTGAAGGTAAAGCATATTTAGCTGCTCAGCTGCATAGGTAACAGTTGCGTTGAGTTTTGGGGAAGCTGTTTGCATGTGCCTTTTCCTGCTGGAATAGCACTCTCGTGTTTAATCTCCTAGGATAATGCGGGAGCAGCCCAGTGTCGTTCTGGGGGTGGCCCACACTGTTGTAAAGCGAATGTCCTCGTTCGTCAGGCAGATTGACTTTGCCCTGGATTGGATGGAGGTTGAGGCTGGACGAGCCGTTTACAGGTGAGACGTAGACAAAATTCTCTGTTGAAAACATATGCTTTTAAAGCTAAGAATTGTGCTGCTTTTTGTGACAGGTGGAGTATAGCACTTCCTAGGCAGAATATACCAACCATTCCGTAGGGCTTCTCTGTCTACCTATTAAAGATTTTTCTGCAGTACCTTTCAACATCTCTTTAGTCTCTTGCCTACAGGTGGCATAAAAATTCTATTCCTCATACTGTACATTGTCTTGGTAAGCTTTTAAAGTTGCAGAAGTGGTAATTAAGAGACCAAACAGTTTTATGTTTCTGCATTACCAAGAGCATGAAGATTATTGTTCAAGGAGCTTTTCAGCTTTTATAAAATAAAAGGAAAAGCAAAACTGAAAGTAAATTCAACTGGACTTGTTCAGCAGTAACTTGCAAATGTGCACTGTTATCCTTGGTTATCTTTAAGTTCAAAGTATACTTGAACTTAGTTTTATGGACTTGGTACTAGGATGCATTTGAGTTATGATATTGTTGCAATCATGAGAGAGAAAAAGGTCTAATTTAGTACGCGTGCCATATAATAATTTTAGGGTGTGGTGTGTTTTTTAACTACTACTGCAGTTCTAATGGGAATCTTGGATTGTTTTGCACTAAAAAAGTCATGGTTGTTAAGTTCTTGTCAGCATCTTTTGGGATTCCTCATGCTAAGATTAACTCTAGGATCAGAGGGATTGCACTTGGTCTGTGTGCTGTGTTCCACTGGAAATCTGCATGCCAACCAGCACTATCATGCGGACTTTATATGGCAAAAACTTCCATTCAAGCTTAAGTTGTACACAGGAAAGGAATCCAGATCTTGAGCCACTTAGTGTGTTTTTTTTCTGTTCAGCCTGCAGAATTTTTCTACACTCCCATTTCAATCTTGCAGTGATAAAAGCTCCTGCTCTAAATAGTAACAAGCCTCTCTAGAAGATATTTACATTCTGGTCATCAGCTTCCACACCTAACACTAACCACTCGTTTAGCGTTCATACATTTAAAGATTAAATGTAATTCCAAGTTCCTTATTAACTGAAGCCTATTCAATTTCTTATTTGCATGTAATGTTTAACTCTTGATTAAACACTGCACTGTGGACTTTAAGAAAATAAGGAGAAGATGATGAACTTACTAAATGATTCGGGATGCATTTGCTGAGCAAAGATGCTTTATTAATGCTCATTATTGATGGCCCTTTCTGCAGGCAGGGTGATAAGTCAGACTGCACCTACATTGTGTTGAATGGTCGACTTCGCTCTGTCATACGGATGGATGATGGAAAAAAGCACCTGACTGGTGAATATGGCCGAGGAGACTTAATCGGAGTGGTAAGAGCAAATTTCACAACCTAAATATTCAGCTTAGAAGTTGACATTGGTTCCACACTGAATACTCAAAATGAGATTGTGAGATCCCTCTCTGATCAGGTGTAAGTCTTAGGGTAAGGACTTTCACAAGTTTAAAAGCTGTAAAGCCACTTTTAGCTGGGAACTTTAATAATAATGTGTGTAATGGATTATTAGAGTCTTTTCTAAGGAGAGGGGAAAAAAAGGCGGGTAGAGGTGGGGGGGTGGGAAACCCTCACACAATTAAACCAAAAAACCCAGTACAGTGTTCGTGTGTGTATGTTTTCTTCCTCCTTTTCTTTTGAGACATATAACCTGTACTGTGGCCTAAGTAGTGCTTTGAAGAGGTTTCGAAACACAGATTGTGTTTAGTCGATTGAGTTTAGCCTCTGTAGGCTCCTAGTCTGACTTGCTGCTCAAAGCAGAGCTAACCTGAAAGCAACATCTGGTTGCTTGGCAATTGTGCAGTTGACCTCATAAAAAATATTAGAGCAGCTCTTTATTTCAAATTGTAGTGTCTATCAGTGTTTAGTCTCTCCTATTCATTTTCTCACTTCTTAGACCTATTCGAACAACTGAAATTACAATTCTCTGTGATAAGCACGGGTGGTTTGTGTGGCTTTTATGTTTGAAATTAGAAGGCTTCTGAAATGCTGAGATTATTGTTCAGGCCCCTTTTTTCTTTCCAAGCTGCAAAGTAAATATTTAATGCATATCTTTTTATACACAGAAATTGTGTACCTCTGAATAAAGAAAGCACGACAGTTGGTATTAGTGGTACAGAATGAAATTCATCTTACAGAGAGACTAAGTAGAGAAAGGCGAAGTGCATGGCTAGAGAGCTGATTTGGGACTGGAAGCCTGCCAAAGGTGTTATTTGAGTGGCACGATCAGAAACTGAGCACTACTGATGCATAAGAAATTCTACAGCTTGCCCTCTCTGCATGGCCTGACCTCTTTCTCCCTCTGCAATAAGTAGTGCCACTTTTTGGTGTAACCTTCCACACTGGCTCAACTGTTATATGGCGAGAAGTGAGAGGTTGATTCCCTGGATAGGCTGGGATGTGTTTGCTGCAGTGGTACCAGGTTGGCTCGTAAGTTCCTGGGTACGGATACAAAAATATCGATTAAACTTTGTGTAAGCTATAAGTTACTTTTCTGGATCCATGTTATGACATGAATCATTTCAAGATTTTTGTGACTCTGCGGATGTCATCTACTCCTTCCTACCTGCAGCTCCCAGAGCCACTGACTCATGCTGCCATTTGTTGAACGAAACTTAATGGTCTGGCTGTCTTCCGAAAACATGGGGGAGGTTTTGTAAAGATTGCCAAGATTACTGTAACCATTCTTTACAGAGGGCATTAGTAAAATGACATTTTTCCTTTTAAAAAGATTTGTTTATTCTCATTGTGTAACATCTGTTATAAAATTTCAAAAGCCTGCTATAGTTTTGTTCCAGAAAGCAAAGTAAGTGGAGGTTTCTAGATGCTCGTGAGAACAAATTTATGGATAGTTTGGCCAAGCAGCGACACTCTCTTCAACCTCCTTCCAAAACCTCCTATGTTATTCTGCACTGACAACCCTAACTAAATATAAGAATTTGTAGTTAATCTATTTCTGTTTATTGTCTTTGTCTCAGTACTTTTAAAATGCTAGATATCATATGTGCAGGAGATGACTATCTGTCATCTCTGCTTTTGGAAGAGAAGTCCCGCATCATAAAGGATTTCAGGAGGCTTCATTAGCTTTTAAACCTATATGTGTGTTCCCAAGCCTAAGCTTATGGTTCAAACTGTTTTGTTCCTTAAACTGACTCATTGGCATCTGTTTCAGAGGTCTGTCAGTTCAGTGAGAGAAGAACAAATTAGAAACCCGAAAGTTTGCCTGCCTGGTGGTATTCTTGGAAAAGCCACCAAGCTCTAGGTATGCACACGTGGTACAGGGTGGCATCCAAGTGGGTTTTGAAGATCTCCAGAGAAGGAGACTTCACAGCCTCTCTGGGAAGCCTGTTCCAGGGCTCTGCCATCCTCACAGGAAAGAAATTCTTCCTCACATGGAGGTGGAACTGCCCGGGTTTCCACTTACACCCGTTACCCCTCCTCCTGTCACCTGCCACCACAGAGAAGAGTCTGGCCCCATTCTCCCTACATTCACCCCTCAGGTATTTGAACACATTGATCAAATCTTCTCTCAACCTTCTTTTTTCCAGACTGAACAGGCCCAGCTCATCGTATGAGTATTTCCTCATATGACAAATGCTCCAGTCCCTTAATCATCTTCATGGCTCTCTGCTGGACCCTCTCTAGAAGCTTAATATCCTTCTTGTACTGGGGAGCCCAGAACTGCGCCCAATACTCCAGGTGTGGCCTCACCAGAGCTGAGTAGAGGGGGAGGATCCCCTCCCTTGACCTTCTGGCAACGCTCGTGCTGTAGGTGACCCTGCATGTGCAGGGGCGTTGGACTAGATGATCTCTAGAGGTCCCTTCCAACCTTAACCATTCAGGGATTCTGTGTGAAAATGAATCTACTTGCCGAAAGCCTTTCTGGAGGGATGCTGCTGCTGCTGACCCTACGGACGGGCAGTGCTAGTCGTTGTATCGGTGGTTTTTAAGACTTCTCTGTGGGCCTTCCGTGTATTTTATTTACATACAGTGATGCCATTAAGTAATTCCCTCCCACTTGAAATACAGCTGACAATAGCATTATTGCCCATAGACTATAATTTACCCGTTTTGGATAAAATCTTTTAATTTGCTGGTGTCATTTTCCACCAATGTGCTTATGAACATTGCACCTTGTTTTTCACCACTTTATATTCTTATGTGACATAAGAAGTTGAGAGCTAGCCTCATTCCCACCACATGCAAAAATCCCCCTGAGGAAATAACAAATGTGTTGATAAAATGGATTCTCTTTGTTGTTGAAAATACTATACTAGCTGCTCTTTATTTTTCTTCAAGTTGTTGTTGGCCCAGACTTTGACACTTAGGGTCATCCTTAGCACAGCTGATGAAGCTGGGGAGCAAAGCAGGTTCTTCCAGACGGGAAGCATCCAGATGGGATGCTCTTGCAGAAAGATGTTCTACCAAAAAGCTCCTTACAAGCTACCCCCTTCCCTCAGATGTCTGGATGGAGTAGAACCTTCTTGGTTACTGGATTTTTTTTATTTCGGTCAAGCCTGAGATTGTCTTAAGAGGCTTCCTGAGCTAAGGTTGCAGTGATTGAGACTAATTAATACCTTGCAGTTCTTAGGGGAGTCAGTGACATTACTTTTAAAAGCTATTAGGTTTATTTAGTTTAGAATTGGACTTACTTGTGGCTACTGGCTTCAGAAAATCGTTGCCCGCAATGTCTTACTGGCAAAGCAATTGGCTTTCAAAAATGCCTGATTGGCAAAATTGCAAAAATGCTTTGGTTCCTTGAGGATCCTTTTTATTGAACTGGAATGCCTCTTATTAATAGGGCTTAATACCTAGTCATTTTTGGAAACTGCATAGCAAAATGGGTGCAGAAAAGCATTTGTACAATAGCCCTCTGTTCCAATGCATGGCAGCACAAGCGCCAAGTTAAGGGGGGAAAAAACACCCTGATAGGGCCAGCACTGCAGCAGACAGCTTCTGCTGTGCAAGAAATCAAACTGTAATGGATATTATGCATAGTTTGAGTCATTAAGCTATTCATCTCGTTAATGTTAACATGATTAAATGTGCATGGCTTTTTTTTCCCTCTCTGAAAATGTGAAGACCAAGAGTAATCTGTAAATGGCTTCGAATTTCTTAGGGGGTTCAGAGCGTTGTCCTTCTGAAACGTAATACGGACTCTCAGAAAACCTTTAATGGTCAAAGAAGCCTCAAAGGCAACATTAGTATCAGGGTAATAGCCATCAGGCTTTTGCTTTCTATCAGTGCTAGTGTTATCATAAACCTCTTCTGAAAGTAGCAGTATCGCTGCTCCTGCCAACATCACAAAAATGGGGCAAATTATATTCTGTAAAGGCTGGCTTACATCGTGGGGCACTTTTTTTCTTTCTTTTTTTTTTTTTTTTTTTTTCTCTCAAAGCATTTTGACCTTTCTGCACATTATCTACATAGATTTTTTTTCCCGAAGGCAAACTCTTCTGCTGATAAAGCTTCTAGTTGCTCAAAACTGCTTTCAGGTTAATTCAGGCTAGGCCACCTCTGAGCAGCCCCGTGTGTGCAGTTCTATCTATGGAAAGATGAGGGGGAGGAGGTCCAAGAGCCTCCTTGGCGTGAGCAGGAGGCTGGAGAAGTGGTGCTGGAGGGAGGTGTTTCTCTCTCTGTTTCTCCTCAACCTGCCTCAGTAATGCATTGCTAAAAACTATTATTTGCTTAGCATCTTAGGTGTGAATCTGTAAACATGAGATGATGGTATTTAGCGGCTGAGAAGTGACATAGAGGGAGAGCTGAGAAAAAGCAGTGACATTTGCACAGCTGAGCTGGTGTTAGACTGAAACTAGGAACCCATGTCCTGGTTTCTAGGCCTGTGCTCCATGGTCGTGGCTGTGAGTCCTCGACTCTGGCTTTCTGTACCTCTGTTTCCTAGGGACCTCTTCACTCATGCCTCTGAGCTGTTGAACACTGCATGTTTTTCAAATTCCTTTGTGACAAGTATGGTTTGCCCCCAAATTTTACTAGGTGATAAAAGCAAAATAACATTTGTAAATGAGAATTACTGTCCTGTAGGTTAGAAGTTTTGTTGCTGGCTAGCAAAACCACAAATGTCAGTTTTAATAAGTTCTCATATTAATTTCTTTGGTGTTCATATTATGAAGTCACTTGGCTTTGTTTGCCACATGGAAAACAGCAGAGAGATTTATCTCCTTAGCCAAATGCACTTTGGGGAGTACTAGGATCTTTGGCTCGTGATAGAAACTGTGACCTGCTGAGTTTCAGATGGGTGATTTCTGTCAACATGTTCCTTAAACTGTTTTGTCTCCCTCCTTCCAGCTAAATTTCCTGCTGATAAAACAGATGCAATTTTTCTTTTTGACAAGTGCTGTTAACAAAGAGATCTGGTGTCGATGTTTTTAATGTGGAGAAACACCTGACACGGTGCAAATGGGAAGGCAGGTGAATTTTGCTCAGCAAAAAGGGGGAATAAGGTGGCTTGTGTTCCGGGGGGTTAGGTATTTGGCAGTCGTGTAGTGTGAAGCTGAGTGAAAGACCATTGGATCTCTGTTCTTTGGAAGGTCTTCCACCAAGTCACCACGATCTGGTACTTGTATCACTGAAATTCAAGTATAATTTCAGCATAACACGAGTGTGATATGCCTCTCAGTGGCATTGCACTTGTAGGTGCTCTTCAAACAACTTGGAGGGATGTAAAGTGTGTGTGTATTTATATAATTTATATTATTTCTGTGGGTATGTATGTATATTTTTTAGTATGATTTGATGGACTGTACTTTTTGGATGAGGGGTGCAACTTCCCATCTTTTCAAAAGCCATGTGTAAATAAGGACTGAGCTTAAGCACACTAGATAGGGCTGTTATTAATTCTCTTCCCCCAGCTGAAACCTTTCCCTCCTCAGTCCTTTAGTTACATTCACTGCTGCAAAAGCCCTGTTTGCACTGTTACAAAATGGAGCAATGGAGAGCTAGTGGTGTGACTCCCACTGCCTTCATACAAAAGGTTGCAAGCCTGCTCTTGCTTTTCTATATGTATGCATATATACATATTTACTTATATATACAGTATAATTTGTATCTATGCACATATTTTGAGAAGAGTAATGTTCGGATTCTTTGCTGTGCAGGGCTCGAATGCCAGCTGTCCTCAACCAAAGGGTTAATGTGGCACGCGAGAGCCTGCAGAAGAGGGCGGCTCAAGCCATGGTCACTGCGGCCACCCACTGGCAGGGCTCCCGAGCCCCAGCAATCTGCGGCCTCTCGGGTTGCTCAGCCCACTCATTTCGCTGCTTCTAGCAGCGTCTCCTGTCTTTGCCCTCTCTAATACAAACAAGTTAATGTGTCGCATCCTTCTTAACCGATGACTGCAGAAAACATATTTGAGATTAATGTAGTGTCTGTTTGCGGCTTCAGCTCAGATGAGTTGAAGTCTCAGAGCTACGTGCTTAAACCAGGGAAAAAACCTGTTCTGTGAAATGTTTGTTGCCCTTCATGCACCATGGATAATGTTACACTGCCTGCAGTCTGCACTTGCAGCTTCATCCTCTGTCCTAGGCTAGCAAAAACACTGCTGTGAAAGGTGTGCATGGGACATTGGTCTGCCTGAACCATCACAGTACTTGTGTTGGGGATGGAGATGTGAGACAGGTACCACAGCATCTATCTGGCTTGCTGTCCTCTTCTCCTTGAGCCTCATAAACCAACAGTAGATGTCAGTGTTGTTATTTCTTCTTCTGCGTTACCTGGAACATCTCCTTTCTTTGTGGTGAACTTTATCCTTGTCCCTTGTGTCTCCTGCTATCTCTTCGTGGACTTCCCGTTTCTGTCAGGCACCGCTTGTGTGGAACCGCTGGGCTGGCTCATGTTTTGGAGCATAGGATGCACTGTTAACCCATGGACCTCTGGGCCATTCGCATGCTCAGCTCAGACTTGAGGTGGGTTGAGCAGAGCTATTTGCATGTGGAGCTGCGCTGTGTTCGCGCTGAGAAGTGTGTCCAAAACGCTATACACCCCTCTATGAGAGAGACTTGTTTTAGGTTGCTAATTCTTGCTCAAGGGACATTGAGTGAACGTGAAAATTTAAAGGCTGCACGTATCGACCTACTCTGTGGGCAGTAATTGTGGCTTCTGCAGATAGGGTTTTGCTAAGAGGAAGAGTCTAAGTTATATAACTTAATCCTTGGTCTCCTAACCTCCTTCCTGAGTTATTTTTCCAACTAATCTTTTCATTTCAGTGCCTGCTGCTCCCTTGTACAGTATTGTGTCTGGAGGGTAGCAGTGCGAGGGCTTAAATGTGATGCATCCTTGCTGTATAAAGATTACTGCTTTTTATTTGCTAGTAGCTGGGAGAAAATTGGTAAGGTTTGTTGTGAGAGAAGACTCCCAGGGTGGAATAGGAGCTATGAAAGAGGAGAAAGTAGATTCAGTATATTCTGAAAATAAATGAGAAGAGTGTAAGGGAGCATCTGGGAAGAGCCACATTGCTTATGAACATGCTGCTGCTGGAAGGCTGGGAGAGAAGTGTTATCTGTTGACTTGGAATGCTGACCAATGCAGGAGCCGTGTACCACTGCTCTAGGCAGGCTTGAAAGTTCACTCAAAAAGGAGTAATCTACACCAGAACTGTATTTTTGGAATTACTTGCACTTTGCACCTTGGTTGTGAGAGTACTTGCCCAATAAAGTACTAAAGGGAGGCTGGACTTGTGTGGAGAAGTGATTTCTTTTGTGGGCCAGCTGAGGATAGACTAGTCCCTGTGTTGGTCAGTTAAGTCCGTGAGGGCTCGAAAATGCTTAAGGCTAAACACAAGAATAGCTGCTCTCACTTTGTAGTTAGGGTTGTGCCATCAAACATGTGTTTTGTCACTGTTTAATACTAAACTAAGGAAAGAAAAACCTGTCAGGATTAACTGAGAGGGGCAGTACTAAGAGCCCAAATCTTTTGATAGGATTTTTATTTCCTTTTTGTTAAGGTCAAGAATAACAGACCTGCAGCAGGGAAGGAAGAAACGAGACCTACGGTAATATTTATAACCAAGTACAAGGAGTGCAGAATATATAACGCTCAAATTTTATACGGTCCTTTGTGTGAGTTTATTAATAGTATTTGCACCATTGCTTCATGTAGCCCTCACGGAAGATTCAGTAGTTGTAGATGAAAGTCAAGGCAATGGAGGACAGATGGACTTTTGAGGACATGATAGAGAAAGGAGAAAGATGAGAAGTTGTTGGCACTTGTCATAAAAGAGGAACCGAAGGGCAGAACTGGTTCCTGAGACAGGTGACCAGTGATGGAAATGCGGCTGCTGGATGGGCTGGATGGATTTGGAGGCCAACTGGCAAGGAGGAAAGAGCGAGTGTTGTGAGAGAACCGAGGGCCAGAGGCGGGCTGTTTTGCCACCCGCAAGCTGTCACGATGACTTGAGGTTGAAAAGAACCCTGACAGCAGTAGGAAAGAGGCCACCCTTTTGTCCTAGAGTAAACGCCACAGCTGTGTTCAGGCTGCCATGAGTGAATAAAGATTATGGTAGTCTGGGAAGGAGCTCAGGCAGCCATGGGTGGTTTTCATTTATTGATGTACTCAGTGGTTTTGGTCTAATTTCCTCCTCCTTTAGGGTCAAATTGGATAAGACTTGGAAGATGATAATGCTATTATCTCCTGAAACATTTGTTACCGTTATGGAGATGGCTTAGCCATGTTTGGCTGCTGTAGACTTGGAAGAGCCAAGTTTTGTGCTATTTAGAAAGCTGGGAAAAAAAAAGCTTCACTGGGCCGAGGAGATTGAAATTAAAGATTGAAATTACTTTAAGTGAAGGAAAACATTGCATGAAAGTTGTTTGCAAAAGAAAAATCAGAATAAATACCACTTGAAACAAGTTTTTTGCACCTTTTTCTTTTCTGTATTTAATCTTTATAGTTTCCTAGCAAGGAGAGCTATTTTTCGATGGTTAGAGTCTCTTTGCTTTCCCAAGGAAATGGGAAGAGCCATAGGACTATTCGATTTGTCAGATTTTTTTTCATGTTGAAAGTGTAAAACTACTACAAAATAAAAAAAAAAAAAAAAGCTTTTCTTTTTTTAACCAGAGCATAAAGAATGGGAAAAAGTGAGAGTGTAGTGAAGGCTGAGAATAATCCTACAGATGGTCCAAATATCAAATGAGAAATCTTATTTCCAAGGATGAAGAAGAATTATACAAATAGTTATAGAAGTAGTTCATGGTTGCTGCGTATAGTGATCCAAGAGGAAAGGAGAACACAAGTGTGCAGGTATGAGGTGTGTGTGACCCAGGTGTTCCCCAGAGTACGAAAATGTCACAGCTAATGGTGAGACTTGTCCTGAATGTGCATGTAAAAGCAGTACAAGATCCATGCCCTACAGTTTGGGAATTGCAGGTGGTGAAGTCCCTCCAGCTGCTGGGCTGCCAGTACTGAAAGTGCTGCAGGGGCCACGTGCTCTGGGGCTCCGAAGGGCTCTCTATAACAGAGATTTAGGAAAAATCTCTACCTCTCCCTCTGTACTGCCCAGGACTAGGCACCACTCACATAGAACTGTCAAATTCACAATTTGAAATAAAAATAAATGAAAGAAATCTTGGAGGCTTTGCTATAAAGGTAAATTTTTATTCCCTTTTCTACAAAGCTCTTCTTTCCTTGCAAGTCCTTTAGGGCACAGTTTTATTTCCTTGCATATAACAAAAGAGCAGAACACTTTGAGTGTTTTTTTTTTCTTTATACAAATTAAACCTCACCAGGTGATAAGGGCCTGAGAAGAAAGGGATCTAGTTCAGCAACTGAAACATTTCAACCTGATTTAAGGGTAAGGAAGTTAAATTACAGCTCCAAAAACGGGGATTAAAAGATCCTAACAGGAGATGGAGATAAGTGACCACCTGGGGAACCCAAAGAAGGCTTTGTAAATTTATTGGGTGGCAGTCATGCATGACTGCCCCTGCCCCCCCACCCCTTTATGATCTATATATTTAATTTAAATGTCATCTGTACCTGGGGCCATGTTGGACACTGCCACGCTGCATTTTATCACAGAATCATAGAATCCTTAAGGTTGGAAGGGACCTTTAGAGGTCATCTAGTCCAACCCCCTGCACGTGCAGGGTCACCTAGAGCATGTGGCACGCGGCTGCGTTCAAGTGGATTTTGAAGATCTCCTGAGGAGGAGACTCCACAACCTCTCTGGGCAGCCTGTTCCAGTGCTCTGTCACCCTCACTGTTAAGAAATTTTTTCTTAAGTTCCTGTGGAACTTTTGATGCTTCATTTTGTGGCCGTTTCCTCTAGTTCTGTCTGTGGCCACCACTGAAAAGAGGCCAGCACCATCCTCCTCACTGCCCTCCCTTAAGGTATTTATAGACACTGATCAGGTCCACATCCCTCTTGTACTGTAGAGCGCAGAGCTGGACACAGTTCCCCAGATGTGGCCTCACCAGGGCTGAGCAGAGGGTCAGGCTCACCTCCCTCAACCTGCTGGAGACACTCTTCTTAACGTACCTCAGGATCCCATTGGCCTTCTTGGCTACGAGGGTACACTGCTGCCTCATGGTCCCCTTGTCCTCCACCATGATGCCCAGGTCCCTCTCTGCAGAGCTGCTCTCCAGAGGTTGGTCTCCAGCCTGTACTGGTGTCTGGGGTTATTCCTCCCCAGGAGCTGGACCTTGCACTTGGCCTTGTTGAATTTCATGAGGTTTTTCACCGCCCAGTTGTCCAGTGTGTCCAGGTCCCTCTGGATGGCAGCGCAGCCCTCTGGGAGGAGCAGCTGATACCCCAGTTTGGTATCATCAGCAAATTTGCTGAGGCTGTGCTCCACCCCTTCATCCAAGTTACTGATGAATAAATTGAGCAGGACTGGACTGAGGACTGAGCCCTGGGGCACCCCGCTAGCTACAGGCCTCCAAATAGACTCTGCACCGCTGATCACCACCCTCTGAGCTCTGCCATCCAGCCAGTTCCTAATCCACCTCACTGTGCACTCATCTATCCCATATTTCCAGAGCTTGCCCAGGAGGATGTTGTGAGGGACGGTGTCAAAAGCCTTGGTGAAGTCGAGATAGATGACATCCACCACTCTCCCCTCATCTATCCAGCTGGTCATTCCATCATAGAAGGCTATCAGGTTAGTCGAGCATGATTTCCCCTTGGTGAATCCATGCTGACTACTCTTGAGCACCTTCTTGTCCTCCGCGTGCCTGGAGACAATGGCCAGTATGAGCCTTTCCATCACTTTTCTGGGGATGGAGTTGAGGCTGACAGGCCTGTAGTTGCCTGGGTCCTCTTCCTTGCCTTTTTTGAAGACTGGTGTGACATAAGCAAGAAGGGGCAAGGGGAGTGTCACAGACAGAGCAATCAGTACCATGCAGCCAAAGTCAGACAGCATCCAGTATGGTAGTGGGGAAGTGAGGATAGGATATGGTTAGAGAAGGTCCTCTTTCACCCCTCCTGGAAAACCTGCAGGCTCCATTACTTCCTTGAAATGCCTGTACACCAATGCATGAAGCATGGGGAATAAGCAGGACGAACTGGAGATCTGTGTGCGGTCCCAGCGTCATGATCTTGTTGCAATCATGGAGACACAGTGGGACAGCTCACATGACTGGAACGCTGTCATGGAAGGCTATGTGCTTGTTAGGAAGGACAGGCCGGGAAGGTGAAGTGCTCGAGTTGCTCTTCATGTGAGACAGCAATGGGAGTGCATGGAGCTCGGCCTGAGGGGTGGGTGATGAGCGAGTTGAGAGCTTGTGGGTAAGGGTTAAAGGGCAGGCTAATGTGGGAGACACTGTGGTGAGTGTCTGCTACAGGCCACCTGACCAGGATAAGGAAGTTGATGAGGCCTTCTATAGTCAGCTGGATGTTGCCTCACGGTCACAGGCCCTGGTTCTCATGGGGGACTTCAACTACCCCGACATCAACTGGAAGGACAACACAGCCAGGCACAAACAATCCTGGAAGTTCCTGCAGAGTGTTGATAATTTTTTGACGCAGGTTGTGGAGGAGCTGACGAGGAGAGGTGGGCTACTGGACCTCGTGCTAACAAATAGAGAGGGACCATGAGTTGGTGGAGTTCAGGATCCAACAAGGAGAAGGCAGGCCTGTAAGTAGCCTTGCAACCATGGACTTCAGGAGGGCCAACTTTAGCCTCTTCGGAGACCTCCTCGGAAGAATCCCATGGGCTAGAGCCCTAGAAGGAAGGGGGGCCCAAGAGAGCTGGTTAGTTTTCAAGTGGCACTTACTCCACGCCCATCAACAGTGCATCCCTGTGTGTAAGAAGTCAGGCAGAGGGGGCAGGAGACCTGCGTGGATGAGCAGGGAGCTTGTGGCAATGCTCAAGCAGAAGAAGGCGGTATAAAGAATGTGGAAAAAAGGACAGGCCCCCGGGAGAAATACAGGAACGTTGTCAGGGAATGCAGAGATGCAACAAGGAAAGCTAAGGCATGTCTGGAACGCAATCTGGCAAGGAATGTTAAAAATAACAAGAAAAACAGTTTCAAATATATTAAGAGCAAAAGGAAGATCGGGGCAAACGTGGGTCAGCTGGTGAACGGGATGGATACCCTGGTTACGAATAACACAGAAAAAGCAGAGTTGCTGAAGGCTTTCTTTGCTTTGGTGTTTACCAAGGGCAGCCCTTTAGAGCCCCAGGCCCTAGGGACAAGAGAAGAAGCCTGGAGAGAGGAAGACTTGCCCTGGGTAGAGGAAGATTGGCTCAGAGAGCACCTAAGGAAACTCAGTAAATGTCATTGCATAATAAAACATCACTGGCACGTCTTGCAAAATGACGTTTACCTATGCAGTTTTTCATGGATAACAGTTGGTATTTATACAATCCCTTTAGTACTGGCTGTTGGAAGGAGTTTAATATTAGCCATGTTCTGGACCAATAGCAGGTTTTTGAGACCGAGCTGCTCTGGCTAGCTGAACTGGACACTTTGTCCCCAGGTAGCTTTCCAGGCATCCCCGCTTGTTGCAAGTGGCCTTGTAGAGCTGTGTGCCTCTTCATTTTCTTCCCCTATGGGCAGAACTCCATGCCTGGGGAGTTGGCACAGCCTAGTCAATACACAATATGTGATATTTTATTTGCCTGGGCTCTAGCTTTCCAATGAGAGCATTACTTTTGGTTACACCAAGTTCCACCACAAACTTTTGGACATGTTACACTTAAAAATTGCAATGTATGGATTTAAACTCCAGTAAACATTGCATATTGATAAAACTTGCAAAATTGTGCAGCAGGCTGTTACTATCCAGTTAAAGGGTGGAGCTCATGCCTGAGTTCCAGGTAATGCCATCTTGCCTGGCGGACCATCTCATTAGGCATTTGGAGATATCTCACTAGGGAATTTGTTTTCTGCATTTCAGAACAAAATGAAAACCCGAATGGCTTCAGACATCTCCAGAAAATGCAATGGGGGATTCCAGAGTGCTTTAGCAAAACAACTGCAGTTTGCAGCATGGTGCTGAAAATCCAACAGTTGCTTGTGTTGTCTCAGGTTTCCCCTGTGAAGCGACACATTTCTGTATTAGCTTTCATGGCATGCTCATCGTGTTTAAGTGCCCACCTTCATCAAAAAAAGGCTTCTAAAAGCAAAGAGGGGGCATGTTCAGGTTTGTGCATGCCTTTGCCTGCGTGCATCCCTGTGCTATGGAAGCGTGAAAGCAGGAATTGGAAAAACAAACAAAAAACAGAAAAAAAAAATCTGTTTCTTTGTTGGAACCAGGCGCAGGACAACTGCACAGGCCTTTACGGGAGCCGAGCCGGATTACAAGACACGATCCCAATATGAGTTTAGATCTTGCTCCGTTTATTAGCGGAAATGCACATATATTTATACCTACAAGCATCTGAGGGATATCCAGGTTAGCTACGATTGGTTGCTAGGGGGGTTGCTATGTCCCGGCCACATAGGCTCTTTCCCAGCTCCGCAAAGTTGTTTACCAGAGACGGCTAACTACTCTTTCCCACATAGCTCCCCATTCCCAGCTGGCCAAGGACAACTCACTAACACTCCCCAGTACATTATCAGCAAGGCGCAGGTGGTGCAGATTCTCAGCACGGTGCAGATTCTCAGCACAGCATTTCTCTACATTTCTTTGCTCGTCATTCCTTTCTTTAATTTTTAGGTTGGTCCTTAGTTTCATTTTCCTCTCAAGTTGAATTTCCTTTGAAATACCTGAGTGAGAGTTCCCCAAAATTATTTCAGGGTGGCATTGGAAAAAAAATAAAAGGGAAAAAAGGAGCATGTAAGTGGTGTATTAGGGTTCTTTTTGTGTAATTTTTTTTCCCCAATTAGAAGTGTTTCAGGAGATGTACCATGGATTTCTGTTGTGATACGTGAGCTGAGTGCTTGCTCAACGTGACTGCTGTTCTGGTGAGCTGTAAAAAGAGTTTTTATGATCAGTTTGTTTAGGCATGGTCTGCGTGCGAGACTTTGCAGAAGCCTTCTCTTGTTGTGATACTCTAGGTGCTTGTTCTGCACAAAAATGAGACTGTCTGAGATAGCGGAACACAGGTTTTTCAGACCTGGATTAACTAGATACTACTTCTTGCAAATGGATATGCCTTCAGTAAGCAGCCTCTATAAGAGCTCTTGGGAGACAATAGTGTGATCTGTTATGAGTGTATGTGAGCAAGGAATATGGCAGTCTAATTCTTGAGATTGTCTGATTCGGTTTCTTATTCCTGACGCTTAATTCACGCCATATTGCAAAAACAATCTTTAAAGCTTTGCTATTTTATTTCCTCCTTCTTCTAGGTAGAGGCATTAACCCATCAACCTCGAGCCACAACAGTGCATGCAGTCAGAGATTCAGAGCTTGCCAAACTCCCAGAGGGAGCCCTGACGTCTATCAAACGCAAATTCCCCCAGGTAAGAAGGTTTAAAACAGTTCTCTGTCTATCTCAAAAGATGTCTGAGGAGCTAAAACTCTGCATTACCAGCAAGTGGGATGTTTCTGCGTGATTTCTTCTGCTGAGAAGATGTTTTGCGCTCAATCTGATTCTTCTGTATTAGACTTTAAACAGTTTCTTTTCCTTTAGAGTCTCATCTCTATATGTTTTTTTTTTTTTTTCCTGGTCGTGTCTTATTCCAGAGCTACTTTATAATTCTGGAAGAAGTTCATGTTAAAATGTAGAACATGCATATTTAGCAAAGTGAAGACCGCCTAGTGCTCTTCATAATAAATGAAAGTTTAATTTCTAAAACCACTTTAAAATGTTGCTGTTCCTTTGTCTTCCTCCCTAGGACTCAAACTCAGCACTTGGTTATATGTCCCTTTGTTTCCACAGCATAGATATTTGGAGGTTGACTTGCCTCTTCCTTGCCTTTTATACTGTCAATCCTTATTTGCCACTACCATGTCACTCTGTGTCCTGAATATTGTGATTGCTCTCTAGAATCTATCAAATCATCTATCTTCTTTAATTCAGTTGACATTATACCTTTCCCCTGTGAATCTGTAGAGTGACAGACTTGAAAGTTAATTCTTTCATCCCTAAGTGCATCAGGGACATTATACTAAGCAGTAAATCATTGCAGTAGCCTTAAAGGCGTCTCTTTTTTAATGCTGTTACTTTTATATTTTTTTTCTTTTCCCTAAGACATGTGTTTATTTTACCAGATTTTTTTTTCAAAAGCTTGACTGCAAAAGTAATAAAATTAATTAAAATATAATTATTTTTTGCATTCCTAAGACCCATAATAGCTCTTTCAGTTTGACTGTAAAATATAAAACATGCATTCATGTGTTCTCACCCAGCAAAAAACTGCAGAGGCTTTGTCTGCTAGGAGAATGTTATTTCATCACTGCAGAAGTGATGTTACTTAAAAATCATCTTTCTGGTTTTCCTTAAAGCATCATTCTTTTCTAAGGTGTTTCTGAACTTCTCTGAGTACTTAGGCACCATAGTTTGCTAGATCTCTCCTGAATAGTCTGTGGTTTTTGGCCTTCTATGTTTAATATAATAGACTTCATAGCCAGCTTTAGGAGCTGCTAGCAATGTGCAATGTCCGTACGTGTGCAGGCCTAAAGTAGCTAACAATGGCATGACAGTGTCTTCAGTTGCCCCTTTATATATCACTCTCGTTGCCGACTCATTGGGAGGTGAGGAAATGCTCCCAATGGAATTTAAAATTGTTCCCTGCATAGTGAATGGCTTTAAATGTTGCCAATAAGCATTTAAACCTTTAATATTTAGTAATGCTTTGAATCAAATACTGATCTGCACAAGGACTGCATTCTAATTCTGCCTTGTTATCTGGGCCAATAACTGATTTTTGGTGTATTTTCTCTCCCTTTCCTCTTCCTGTGCTCTCAGTGGGCAAAATTGAATTTTATTCTTTTCCTCTGAAGGAAAGATTGGATTGATTTTGTTGGTTTTCATCCCTGCAGGGATATGAGTCTTTGCTTTATCGTTAAAGGTGAACTTCAGTTTTACATTTGTAGTACAATTCAAACATTTATTTGTGATACAGTTCAACTGTATTCCCATCTGTGGTCTATCAGTGACAAATTCTTGACCCTTTTGAATAAGTAATTAGTTTTCTCAAGACTTGCATATGATTTGGCTAGATAGTTAGGTAAATGGATCTTTAAAAAAAAGGGGGGAGGGCATCTCAAACGGACTTAGAAAAAAACGTTGTTCTTTGCTGCTGTTTGAATTCTCCACATTCTAAGCTAAGTGCTAAACTGGCACCAAAAATGTAAAGGCTTAAACTTTTGCCATCAGATGTTTTTAGAACAAGCATTACAAACAGGAAGAGCAGCATAAGGTAGGGCTTAAGTTGGAGATGTGTGCTGTTAACACCTTTAGACTGCCTTAAGATCCTAAGATAAAATGTTTATGATATGAGCTCAAAGTTCATGTGTTTCCTTTTTGGTCTGTTAGATCCCTCAGACAAATGGAGACAAGGATAGAAGTGAGTGGGAGTAATGGAGCAAAACAATCAGGTGGAAGGTTTGAAGTCAAGCAGAAAGTATGAAGTCAAGTGTGAAGTTCAGGCCACTTACCAGAGAGAGGTTTGTAAGCTAGAAATTACTAAGTGGCATACCCAGAGCTGGCCTGGGTAGCAGTTGCTTAGAGGAAGAATACAGGGATTATACAACATTAAAAGCTGAACATGACTTAGTTATGTCATGCAGTTGTAGAGAGGAAAAGAAAAAGTAAGCAAAAAAAAACCTATGATAATAAAATGCTTTCTGAAGTGAAGAAATTCTTGTATTCTCCCTGATACTGGAGAAGTTTCAGTATCTGCCTGTGGCAGTATGCCTGAAGAAATGTTGAGGAGCATCTAAAGGTCAGTAAGGAGGTGTTTAGGAATATGCAGACCAACAAAGGCAAAAAGACTGAAGTGTTAAAGGAAGCCATAATAAATATTTCCAAAAACATAAAGTTAGAATATTTATACTTGCGATTTATGATGTTTTTTCCCCTACCCAACCAGAAGAAATAAAACAATGAAGAACTACTGTACTTGCTATGCCCTACCAAAGGAGAAATGTTGACTAGATAGCAAAGAGCCTTAACTAAGAGTCTTAATTCAGCAGTGCAATGGAGGGTTTCCCTCTTAGTCCTTTCAAATCAGAAAACCAAGTAAAAAACATAGTTTCCTATTGATGGATAAGGCTAAGTTAACTTGAATCTAGTTCGGCAGAATAGCAATCAATGGTTGCTGGCCCACTGAGGCAGGTGAACTCAGTTCTCAGCTGGGCTGCTCAGAGGAATCCCACAACAGGGGCAATTGCTTTTGTTCTGAGCTCAGAGGCCTCAGTAGAGCCTGAATAGTCTCTGTTTTTAACAGCCAAGAATTGTGTAGTTACAGAGATTGAATTACCCTTTTGACTTAATTACCCTTGAGCTTTATTATTTCCTGTCAAGAGTAAAGAACCCTTTAATTCTAAGAATTGGAGGAGTGAGTGAGTCTGTGCTGCCTGCTTTTTGCCAACCAGGATGATTTTGTAGAAGATACATTCATCAGTGAGATCCTATTCTGTTTTATAAGACAACATTTGAAACATGAGTAGGGCTTGCTGACTAGGACAGCAGGGAACAAGTGAAAATGCTCTGTGTTCAGTGGAGCAATTCAGGTTTTTTGAGTTGTGATGTGCAATCCAGAAGAATTACCCGAGGGATGCTTGCTGCTTGGGCAAGCACCGTATACTTGTCTTCATTTTTTGATTGTCTTCTCTGGGCATCTGCTTTGGTCTTGTCAGTTCAAGACCTTGGTCTGCTGGGATTTTGGTCTGACCCACTAAAGCTACTCTTATTCTGAGAAGGGGAAAAAAAGGCAGGTGCAGTAGGAAGCTCATGAGAGTGCTACGTAGCAGCCTAATTTTCCAAGGACTTGCCCAGAAATGAAAGACGGTATTTCTAGAGCCTGTTCAGTCTGACGAGAGTCAAATGCATCTCTCACAGGCTCTCAGGTTAGCACTCCAATCCCAAGGCTTTTGGAATATGGCATCACAGAGGCTACCGGTTGAAGGTGGGCTACAAGGCAAATCCTCTCCCTTGCCTTTCTAGGATTTGGGGTAGCAGGAGCATTGCTTGCTGCCATAGTGGCCACGGCACTGAGCCAGAGAGCGTATGCTCCTCCGGCAGACTCTGTGCTTGTTTCTGGTGCTACTTTAAGCTTTTGGGAGCTGCAGGAGCTGGTATGGAGTCTTTCTATTTTCATTGACTCTTTCTGAAAAGTAGGGCAGAGAATCGGCTCATGATTTTGGCATCGTGAAGCAGTCGCGAGCAGTAGAGCAGATGAGAGCTGCGCTCACATCAACATGGATCCTGATTCATAGGTTATCTGCCTCTGCTGAGCAGCAGTGGCTCTGCGAATAGCAACTTGAAACACAGATTGGTAGCAGCGGATGGAAACTGCATCGAGAAATTGCTTGGAAGTGGGGAAGTGAACTGCAAGACAACCTTCTGGCAGCGCACACAGGAAAATGAGCTGTTTTTCCGCATTTTCGCTTTCTCTTACGTCTGCTCTTGAGTTTTGGGTATGCCCTGAATACATTGGCCATCTTGAGTCCTATGATTACATTGGGGCTGTTTTAAGCAGTGTTTTCTGAAGGAAGCTGAGCCTTCCCGAGGGTTATCCGCCGTGCGAAGTCCGCTCGTCAACAGAGGGCTCTTCTTCCAGAGCTGCCCTCAGGTGCTGCTGCCACGTGAGGCCTGGTGTTACTTTAGCTTGATGGGGCTGCAGTGGCACAGGCAGGTGAGGCTGTGGCCTGGCTTTCACTGTGCCCTGTAATCCCCTGCTCTGAAGGTGTCGCTAAACTGTCATTTAATCTAGTTCATTTAAAGGTGATCCATTGATTGGCTCATTCAAAGCAGAAACACTTAACTACCACATTTTGTTTTTAAACTTCCAAGTTTCAGTTGAAAATATTGACCTTAACTGCAAGACGTTTTGTTCGCTGCAAGAATACAGTGCTTTTGGGTGCAGTATTTTTACTAGCGAGTATCAGAACGGATTTGCAAGAAAGCTGCATGCTGGGGCCCCAAGTGGCAGGTCAGGTTGGCTCCCGCATTACTGTAGCCACATGCTGTGGAGGGAGACTAGGACTTCACGGTCCTTCGTAAGACTGTGACCCTCAGCCATCTTACATAGGTGCTTGGCTGCTTAGAAATATTGAAAATAACCTACATGATTATTTGAAGCTTAGTTCAGGTGTAAAAGATACTGTTGTCTTCAAGCCAGTGCCTTGCAAAAGATCATGATGTGAAGCTGTCAGGTAGGACTCAACTGCAACAGACAATGGGATTGTCTTTGTACTACAGCATTGGGAAGCGCACATGGATGCTCCAACTGCCCACTTCTTCTCTTTCAGCTGAAGTGCCTGCAGACCTTAAAAATGACAGAGTCCGCTCCAGGGCAAGGCCTTCAAGATGGCTTCTGCCTTGGGACAGGAGAGGCAGGACCTGGGTTAGTGTCCCTTTGCTCTGACATTGATGGCCTGCTCATCCAAACACAGAAGAAATAGCTGAACAAATTCAGGCCAAACAGTGTTATTTGATATTCAGGATGTTTAATTATTTGCATACCTTAGGAAAGTGCTGACTTCTTTGCTCCTTGAGGTGCTTCTCTTGTTTCAAAAATACCTTTTTGAAACAGATGGATGGGATCAGACATGCTCATGGCTGCTTTGTGATTTCTTGGCCTCCTTTGCAGCATGGAGCAGAGCTGCTGAATATATGTTTTATTTTTGTTCTTTTCCATGTTTCTCCTCTTCTAACAAAGACAATTTTGTACTACACAGTGCCTTCTGAATTATTTAACTGTTAGCAGTAATAGCCTCTGAATTTGGAAAATGGATCTTGATGTAGATTTTTCTTGAAGTATTTCCCATGAGTTCTCTAAGTTAGTTTAATGGAAAGTTAGTTAGGAAGAATAGCATTGTTTGGTACCATCTGTTTCTATTACGAGATTGTTGATTTGTCAGGCAATCTGTAATATTCATAGATAAATACTTTCCTTGTATGCACATTTATTTACAACCAAATTCTCATTAAAATTGTTCTGAAAAGGACTTATTGTAAAGCAAATCTAAATTTAACAGTTGACTGGAAACCAAAGTTTTACTAGGATCCAGCCTTGAGAAATTTAGGTAGATGTAAACAACAGTTTGAAATATTTCAGAGAATTATAGGAAATACAACATGGTGTAATCATAGCAGCTCAAGTGTGAGGAGTGGAAATAGCTGTGGAGCAAGTGGTGCTCATGATAATTCTGACCAGGTGAGGTGGATGGAGTACTTGTCTATACACTGGTGCCATCACTAGCAGGTGACACCATGTTGTAACATTTTGTGGTCCCTTTACTGAGGGAAGCTTGTTTTTAAAAGGAAAATAAGCCATCTTGACATGGGCAAGTGCAGAGCCCTTAGGAAAGCGAAGTCTTGAATGAAGTCCTTTGTCTTCTGAAATCAAACCAGGCTAAAATTAAGCCAACGGGTGTCTGGAAGGAGAACGAAATAATTTGCTTTGTTTGTCTCCATCTTGATTTTTTGTTTGGTTTTCTCTTTCCACCCTGGATTGCTTCCATATAAGAAAACCAAATAAATGTTACCTAATGTGAATCCATGGTCAGAAACATCGCTTACTTTTTTATTATTTTTTTCTTTTTAACTACATCTCATTTTTTCTTCCTCACCATAGGCTGCCAGCCAAGGCCACTTCTGCATGAGCATCTGCTGCTCCCCCTTGTAGAGTATAGGGATTTAGATGTCCAATGGGCAATTTATTTACTTATTTTGGGCTCTCCATTGGTTTTGAGTTCTCCCCATTTGTAGTGAATTTGGTGAAAGTTTGTTTGGCTGCTGTACCGAATAACAAAATTCGGTCAATTGTTGAAGTTTGGGTCTGCTGTCACTCAGAAGACTTAAACTGACTTCTCCCTAAGACTGATGATCAAACCACTCTTCAAGAAAGTCATTGCTATTTTGTGAAAGAGGATTTAGTGTATATATTGCAGAACTCCAAGGAAATTTGAGGGCAGCTCTTAGCTAAAATCTCAAATTGATGTTCTTTCTACGTTGCCATGACTGCAACGGAGTGACTCATCTTGTTATGGTTAGCAATTTGCTTGTCTTACAAAGTCACTGGGGAAATAATTTTTCTGTATCTGTATGTAGCAAGGCTCAAGATTTGCTTTAGCAAACAAGACAAATAATATTTCTTGGTAACAGGAGCAGCCAACTGGAAAATGAGACCAGCAGTGTCTATTCTTAGCTCCGTCATTAACCTTGGGCATTTACTTTAACTTAGCTATAGTTCTCCTTAACGCTCTGTAAAGCTGAAATAGTTATAAATACAGGAGATTTTTTTTTAGCAAGTGGTTAAAATCCTGGTGTTTACGTTGGGCCAGTAGTGTAAAACATTGGTGAAAGCTAGTTCTGCAACCATTGGAGTAAAGTCATAGCATGTAGGGAGGCTTCTAGGTCAGCATGGGGGGGATCTCAAGAGGTGGGTGATCTCCCTTAAGAAGGGAGATCAGCCTAATCATTTTGCTGAGCATTCCCTTCCTTGCTTCCCTGCCACCCATAGCTGAGGCAATAACAGAACTGGGTGTCGTCAGGGAGCGCCGAATCCCAGAACTGCAGATTTAAGCATTGTAAGACAGTAATGGGTTCCTCTAGTGCTGGGGTTGCAGAAAACTCTTATTGCACTTCTGACAAATTGTAGTGTTTTGGATCTTTTCTGAGATTCTAGAGGTTGGCAGCTCCCTGGCAGGCAGCGGTTGGCCTCAGGTAGTTGTTGCCGGTTAGTGGTGGTGGTCTTGCTAGATCCGTGCTCTCTGCTAAGCAGGTTTGGAAGATTGTGTCTATTACCCATGCAGATAGGAGAAATTTCAACCTTCTCAATGACAGGAGATCAACTCAGGTGTGGCATCATCAGCAACTTGCAGTTATGGCTATCATAAATTAAATCACTCAACCTTATTTAGCTCTTACTCCATGCTGACATTAATAATATGTTGGAAGCTCCCCCTTTGCTCTTCCCCCTTCCTCCTTCAGGCATTTGGAAAATATCTTACAAGATTTTTACAAATCTTACTAAAATATGAAGATGCATGGTCTAGAGCAGTTCTTGAAGCAGGAGGAATAGCAAGTTCTGGTGAGCATGCTGACCTGTCTTGATGATTTCACAGCCTTTTACTTTGAAAACTGCATCCTGAAGTGCTTGTGCTTTGGGAATAGTCTCTCTGTGTGCAAAATCCAGCACAACCCTTTACTGCTTCTTGTTTTAGCTTGTTAGAGTTTGGAAATAAAAATAGACAAGTATATGAGGCACTTAGTGGCATGGTTTAGCTGGCATGGTGGTAATAGGTTTGACTCGATGATCTTAAAGGTCTTTTCCAGCCATAATGGTGTGGGTTTTTTTTTTTTTTTCCTTCTTTCAAATGTCCGCCTGACAATGAGAGCTACTTTGACCTTGAAGTAGCTTTCTAGGGGAGAAAATCTAGTGGTTACTATATTAGTTCCTAATGTGTTTCATACTTCTTCTCAGTATCTAATGATCAACTTGTGCATCCCTTTCCGGGATAAACGACCTATTTTCCAAGTGGTGCCACTCCTTGCTATTGAAGTTACTAGTCTGCCGCTGGACAACTTGTTGGCAATTATTGATGGCTGACACTGGGGATCAACTGGTCAGCTTTTAGAGAAGCAAGGCTTTTAAAATACCAGTGTGTATCAGTAAAGATCCTGTTCAGCATAGCCCTGAGCCTCTCAGGTACCTGTTGGTGGTACAGGCATGCAACCACGTCTGCATAAGGAGAGTAAATTTATATTAGAAGTGTAAGCACACTGGGGAGAGAAAAGAAAAAAAGCTGAAAATATGATTAATAATGCTTCCAAAATAACTAGATTCTTTTTATTTTTATTTCCTCTATTAGAATGTCTCTTCTCAGAATTCATGCAAAGGGCAATATCTTACAAAAGCTTGAAAGTATCTGTTTAAATACACTATTTCTAGTACATTCTGACAAATTATTTTGTTTTCCTTTCCCCCCACCCCCACTAGGTTGTGACTAGACTTATTCATTTGCTGGGCGAGAAGATTCTTGGCAGTCTTCAGCAGGGAGGTAAGTCATTCCTGGACTATTCCCACTTATCCTGGTGCTTTCTTGGAGCTAGATTTACATCATTAAATCCAGAAACAAAAAGCGCATGCTCCAAAAGAGTTGATCTTAACTGTGGCAGCAAGTGAATGGTGGTTTAACTGTCCAAAAAAAAGTCCAAAAAATATTTGTATGGAGCAACTAAGTATGGGAGTGGACTAACTTGCAGCTGAGATAGAAAAGTACCGTGCAGTGAAATTTCCTTGAAGTTCATTGTGAGAGAGCTCAAAGGGAGTATCAGAAATAGTAACTACTATAGTCTTAAATCAGATAGCGATGCTGAATAGGGTCTGCATATGGGCTGACTTAATATGTCTGTATTTGCCTCATCTGACAGCAAGCCATTTGTTATTTATTGGCTCCTAAAATTTGTGTATGTGGCAGAAGCTGAAACAAAGTAAATTTAGACGAAGTGAGTAGGAGGACATTTCCATATAGTTGTTTTTTCTTGGTCAGGTTTTAAAAGGAAATAAATGCATGTTAATTACTGATAGCCTTGTGGGGCTCTTTGCTGATGTTGTTTGTTTAATCATTTAATTAAAACAAAAATCTTATGATATTTTCATTGCTGTTTTTGAGGTATTTCAAGGAGACTGAAAGTATGGCCTTTGACTAAATTTTGGTGGGTTGTTCTGGAATAGTTTTGGGGAACAAAATCTAAAGTCTGCGTAATTGGCTTTATATAGAAATCTCTAGAGGTAATTGCACTTAAATTGTGCTGCATGCTTAAAGGCCTTATGGAGTAAGGCAAAGTCTGCTCTGGGGAATAAGGTAGTTTTGTGATCTGGAGAACATGGGAGGAAAATTAGCAGTAGTTATAGGAGTTCAGTTGGAGAACTCTCTGAAGTTCAGAGGAAGGAAGGAAGGATTCATGGAGATGAAAGAACTGAACAGTGACATGTAGCTTGTTTGAACCTACAAATATCTTCTTGAAGAACACCAAGAAGAGTTGAAAATCTGTTCAATGTTCTGTGCAGGACTATTTTAGAAGATGTGCAATGAAAAACACAATGGCTGAGTATACGTGAGAAAAGTTTATCTGATACTCTTTTTGTCCTAAGGTGTCCTGTGCAGTAGATCAGACATGCAGGCTTTGAAAGAGCTTTCTTGTCAATTACAGCATATCAAGTACTCTGATGAGTCCATCTCAAAAATTTATTGTGATAATTTATCCTAGGCCTTTTCGTGGATGAAATATATGGCTGGATGTTAAAATTTAACTTAGGTGACATTAAGTTTATTGCATGCTGTTTATTACATTACTGTAATCTACATTACTGACTGAGTCAATAGGTGCTAGGAGCAAAATAAGGTTGTCTGAGAAGGCTTTTTTTAAAGAAAATGTTAAAATTGAACGATTGATTTATGGAACACTCCTATCATTCTTTTCCTGAGCTTTACTTAAGCAGCCTACCTTAATATATTGGAGATACGTCCACAGGTACTTGAGAATTCCGGATTTTATTTTATGAAGCTTCCCATTTTCCTAGCTTGAGGAAATAAAAAGAAGCGGAGATATTTATTCCCTGTAAAAATCTTTATTTGGTGAACAAGTGGTTCAAATTGCCCTTTTGTTCCTTTCTTAGTAGGTCATGTAAACGGTATGTATGTTTTTACATCACCTTTTACTCACATACGCGATGTCAACAACAAAGTTGATCTTCACCTGAATGAAATATGTGGGAGCTCCTTCCATTTATGTTAAATTGAGGATGTAACACTGAGATTAGTTCAGTGGTGTTTCCTTTGCTGCCTGACGGTTGAAAACAATGCGCTCTGAAATGACATTTAGCTTTTTGGGTTGGCTGATGGTATTTTTTTTTCTTTAATTTTCTAAGCAGGTCATCCGCTTGGATTACACACCTCGAGTAGCAAGTGGGATGCTGGAAACCCTGCTAATAACCTCTCCACGGTAGCAATTATGCCAGTGTCTGAAGAAGTACCTCTTACTGCTTTTACTCTGGAGCTCAAGCATGCGCTCAGTGCTGTAGGTAAGTTGTTTATTCGTTACTGCATTAAGGGAAGTAAATGTTTCTTATCTTTTCTTTTTTTAAAAAAAAAAAAAAAACAGACAGATGCCTGTCAATAAGTCAGACGTGAATTCCTGCTGCATTTCAGGGGAAATTGTGGAGTGGTGCTCAAGATCAGACTTTTGTTGAGGTAGTTCTGTGAGCAGCAGGCATAAGATCTGTTCATGAAGTGATTTGTGGAGAAGATTCTGGTAGTCCAGACACTAGTAGTCCAAATTATCTGCAGTTAGGTCTTCCTGTATTGCATCTTGTATTACCGGTCTTCCTGTATTGCATCTTGTATTACCCTAGTTGTGTCTAGAGCTGCTGGTACTTATGTGCTTTAAACTTAGGGCTGAACAGCAGTAGAAAGATATTGTTGATGCTTGATACCAGAAAGAGAAGTTGGCAGGAGTTGAGGTTTTGGGCATCTGAGTTCCATCAGACAGTGGCCATATTTTCTTTGCAATTCTGAGCTTAAAATGAGAATATGAGAGCCTGAAAACTGGAAACTTCAGTCATGTTTCAGTCACAAAAGTTTCTGATGCTTTTTGTGTTTCTGTTATGAAGGTGAGGACTGTGAATGCTGTAGGAAATATTCAAAATAACCCAGGACAGATTCTGTGAAGTACTGGGAGGAGTGGAAAGAGGAGCTCAAAACTGCTGAACTGGTCAGAGTTACCTTTTTTTTTTTTTTTTTAAATAGCACAGAAAGGTTTTTCTTATAACATAGGCTGCTTAGAAATCCACTTTGCTAGCATCCAAACCCATCGTATCTATGAAACGTTAAGAGCTGTAATGTGAACCTGACATTGAACTCTTTGAACTTTTGAAATATAAATGCAACTTATGGTAATGTGTCACAGTGCTTACAAATTTCTTCATGTTTTAAAAATGCCTCTTACTTTGAGAGATGGCTGAAAAATTTCAAGTTCATAGATTTTAACCTTAGCTCTCTTGCTAATGGATACTTAGTATGGATTGTTGCTGGCTTGTTGTGCTATGTTACAGCATGAGGAGCCCGCAAAACAAAACTTTAGTCTGCAAAAGGGCTATTCAGACTAAAAATATCTCGTCTAGATGAAAGCGTCCTGCAGCAAACTCAGGGTTTTGTTTTGATCACGCAGACTTTGCTTGTTCTCCCGTCTCTTGTCTGCTTCTAAAGTGATGAGTGCGTAGTGCTTGGAGGCCACGGAGGGCACTGTGCAGCCCTGGCATCTGAAGTTCCTGCAAAAACACAGCAGACGGCTGCAGTGGGAAGAGGAAAGTGTTGTGTGAAAACACATCAAGTCATATGGTTCAAAACACAGCTGGTAGAGCAGATTCTTAGCTCGCTGGCCTTGCTAGCCCCGCTTCATCAGGTCGGTCTATTGTTTATTCAGCCTTGCAGTGCTTCAAACTGCCGCTGGCTCACGGCTTGTGTCTAAGTGCTGGCTAGTTGCCTGGTGTTTTTGTTTCCTGTAGCCCCTATTCTGTTTCTTTTTAGCAGAAGCAGCAGTCCTCTCTATCTCTTGATATAGTTTTTGTGTTTTCTTCTTTATGCTAATACAACAAACTGTTTGGATATTCTTTCTCAGTGCATGGCAAGGGGGTCTGTGTCATGCGCCAGATGGTGCTTTGCTATGAGAAAAGGGGTTGGTTTTTGGAAGGATCTTCTTCCTACTCCTCCGGTCAAAAAATTAATAGTCAATTTGGTACTGTGAAGCACAGTTTCAGTTTACTTTTAGACTCTCTTGGTATTCACTTGATCAGTTAGAACTGTATTCATTTTACATATGGGGAAATTAAAACAATATGTGATAAAATTTGTATTAGGTCTTCAGGGAGCAGCTATTGGGTAGAGCAGGCACGAAGCTCCAACATAAGTGCTTACCTGCCGCTCACCGTAAATTGGACATGCAGCATTTGGCTTTTTGGTGTGGACTATTACTGGACCTTAAACTTCCTTATGGAAATGGTGAGAGGGGTTGGATGCTTTGTGTTCTTTTTAAGTGTACACTTGGAAAATCTTAACTGAGCACCTTTCTCTTGAGATTATCTGTTTTGATGCACGTTAGTAATTTTGAGGTTTGTGCAGATTTCCTGTTGTTCAGGATGTTCTTGTTGTTTGTTTTGTCCCTTATTGTTTCTTCTCTGTGCTGCTTGAACTTTTTTGCTTCATTTTAAATCATAATCAGATGTTGTTAGTGAAGGCAAGGTTTAGTCTGTGTTGTTTCATTGATCAAAGCTTGAAAGCGCATTCCTGAGTCAAGCAAGGTAACATGGCAGGGATGAATTTGCAGGGGTTGGAAACAAGCTAACAGCTCTCTAGTGCATATATGTATATATGGTTTTAGAAAAATTCTTACTCCTCCTGTTAATATTAACTTAGATGAATGTTGCAGTGGTGCCTAGATTCCCCTTGCTTCACACTGTCCCCTGACTGCATGATGTAACCTCTTCTGTAAGAGCAGAAGCATGTTCTTTTCCTCAAAGAGTTTAAAATCCAGGCAGATTGAGGACAAGGGGATAGAAGAAACTAGGACAAAGCACACAGTAATAGTGAGATGATTGCAAGAACCATAATGAGGTGTAATCACAGGATATGGGCATCCATGGACAAATCTTACAAGCAATTTACCCTCATTTCAGTCTGACCTTCGTGGTGGGGAGCATGGTCTGGGTGCAGACTGAGTTGTTAAAAAGAGGAGGGGGAAAAAGAAAACTGCAAAATTAGATGACCATCAGATGAACTTAGCCTGGGATTCTGGCTGTTTTCAAGGAGTTCCCTGGTGAGAATGGCCACTGTCTTCCCCAAATTGGTGTTGGGTCATGAACAGCAGGTCACATGAGGGAAGGAGCAGGAACCTAACTTCAGTGCTGCCCATCCAAAAAAAAAATACAAGATAAAGAGCATTTTGTCAATGGTTTCTTAAGCAATGTTTTTGTTCTGGAAACAGTTTGTCTAACTTGAGTTCTGGTTTGGACCACAGTGCATAGCGATTCTCAAATGGTCTCAAATCTCTGGATTCTGTGATACAGAAGTAGCAAAATAATTTCCTTCTTAGCTGGTAGTCCCCGTCAGAGCAGGGTTTATTGGTTTGCTTGGTTGAGGGCACATTGTGTCTTCTCTACGCAGAGAAGGCTGTGTGCTGCACTGCCCTAGACCTTTCTACCCAGCCTTGCTCCAACAAATTGCTCTGGTTTCTTTGAGATTTGGTGTCTGCACTTGTGCTAATACTTCAGTTCAGACATCGCTTCTGGACTCTGTGACTGTACCCTAATTAAATCCAAAAGGATGTTCATGTTTCCATGGAGTTTGTTCTGTTCAAAAGCTGGACTGTGAAGCAGTTACTTGATAATGGAGAAAAATAACTCAACATTAATCTGCCCTCATTTTGAGAAAGGTATAGTTATAAAATATAGTGTGCATTGAGCAGCAAACAGGAGAGTCTGCAGATAATAGTGAACAGAGACATCTTCGGTGCTTCCTTATTCAGTTTGCACATGTGCTTGAGCATTTAAAAAACAAAACAAAACAGAAAAAAACACTCTGTTTGACTCTTGGTCTTTGGAACTCCAGAGAAAGAGCAATTGGAATATAACATTCAGAAAAGCAGGGAGAGAGTTTTCTACTCCTGAACTGGAGAGAAAAATCCGTTATTATTTTTTTTAAATGTAGGATATGGCAGGTTGTGGGAGCCAGAACAACCTTGGCATATTTAAAAAAAAAAAAAAAAAATCAGACTAGAGAATGATGAATGATTCTGATCCAACATTTCTCTATCCTTCCTTAAAAAAAAAAAAAAAGAAAAGAAAACACATCATCTAGTTTCTAAAAGTGCGTAATATATTTGAAGTCTCACTGAAATACTCCTAATAGTAATTTATTGGAATTTTTAATGTGCAAGACTGCCAGGATTTCCTTCCTCTACACACAAGTTAGATTTAAATCTTAAGTATTTCCCCTGGTGAAATGACGGGGATGCCCGGACCTGGCACGTCTGGGTCTGTGTGCTTTGCTGGGCAACAACTTCTGACGCTGGGACTTTGAACCCTTCTTAGCAGTTCGGTCTTAATGTATAATTTTGTAGACATCTGTTAGGCCAGATTAATATTCTAATCTGATGAAATTCAGTTAATTTTGCCATGATAAATCTTTCACAGGTTTGTAGTTGTGTCTTGCAAAAGTGAGGAGTTCAGGATGCCCATTTAGATGCTCCACAAAACTGTCATAACAGCATCTTATGATCATCTATGCCTGGGGACATGTTGGACGTCACCACGCTGTATTTTATCATAGAATCATAGAATCCTTAAGGTTGGAAGGGACCTCTAGAGACCATCTAGTCCAACCATCCTGCACACGCAGGGTCACCTAGAGCACGTAGCACAGGACTGAGTCCAAGCGGGTTTTGAAGATCTCCAGAGAAGGAGACTCCACAACCTCTCTGGGCAGCCTGTTCCAGTGTACCGTCACCTTCACTGTTAAGAAATTTTTTCTTAAGTTCCTGTGGAACTTTTGATGCTTCATTTTGTGGCCGTTTCCTCTAGTTCTGTCTGTGGCCACCACTGAAAAGAGGCCAGCACCATCCTCCTCCCTCCCTCCCTTGATTCCTTGAGGTACTTATAGACACTGCTCAGGTCCCCTCTCAGCCTTCTCTTCTCCAAGCTGAACAGACCCAGCTCCCTCAGTCTCTCCTCATAGGGCAGATGTTCCAGGCCCCTGATCATCCTTGTAGCCCTGCGCTGGACTCTCTCTCCAGCAGCTCCACATCCCTCTTGTACTGTGGGACCCAGAACTGGACACAATACTCCAGATGTGGCCTCACCAGGGCTGAGTAGAGGGACAGGATCACCTCCCTCAACCTGCTGGAGACGCTCTTCTTAATGCACCCCAGGATCCCATTGGCCTTCTTGGCCACGAGGGCACACTGCTGCCTCATGGTCCACCATGACGCCCAGGTCCTTCTCTGCAGAGAATCGTCTGCATGTACAACTGCATGAAAGCTGGGGTTCGAAAACCCAATGAGTTTGCAGAAAGAAAAATCCATCTATGATTGGGCTTTTAAAAGTCACCAACTCTGTCATGAGAAATCCATTAAGTTCAGTTTGCTGGGAGCTTGAGTGCCATGGTTCCTCTTGCTCTCGCACTCTTGCCTCACAGTCTGCTGTTGGGCATAGTCAGAGGCACCGTATGGGCTACATGAATATTCAGTGTTACCTCGTCTAACCCTTCATGTTCTTTGCTTTGTTAACCCCATGTCTGCTTCTGCCAAGACAGCAAAGCACTGAGCAGTTGCCAGCAGTGGTTGGAGGATGCAAAGGTGCTTTCAGTAGCTAATTTAAACAGTAAATTGCTTATGTGGTCAATCTCAGGTGTAGAGAGAGCGTCAGTAGTTGACGACGTGATGACTATGATGCTGTGTGTTAAGGATGCAGTAACACATCATCATGGATGTTCCTGCCTACTGATACGGCTGTATCAAGGATATGGACTTGAGAGGGATTTTTTCATTGCTCTGGTAGTTAAGTTTAAATAACGCTCATGGTCGTTCTGTTTTACATGCTTGGGAACACATATGTTGGGTGTCCATGATTCCACTGATGAAAGGGAGGGTTACATAATGGCTGGTTAATTGGGCACTTTGCAAGAAATTGGAAGTGTAGAGCAGATGGTTTGATTTCTGAGGCAAAGTGGAGCGGATTCAATGGGGAGCATCCGCCTGCTCCATGCTGATGCTCTGAATAACAGACTGTGAGAAAGGATGCTGCATAAGGTAGGTATCCTGGTGGGCTCGTCTGACCCCTGGCTGCCGTGCCCCTATTGAATGGTTCCCCAGAGGGCATGTGCCCTCAGTGTGACACATTGGGGAGGTGCTGCCTTTGCTCCCTTAGTCAAGTTCTTATATCTCAGCGATCTCATGCTCTAGCAGCAAAATGAATATATGCATATTTAAAAGCAAATGAATGTATTATGCAAATGAACGCAAAGATGGAGCACTGTACTCCCTCCTTCCCTTCTTTGACATTAATATCTCTAATTTTACATTTTTATTTTATTTCCTTAGCTCATTTTATGTTTCCGGCTGCTTGCCTCTTGCCCACTAAAATTCCCTGTCATAAAGCTTTGTAAGTTATATACTGTGGAAGAATACTTGGTCTACATATCATTTCTATTTGGGTGAGAGCTTTGGCACATTAATGGACGCAAATGGTGACCCTGGCATTGAATGCTTTCTCAAAACTTCCCTGCCCGTTTTTCCGTACTGTCTTGATTGGATGCAACGTCACAAACGTTTCTTCTGGGAGCTCTCCCAGTTCCCCTGCCCCATCCAAAACTATCAGCCCAACTTCTTGGGATTGAAAGGTGAACTAGATCAGAGAACCAACACGGCTGTTTGGAAACACCAGAATAAAGATCAAAATTCTAAGTTCCTGTCTAGACCTAATGCTTAAATATGTTAAATCAGAGTTGACGCTTGGCAGGAGGAATGGAGCATTATCAGAGAAACCTGGTTGAGCCTGAGGGTCAGCATGGACAGCTCTAGGTACTGATATTTTTTGATTTTTTTTAGCATGTAAGGGTGAAATTGTGGCCTTTAACCATTCTATTCATTCATGGCTTCTTCTAAATACATTAAGCGATGCTGCTCTTTTTTAATGCCTTTAGAGACCACATGTCATAAATTGTTTTGCTATTTCACACATGAATATCTGTTCTTGTTTTAATGAAAAAGTTGAATATTACATTGGGAAAACATTAGTACAGGGGAATTGTTAGTTTAGGTTTGTAAATGTAGGTCTCAACACGAGACACAATCTTTTCTTTTGGTATGAGATAATTTCCTTAAGTTTATTTTCTTTGCTTTTTGCATATACCTGCAGTTATTCTACAGCCTCCACCACATATGGCATGTAGTGCTGCTGATAAACCAGACTTCCTAAAAAGAATAGGCTAAAATGTTGTCAAGGAGCTGCTTGTCATGAGCTGTGGCGGAAATGTCTGAAATTTGGACTCTGTAGTAGAAGAATTGTGAATTCAACAATGCCCTGCAGATTTGGGAGTCTTTTTGTACTTGGGGGTGGTAAACGTTGTAGATTTCAGCTGGGGCATTGATTAAGAAGTAGGAAGTACTGGAGAGTTTCAGGATTCGTCTACGGAGTTATCTCAGTGCAGGTTGAACAAATAATGTGTTTTGGTAGGTCAAAGAAATAGCAGGGTTTGCTTGTTATATTAAAGCTCGATTGCAAAGTTCTCTGTGGTCAGACAAGGTGTGTGATATGCTCAGTGTTCTGCTTGGGGCACATGAATTTAGCTGCAGTGGGGACTTGTCTAATGTGAGATTATTAAGGGATGCGGTACAAGAGATCTCGTAGGCTGGGACTAATGTGAAAACAGGACGCGAGAAGATGGGGAAAGGGAAGATGCTATTGCTGGTAAGTAGGAAAATCTTTGCTAGGACTTGTGCAACCCTTTCCTCTATGATAAATCTAGATAGCGCACTTTTTCATTGTGATTTTTGAAGCAAATTCTCGATGCTACATTTGTTATGGTCATGTAACTACGTTTTCTTGATAGAGCTTGTCAAGACCTGATTGGCAGATGTCTGCATCTGAGTAATTTTTTTTCTTCTAGGTCCTGCTTTGCTGCTCACAAGTGATAATATCAAACAGCGACTGGGTTCTGCAGCGCTGGACAGGTACCTGCCTGCCTTGCCAGTTACAGAAAAACACAAAGACACTCTGCTGGTCTTCCAAATATAGTGTTTCACATAACCATTTTCCATACAATGCACTGAATATCTGTGCTGTATTCACCTTATCTGTCCATCGGAATGTAGATTATGGCCGACGTTGCTTCTAAAATAGCTTTTTTAGAGGCTCTGCACTGCTGGCCATCTGTGTACACTTTGGCTCTGGAGTCTTGCAAAAGCCTCTAAGTCTGGTAGCTCCCGAGAGTGTCTTCCCTTGTCTCTTAGGAGTGCAAAAACAGTGCTATTTGCAAAGCCTGATGACAGAGAAAAGGAAAGATTTTTTTTTGCTCATTAAAATCTTGGATAAATCACAAAGTTTCTGGAATTTTAGGCCCTTGTCAGTGAATGAGAGGGAAAGCCATGTCTTTGCACTCCAGGTATTGTGTTCGGCCTCTAAGCTTTCCATGTTGGATTCACCCTTCACTTAGGCAGGAGCTGCAGTGTGTGTGTGTGTGTGTATTACTTTTTTCTTTTCCTTCCCCCAGTATCCATGAGTACCGCCTGACGAGCTGGCTGGGACAGCAGGAGGACATTCACCGCATTGTGCTATACCAGGCAGACAGCACCCTTACTCCATGGACGCAGCGCTGCATCAGGCAGGCTGACTGCATCTTGATAGTGGGGCTGGGAGACCAGGAGCCCACTGTTGGAGAGGTCTGGCACTAGCTTCTTCTCATATTTGCAGTGCTAATAGTTCAGATGTTTGCCGTATGAATTTTAATATCTACCAAAACATGAATAATGAAACGTGTGTTATAAATAGAAAGAGTTAAATGAGGATCCTCTGAAAGAGCTAAAAATGCTTTTGTTGAAAATTTGCAAGAAATTTCTCTTGCAGGATCTTTCAGCTTTAGTCAATGGTAAATGAAAAAATGTGCTTTGAAGCAATAACACATTACTGTCCAGAATTTGTTTGGAGGATCTCCACATAGATGGGCTAAGTCTTTTCTGCCTAGGTGGAATTCATGCTGTGTGCCCTCAAAAAACTAGATATAAATTGTACTATAGGAAAAGTTTAACATATGTTGATGCAAACTGTAAGCTGTATTTTCTCCTCCTACTTATTTTTACTTTCATATTTGATTACCAAAGTTTATTACTCAGATCCGTGACTCCTGCAAAAGTTGAAAAAAGGAGTCAATGTATTTGCCTAATTCAGTCTTCTCTGAGGTTCTTAGTGTCTGCAGAATAAGATGTGAATACGGATCAGAGTGCACTACAAGCTCTGTGTGTGTGTATATATATGTGTGTTAGATGGATGTAAATGTGTGAATGCCTGATGCTCAGGCTCCTTTGGTGTGTCTGATGTGCTGCAGCTGGAGAGGATGCTGGAGAACACAGCTGTCCGAGCCCAGAAGCAGCTTGTCCTGCTTCACAAAGAGGATGGGCCTCTGCCTTCCCGAACTGTGGAGTGGCTCAACATGAGGAGCTGGTGTTCTGCCCACCTGCATCTCCACTGTCCCCGCAGAGTCTTTTCCAGAAGAAGCCTGCCCAAGCTGGTAAGAGATATTTGCTTTGGTGGCCAGTCCTTTAGCTATGCTTGTACTGCTTGTTTCGAAAGTAACCTGGTGTAGTGTTGCTATGTGCCACTCAGATGTGCAGCTGACTGTTCCAGGATCACAGTTAAGGGTGGAAAGGATCTTTGGAGATCATCTAGTCCAACCCGCCTGCTCAAGCAGGGTCACCTAAGCACATTGCACAGGATAGTGTCAAGGCAGGTTTTGAAGATCTCCAGAAAAGGAGACTCCACAACATTTCTGGACAACCTGTTCCAGTGCTCTGTCACCCAACATTTAAAAGAAAAGCATCTGTTACACAGATATCTTTGTGTGGATATTGTTCTTATAAATCTGGTTGAGCTCATTTTATCTTAGAAAATATGAGAGGCTCATGTTGTCTTCTGCAGAGCATTATGTATGCACCTTTTTGATATACTGAAGATAGTTAAGACTTCACCAAGGCTTTTGACACCGTCCCTCACAACATCCTCCTGGGCAAGCTCCGGAAGTGTGGGGTAGATGAGTGGACAGTGAGGTGGATTAGGAACTGGCTGGATGGCAGGGCCCAGAGACTGGTGATCAGCGGTGCAGAGTCTAGTTGGAGGCCTGTAGCTAGCGGGGTCCCCCAGGGGTCGGTCCTTGGTCCAGTCCTGTTCAATTTATTCATCAATGACCTGGATGAAGGCACAGAGTGCTCCCTCAGCAAGTTTGCTGATGACACGAAACTGGGAGGAGTAGCCGATACCCTTGAGGGCTGCGCTGCCATCCAGAGGGACCTGGACACACTGGACAACTGGGCGGTGAAAAACCTCATGCAATTCAACAAGGCCAAGTGCAAGGTTCTGCACCTGGGGAGGAATAACCCCAGACACCAGTACAGGCTGGGGACTGACCTTCTGGAGAGCAGCTCTGCAGAGAAAGACCTGGGTGTCATGGTGGATGATAAGGTGACCATGAGGCAGCAGTGTGCACTTGTGGCCAAGAAGGCCAGTGGGATCCTGGGGTGCATTAAGAAGAGCATCTCCAGCAGATCGAGGGAGGTGATCCTGCCCCTCTACTCAGCCCTAGTGAGGCCACATCTGGAGTATTGTGTCCAGTTCTGGGCTCCACAGTACAAGAGGGATGTGGACCTGCTGGAGAGAGTCCAGCGCAGGGCTACAAGGATGATCAGGGGCCTGGAACATCTGCCCTATGAGGAGAGGCTGAGGGAGCTGGGCCTGTTCAGCCTAGAGAAGAGAAGGCTGAGAGGGCATCTAATCAGTGTCTATCAGTACCTCGAGGGAGGGAGTGCAGAGGACGGTGCTGGTCTCTTTTCAGTGGTGGCCACTGATAGGACTAGAGGAAATGGCCGGAAACTGAAGCACCAAAAGTTCCACAGGAACTTAAGGAAAAATTTCTTAACAGTGAAGGTGACAGAGCATTGGAACAGGCTGCCCAGAGAGGTTGTGGTGTCTCCTTCTCTGGAGATCTTCAAAATCCGCTTGGACACAGTCCTGTGCCACGTGCTTTAGGTGACCCTGCGTATGCAGGGGGGTTGGACTAGATGATCTCTAGAGGTCCCTTCCAACCCTAAGCATTCTATGATTCTATGAATATCTTGTGGCCATATCAATGGGTGTGTATATGCTGTAGAATTCTTCGCATTGACAGGTTCCTTATGCTCAAGAAAATTGTTCTAAAGCTAAAGTGGAGGCAGACTGGAAATTTCCCAGTTCCTTTAAATCCTTGGCCAAAAAATATAAACATCTCTGTAGAGATATACACTGTACTATACTACTGTCAAATTCTCCCTGTAATTCTGAAAGCGTGAGGGGTGCAGATGATCACCTTCCTGATCAAATGGCTGTCCTCCTCCTCCTCTCTCCTCTGCAGATAGAGATGTACGAGCGGGTCTTCCAGAAGGCGCCAGACCGCCACTCTGACTTCTCCCGCTTAGCCCGTGTCCTCACCGGCAATGCCATCGCGCTGGTCCTTGGAGGTGGAGGAGCAAGGTAGGTCCCCAAACACGCTCTGGGCTCTCCTGCCAAGGCTCCTGGCCTGCTCGTGTGTGCCTAGTGGCTTCTGCTGGGCAGGTGGCACGTGGCTGCCAGATCTTAGAGCAACACTGCCCCTAGGCTGTGGTCAGCATTGCATCTTTCAGAACAACAGGCATCCTGTAAAATCAGCACTATTTTGTGAGCAGCATTTAGGGGAGACCCTGAGTTAGAGTTTTTGTTCTACAGACTTAGCCCCCTGTGTGTGTTTGTGCTTGGATTTCTGCAGAAGCAGCACAAGTGTTTGTGACTTCTTGAGCCCTCTCCCAGATGGGGAAATTGGGATTAATACCAGGATATGATCAAGGCAATACATGGCTCTCTTCTCTTACCTGTTTTTTTGAGGAGGGTTTCTTTTTTGTTTTGTTTTGTTTTGTTTTCTCCATGGTTTCTTATATTGGAAAATGGCTCACAGTATTTCAAAGGTCCCAAAACCTCTTCAAAGCTTGGGCAGCAAGGGAAATTATGTCCTCTAATGGGGAAATGTTCTTTTCTTAATAATAGGCCCAAGCCCCAGGTAGATACAACACTCTGAGAAGCGTTTCTTTGTGGAAAGGTATCTCTGCAGATGCCAGGGCAAGGGATGTGCTGAGCCCTTCTATGAGAATTCCAGCTGAATTCCTAGTGGGCTTTGGAAGTAGATGATTGCTGTCACTTTTCCTTGGAATTTCTTTTTGCTTGGAGTGCTTTCTTTTGGGACAGGCACAGAATTCAATATCCCTTTGCTTCAAGAAAGCTCCATCGTCATTATCTTTCTCACCGTGTTCTTACAGCTCTCCTTTAGAATTGCTTTGAAGCTCTACTGAAAAAAAAAAAGAATTATTGCACATTCTGCTGGTCTATTTAAAACTATGGAAATACCACATTTTTGTCTTTGGGCCAGTGTGTGCTTTGAGGGGAATATTCACTCCAGTGAAGGTTAGAGCTCCATTGTGACAGCTTGTTCTGGTTAGTCACTTGATGCTATGACAGTCAGTGCTTCGGCTGTTTCTTTGCGTGTCTGTAAAGAAGCCCTTAGCTCATTTTTGCAGCTTCCTCACCTGAGATAATTTCATTATTTCATTTCTGAGATGAGTAATATCCTGTGGAGACACAAAATAGAGTGGGGAATGAGCGCTGCTACTTAATCTGGGTATCTTGAGAGATATCTATGTGAATGATGCAAAGCACTCTTTTTTTTCTTTCTTTCTTCGTATCTTTTCTTTATTTCAAGCTATATTGTGTCTGTAATGAAGCCTATGTTTTTCTAAAATGTGTGCACTCCTGTATTTCTGGCAGCACATTTTGCTCATCCCCTTCCTTTCTTCCTTCTGTAAACACCGCTGTGATTTTTGCCAAGTGTTTTTTTTTCTTTTTTTTTTTTGTGCTATTACTTAATTTGCAAGCTGCCACCTGCAGATTTTGAAGCGCAGAGTTAGGAGGAATCAGGCTCCTGTTTGCCGATTTTGTGTTGTCCTGCTCCACAAATGTGAAGCACCGCGGCGTTGCTAGGTTGTGTTTAGGTGTTCTGAAGACACAACCTGCTTAGCAAGGTGACCCTGCCCCGTTAGCTGTTAGTTTGCCTGTCTGTACAGTATGGAGGACTTGAAGAGGATTAAATGACGGAATGGAAAATGGATAAATAGGATATCTTTTCATTGCCCAAAGCCCTGTTCAGATCATGGTCCAAAGTGCTGCCTCTGGGCTGAGGCTGGCACAGGGATGGCATGTAGCATCTTTTCAATGGAAAGGCATTTGCCTGCTATTCCTGTATTTCAATCATTAGCTTAATTGTAAATAGATAAAAAAAATAATTGAATGTAACAAAACTTGTTTTCAAAATGACAATATAATTAAAATCCTGGGGAGAGGACAAAGTTTTCTTCAGCTCTGTTTAAAAACATAAAAGATGAAATCTGCTTTTGGAAGGTTCCTAGGTCAGAGTAGGTTCTTTGGTCCCCATCTCTGCTGACAGGAAGAGTTGAAAGAGGTGGTGTGCTTGGTGCTTAGAATCATTCTGGGATTAAAGCCCATCCCAGCTACATACATCTTGATGAGTGGCTGCACAGACATTTGATACTTAATTTACCCTTTGGATAATATCTGGCATGAAATATCTTCTTACCATTTCTAGAAGCATGACTCATACTGGTCACAAAACCCAAGTTAATAAAGTTACTGGATGCTGGATAGTGGTTATTTCTGTTAATGGTATTGTCCTCTGCGACTCCAGAAATATCAATTATTTAGTTATTTCTGGAATGTTTGTCTGGCTTCCCAGTGGCAGTCAGTTTGGGAGATTTTTTCAAAAGCAGCTTCCTGATAATTATCTTTGTGGTTTGTCATGACAAAAAGAGCATAGGAGCTCAGGGGTTTCTTTCTCTTGTGAGTGTAAAAATATAACAGATCAAAGGGATACAGTTCTGGAATTATAGTATTTTGCTTTTGTTAAGTGCTAACTTAATTTCAGTTAGAAACATTTTGGAGTTTGAGGGAAGGAAAGAGGATTTTAGTGTAGAAAGATTAATACCTTTGCATGCAATCTGGTTGCCAGAATAATGAGGCATCCAGCTGCAACAAAGGCATAACCCCCTATAAATCATGCTCACAAGCTTTAGCCAGCCCACATACAGCCCACCTCTTCTTTTGGTTTTCTACAGTCGTCTTAGCAAAGGCGCTTGAAAACTGAAATTTATGGGGAGTAAATAATTAAGAAGATCCAGGAATGGCCATGACTTTGGAGGAAAAAAATCAGTCATGGTGACTCAAAAGCCTGATTTAAGCAATATGGATGACAAGGTTTGATTATAATGTCACTGTTTTACAAGTGATTTTGGTCTGATATGCCTGTTTCACAGCAGGGTCTGAGAATGTTTCTGATGGTGAAATACCCTATTTTTTGCTTCTTTCTGCGCATATTCAGAATATACAAAGCTCCAGACCCAGTTCTCTTTGGTTCTTTTGATAATCACACAAGTGCATGATGTGCATAAGATGCCCTCACTGGAAGGGAAAGATGGGCTATCCTGTATCCCTGAGGAATAGCTGGAGATATTTTGTCAGGGCATCTGTTCCTTACTCCTTTTCTATTTAGCTTTCTCCTCCAACTTGGGCATTGACGCTCATCAGGAGGATACTGAAGGTGGAATTTGCTTGTGCTTAGTCTGTCCTGGGACAAAGACTTTTAGCCAAGAAGTCATCCCTGGTATGTCCAAGCAAGCAAAAAGCCTCTAATGGTATAAACAGACGTGATCACTTATTATTTCACTGTGCTTTTCCTTGTAAAGCACCCTCCTTATAAAGGAGCCTTCTTGGCTATATCTCTGTTAATTTACAGATCTTCTGTTTTCTTTCTCATCATATCCAAACCCCGTGACTACCCACCCATGCATGTCCCAGTCCTTGCACCCTGTCTGTGCCGCTGTCATCCCTTGTTTTCTTTGCATCTGCCCCTTGGCCCTTTTCCATTTCCCACATCCCAAACCTCTTTCAAAGGACCTATTGCAAAAAAATGTGATTTTTCAACTGTCTCTACAAGACTGAAGAGTTTCCTTATTTGTCAGCTTAAAAGAAATGCATGTGATGTTGAAATCGTGCTCCTTGGGTCAGGCACTGGCTTTGGGGCTGTGCTGCACTTTTCAAATGGGTTACTGGGAGCAAAGCTTCAGCTGCTGTCAGTGGTTTGCAGTGAGGCACAGGTATCCCCTTGGTTTGTTATTCCTGTGTCACAGTACTTAAAATTCACAGCAAGCGGGGGGGGCTGACAGCATGACAAACGCCTGCAATTTAGAATAATATGGTCATAAAAGACTTGTGCTGAATTAAATTATGAAACAGATCCCAGTAAAATTGCATTATTTTTATTATTATTATTATTATTATGGCCTTGGCTAAGGATAGTTCCAGCAGGCACCTATCTGGGGTGCCCATGCTGTCCGGGCCTGCCGTAGTTTGTGAGGGTTGGGTTGCCAAAGGAAGGGACAGTTAGGATTTCACCTCACCTGTTTGTATCCAGCTTCTGACTTAGCAGAGGGTTGATGCTTATATGGCTTTAGACACCTGTAAGTTGTGTTCCTCTTCTGTAAAATTGGACTCTTGCCACCTTGGCTTTGGGATCTGTGCAGGTCGTCCTTTATAAAATGCTCTGAAGCCATTTTATAGAAAAGAAGTGTGTATTGCAGTTCTGAATCATTTGGTGTTTTAGGAAGGTGTCGTTCCCTTTAAGTGCAATGGATTTAGACCTGCAGCCTGAAATCCAGCCCAAGCATTAGGATGACGTTCTCTCTGGTTTATTCTCTACAATAATTAGTAACCCTGAGAGCCACTCAGGGATCTCTCCGCTCGTGGTGCAGGAGACAGGCTCCCAAGGAAGCCGCCACGTTCCCGCATAGCTGCTCCTGCGACAGCATGGAGGGAGTCTACTTTCCTGTACTCTGATAAACCACGTTTTGGAGGATGGTAAGTGCCACCAGAAGGATTCAGTTTCTTATCCTGCTGGTGCTGTTAAGGGTGTTGGGAAACGAAAAATACAAAAGAAACCAGAAGATGTTTCTTCTGTTCCCTTTAGAAGCAAAGGATGAAGCACATCCTGCAGCACTTGCAATCCACTACTGGCCCTAATGGTTTGGAAATCAGGATTTTTCTATGCTCTGGATGTGTTGAAATGATGTGAAAAGAGACTGAGCCTGCTCTAAGACTTGGGAAATAAACCTGAATATCCTGAGAGATCCCTTCAAAGTTATCCCTGTGTGCACCAAGGCAGGTCTCAGCCTTTGGACTTGTGGCAGGGCAAGAAGAGCAAGCATAAGTTTAATCCCTGTGATTTTGCATTTGGCAGTCTGCAGTCTTTGCCCTTTTCCAAATACATTTAGCTTTCTGTTCTACTCAATGCAGTTCAGAGAAGGGGAAGCTATTTAATAGCAAATAATATGTTTATTTGCGTGCAGATATCCGTATCTCGATGTGCAGTGGAGTGGTAGTTTTTCTTTATTATGAAATCTTACAAGCCTTTTAAAGCCCCAAGCCTTTTTTTAGCTCAGATTTATGTAGGGGGACTTTGGAGGTTGAGATTGTTCATACGGATATTTGGAGAAATGGCCTGGTGGGTTTGTGTTTCTGTTTCTGAAATGAGTGGAGGATCCATGGCTGTGTGCAAATAAACGTGGCTGTAAAGCAAAAGCAGTGCAGTGTGAGCACTTGCTTACATTAAGAAAACCTCCGAGGATGGCTGTGAACTCGCATCGGTGGTTTCAGACTTCGTTTCCGTGGCTGGCAGGGCACTGCCCTGTAACTGTTGCTCAGGGACCCTGCTTCGATTTCTGCAAGGATGGAGCATCTTGTGTGTTGCCTCCTACCTGGGCCCGTTGATGGTGTTTGTGCATCAGCTCAAAATTGTATTTGAAGTGCAGTTGTCCTGAGCTTGGACAGAACCGCGTGGCCGCTCTCACGTTTGAATTGCGATAGCTCTGCAAGCTGGGTAATATTTGGAGCATCGTATGCACGTAGAAGTCTTGTTCTTATGGCTTTGCACCCAAGGCACGGTTAATGATCTTTCCCCGTCCATAGCGCCTATCTAATTGCTTGTCTGCTCCCATTTGCGATGGAGGTGGAAGATTTTAATGGCTTCTATTAAATCTTTAAGCAGCAGGAGCTTGGGAACTGGAAAAAAAATCATTGCAAGTGGTTTATTTTCACTGTCCTGATCTCCTGTCTTGAACCCACCGAACCCATTATTATAGTGCTTTGATATACCAGTGAAATTAAATGAACAGATGGTGGACTTTCCTTATGGTTTAGCTCCTGTTATTAGTTCTGTATCTCTCTGTATCAGCAGAATTAAAATGTGTGCCTCGCTACAAAGCCAAAAGTGGAATAAATCAAGACGGACAGAACTTTTTGCCCGTAGCTGTTTGAATACTCTGGAAAGGCCACACCTTTTAGGAAGAATGAGGAAGCTTTTTGTTGCCGGCTGTTTTTTAGGAATGTGCCCAAACTTCTTTGGGAAACCACCTCACCTATTGAAGAGGAGGTTGGAGAACTTGTGAGTAAAGCCTAAGTGTGTAAATTCTTTAACGTGCTGTACTTGTGTGTTTGTTTTGAGGAGGTGTGGTTTGCCACTCAACCTCCCTTTCCTTTGTGCACACACAAGGAATTGTGCCTCTGGTATCCTCACAAACCAAAAATATTGTTGAGTTTTCTGATTTCCTTATACTCTGATTTTACTTCGTTTTTCTTTCCTTCCAGCCCTTTGGGGGCTGATTCCTCTCTGATGCTTCCTGCTGCAGCACTGAGCACGCCTGATGGCCCTCCCAGGAGTTCTGGGCAGTTTTTGTTTGTTTATTTATTTGTCAGGCACAAATGTTTAAAGTTTTGCTGTACATTTAGCATAGCGAATGGAAGGCAGATCAGTGGTGAAAGGAAATTTCATTTGAATTTTGTCCCAGAAAGAGAGTTTTACTGGGGATGTGATAAATAGGACTTGTTTGCCCATCACCCATGCATGACTAGTGCCAAGTAGGGTGTTTGGGAGTTTTTAAGGGTAACTTGGAATTTTTATAGCACGCCAAAGGGAAAGGTTTTTTTGAATCTGAGTGAAAGCTGGTGTTAACAGAGGAGGAAGCAGAAAGAATTTGGGTTCAGTTTGGTTCAATTTGCTTGTACCTCTGAAGGGCCATCTTTAAAAGTACAGTGGTAGGGAAGAAGCCAAGTGTCCTGCAGGACAACTGCTGGGACAGATGGTGTCGGTAGCTGGATGCTAAGATGAAAAGTTGAGATTTCTCTCACCATGTCACTTAGAAAAGGGCCTTAATTCTTAAATGTTGCCCTGTGTGCAAGTAGTGCCATGGGAGCAGAAATATGGTGGCCTGGTTTATGGTAATCTTTTGAGCTGACAGCTCAATTACTGTAATTCTTTTGGCTTTATGATCCTGGAAAGTTTTCAGATCAGGAAAGCTGGGAAATAATATTCTTGGAAGAATATGACCGTGATTAGATTTCAAAACAACGTGTCTGTGTGTGTGGTGGTGCTGCAAAAGATTGAAGGTGCCAAATTGGAAATAATAGAGTTTAACTTCTAGGAGACTTGTTGGCTTCTTTCCACAGCAGCAGTGACTGGGCCACGTAGGAAACCAGGAAAAAAGCAGTGGAAAGCATCTGAAAATTTGCTTTTCCCATAGATAACAAACTCTTCATTATCTCACATTTGTAGATACCAGTGCAGGGTATGCCTCTGTAGCACTTATATTAAATATAATATTTAATTTATTTCCTCTGTGCACTGAGAGCCTCCAGAGTAACTCTGTTAAGCATTATAAAATGCATATTTTGATAACTGTGTAGTGGATATAACTGTATCTCTTAGTCTGGGAGCTGGTGCTTCAGTAAGCAGTCTTGGCTTCAGGATTGCAGTTGGGGAAACACAGTGAGCACCCATGCCATAACCAGGGGCTTGGAAACCTCCTGTCCATCCCCGTGGTAGGAAAGCCAGCAGAGGACTTGGAAGCTCAAGTCACTATGAGGTTCTCCCTAGCATTTTAACGCCATGTTGAGCAAAGTGATGACGGATATACCAGTCCGGCACATCTCTGAAAATGGAGCTAGTAAATATATACATATATCATCTGTGCTTATGCACAGTGCATAAGCACATAAGTGGCTGATCTGATTGCTGCTCGTAATGTGCCTTCAGCCAAGCTGTTATCATAGAATCGTAGAATGCTCAAGGTTGGAAGGGACTTCTAGAGGTCATCTAGTCCAACCCCTCAGCACACGCAGGGTCACCTAGAGCACGTGGCACAGGACTGCGTCCAAGCGGGTTTTGAAGTTCTCCAGAGAAGGAGACTTCACAATCTCTCCGGGCAGCCTGTTCCAGTGCTCTGTCACCCTCACTGTTAAGAAATTTTTTCTTAAGTTCCTGTGGAACGTTTGATGCTTCATTTTGTAGCCGTTTCCTCTAGTTCTGTCTGTGGCCACCACTGAAAAGAGGCCAGCACCATCCTCCTCAGTGCCTCCCTTGAGGTACTTATAGACACTGTTTAGATCCCCTCTCAGTCTTCTCTTCTCCAGGCTGAGCAGAGGGGTAGGATCACCTCCCTCGACCTCGTGGAGATGCTCCTCTTAATGCACCCCAGGATGCCACTGGCCTTCTTGGCCACGAGCGCAACTACTGCCTCATGGTCACCTTGTCGTCCACCATGACGCCCAGGTCTTTCTCTGCAGAGCTGCTCTCCAGGTTGGTCCCCAGCCTGGACTGGTGTCTGGGTTATGAAGACAGAGTGGGTCTTATTTTATACCTCTGCTTCTTCAGGAATTTTAGGGTTTTGAAAGAGACTTGATTTGCATATTTGAGGAGACAGTGCAGCTTCGTGAAGTCCTCAGAGCAGTTGCTCTGTTTTTCTGCCTCCTCTGCCACGTCGTTACCTCTGGAAACTGGGGCAGCAGCAAGTGCCTGATCGCAGGGAGACTTCTGTTTTGAGCCAGCAGGGCTCTGCTCAGTTGTGACCTTGATTCTGCTTTTTACCAAAAGGAAACAGCACCTTTTTGCCTCAGAGTTATTGTCTTCATCCTGATGAGTCTATTAGGAGCAGTGAGAGATGCTATGAAACTGAACACCTGAGCCCTATTTTCTCCTCCCTCCTCAAACTGAAGTAGACATTGAAAGTGCTGAAGCTGTATCCCTGCCTTGCTGCTCCGTTGCTCATGGTCTGACAGATGAAGGTCCCTCCACGTGTGGCAGGCGCTTGCAGAGCTGCGTTTCTTCTTCCCAGTGCTGACAGGCAGCAACCTCTTGAGAGGTTAAACAGCACTGGAGGAGAAAATCTTGGAGCAGTATCGCTGCTCTGTATTAACTGTGTTTTCCTCAGTCCTCCTGACCTCAATGTGCATTCCCACTGATTGTTTAATCCAAAGTGTCCAGCTGCATTCCTCGTGTTTCCAGTAAGTTGCGTCTAATCTGAGCACCAACAGGTACATGCTGAAAAGGCACATGGGCTCCTCCTGTCAGAGTTTCTCCTTTATCCGCTGAGTCTGGTCTTTGTGCATCAGAGCCGTGTGCCAGCAGCGTTTCCACTGGGGATGAAAGGAAGAGCTTGTTTCAGGAGCAGGAGTTTTCCTGCAAGCCTTTCTGTGCTCTCCCAGACTGGACTATATCTATAGCAATGGAAATGAGATGGGACTCTTGTCCCAGTGCCTCCTCCACTAACTGATGCAATTTCTACTTTCTTAATTGAAGGACTGTACCCAGGGCTGGCCTAGGGAGTGAAATACGATGGAAAAGAAGAGTTTATATATAGACTCTGCACTTGAGCAGAGGCCGGACCTTTGGGACTCAGGTAGCAAATTTTTTAAAAATAATCTTGGCCATTTGGCCTTGGTACCAGCAGCGCTGAGGGGTTAATCCTGCCAGAGGAAGTGTCCCATCCAGCCACACCTGCAGCCTGCCTTAGGCAAGGGCCAGCTGCGTGCGCAGCTCCAGGCCAGAAGCGTGCGGGTGGCATCCTGATTTCCAGGTGGACTCCCCTGTGCCTCCTTGCCTATGCAACTTGCCAGGCAACTGATGCTTGGCTCCTGCGTCAGCCAGATAATCAAGGATTTCTCAGTCCTTTCCTCCATTGACCCTAAGAGCACCCCGGTGCTGATGTATACACACAGCGTCGTCACAAGCCGTCTTCCTGCATGCTCCACATGCCGAACGCTGCTCTGGCCTCTTTTCAGTGGTGGCCACCGACAGAACTAGAAGAAACGGCTGGAAACTGAAACACCAAAAGTTCCACAGGAACTTATGAAAAAATTGTTAACAGGAGGGTGACAGAGCACTGGAACAGGCTGCCCAGAGAGGTTGTGCAGTCTCCTTCTCTGGAGATCTTCACAACTCGCTTGGATGCAGTCCTTTGCCACGTGCTCTAGGTGACCCTGCGTGTGCAGGGGGGTTGGACTAGATGACCTCTAGAGGTCCCTTCCAATCTTAAGCATTCTGTGATTGTATGATTCTCAGTTGTTGCCCTAAAAGGAGACGGATGTCCTGTGAAAACGGGCCTGGTGTTGCAAGAGGCTTGCGATCTGTTTTCTCTTGGCTGGGGCCTGGTCTCTGTTCTGGCTGTGTGCAGGGGGCCTAGCTCCCACCTTGAATTTCTTTTCTCATCTGCTGTAGCACAAGCCCGCACTGGCCGCACAGGAGGCCCGGGCGAGCAGTCGGCAAGCGGGATTCGTGCCGCTGGCGAGCCACCCGCCGCAGCATGCAGCTGCCCTCGGCAGCGTGCCCGCGTTTGCGTGCGCCGAATGCTCCTTGGGGCATTGGTTGACCCTTGGGGAAGTGGAAGGGATTCATGAACACTTGCCTTTTCTCAGGACTTTAGATTGCACATTCAATCGTGAAACTGGTCAGGATGCTGGAGGAGGAGCCATCAGCTTTATAGTTTTGTATAAATGATACACGACTTAATCTTGCAGTTGATAGCAGATCCCTTCGAGAGCAAGAAAAGCGCTTTCATTCCCATCCTATAGGTCAGTGCTCGGAAATCGATACATCTTACGGAGTAATGTTGCTGTTAATGTTCTGCTGAAGGAAGTATCATTGTGAGGGACTTGGCCAATGCAGGGAATAGAGGCGATGGCCTGCCAGCAGAAGTAGTGGTCTTTGTTTATCAGAGGGCCTCGTACAGTAAAGTAGAAACAAATCCAGAGTGACCACGTCAAATCCCTTGATTTTATGGAAATATGAATGCCGGAATCTGGTTAAAGGGGGTCAAGCTGCTACTGGGCATTTGAAAACTGCCCTCCAAGAAATGAAATGCTTTAAAGCGCTTGACTTGTCTTAATGGATCCGTATGAGGCAGGCTTTCTCCAGAAAGCAAGTTTTAGTGCGAGGTCTGTCCGTCAGTAGAATCAGTGTCAGCTAATGACTTGGACATGGAGATAAAGCACACGTGAGCACCAAGCAGAAGCAGATCTTGGTGATAGTTATCATCTAGAGTCCTAAAAACAGTAGCATCCACTGGCAACTTAGGCACCTTAAGAAAAGAAGCAGTAGTAGAGCAGGAGATGGAGAATTTTGAGGGGAAAACTAAGTGAGCCCCTTTCTGCTCTTTGATTTCACCAGTGCAGATCTGTCAGTTATATTGGTGTAAATGACTTCAATGAGAACCCGTCTCAAAGCATTTCAGCAGCTGGAGGGGATTTGCTTGGATGGAAAGAATGTGCTCAGCATATCTTGGCCAAATGACACCTATGGTAGACTTGACAGCTGCTAGCAAGTATTTACAGCATGTAAGCAGCAAGGGGAAAGAGGATGTAAATAGACCAAACTAAGGAGTGACAGAAGAATGGATAAAATGGGGCAAGGAAGGCTTTACAGCTGTATGCCTCAGACTGCAAAACATCCCTCCAGGTGAAGTAACATCCTTGGTGTTTCTTGGACAAAACATTTGAAACTGGAAGCTGTAATTTTGCACAGATAAGAAAGCGATTGACCTCCATTTCTAACTCCTCTTTTTAGGTAATGATTCTGCAGGGTGGGCAGGGATCCCTCTCCCATTGAGGCAGAGTTGTTTGTAAGACCCACCAGGCTGGTTCAGATCACGTGTTTCTACCAGTGTTCTACCCATCACGTCTTTCTGTCCCTTCTCAACCCTAAAAGAATAGAGTAGAACAGAAGTCTGAGCTTGCTGGTGGCTCTCAGGATGCAGGTACATTCTGGATTTAAGTTCTTGTGTCTTAGGTTTGATTCAGGTTTCTTTGATTTGCCTTTTAATATGCCACTGACCAACAAGTTAGTATTTTTCAGAGCAGTTCCAAAATCACCAACACATGGGCATTGTGACTCTGGTCTTCCCTTGTCTTGTCAGCACTGAGTTTCATTTGTTGTTTTATCACCTGACTCCTGCTGCTGTGAGATCGTTCTGCAGCTCTTGTACTCAAGGAATCTTGCAGACTTGACTTAACTGAAGGAATTTGTGTCGTGCTCAAATACTACTCCTTCATCTGCCCTAATCTTTTTCAAGTTTTTTCTTTCTGTCTTTTGTTTTTTGTTTTCCATTTTTGAAATCCTTCTTAATCTGTGGGATGACCTGTCGTGTTATCCCAGGATGGATGAGTTTCTTGAAGTATCATTGGAAAATAATCTTGCTGAAAGGTGTTTGAAATCTCTGTGTGGGTGAGTGTCACTGATTCTTGCTTATCCCATGGTCTTTGACTCCTAGTAGGTTATTGATGGGCAAAACCATGCTCTTCCCTGGTAGGACTTTCCCTCATCACTATTTGGTTCTTGGCTGCTGCAGTTGTATCCAGCTGCCTTTCACTGAAGGTAGACTAGGTGGTCTGTATTTCCTAGACTCTTCAAGAAATATTTCTGAAGATCTTTATTGCATGAATTTCACAAAACTTTTTTTTTTCCCACTGTTGATGCTTGTTTAGCTGCAGATTGGCAGCTGAACCTGTCCACAGTTGAGTTCTTCTAGAAAACAGCAAACAGCGTTCCTGTGTTTTGTCCTTTCAGTGGCTGTTTATCTGATAACGTCTTGTCGGTCTTCTCTGCTTGGCACAGGGGCTGCTCCCAGGTGGGAGTTATCAGAGCGCTGATTGAAGCTGGCATCCCTGTAGATATGATTGGAGGAACCTCGATTGGAGCATTCATGAGCGCCTTGTATGCTGAAGAGCGAAGCTACAATCAGATGAGGATCAAAGCTCGTCAGTGGGCCATGGTAAGAACTTAAGATGCTGTGTTTCTGCTCTCAGATGGAGTGCAAGAGCTTCCACACAATGCTGGGGCACAGAGCAGGGCACCTGTCTCTGTCCAAGGAAAGTGCTGCCGCCCTCTGTGTCTGTCAAATGGGGCCCCTGCCTGGCATAAAGGAAGTAAATTTTAAAAAACTCTTCATCATCATCATACTGGCAAGCTGTGACAATGCGTGCTCCTGAGGAGGACAAGAAGACTGATGCTTTTAGTTAGTTTTTTATTTATTTTCTTCCCTTCCTACTCAAGCTCCAGTCACAGTCTGAGAATTATATTGTTGCAGTGTGTTAGCCCATGTTTGTCCTTGTTTCTTTTTGTGTGCTGGAATCCGCTTCCTTTCCAACTCTCAACAAATGTGTTTCTCTTTTGTATAATTTTCTCTCTTTCGTTCTCACATGCTGTCATTTTTCAGTGGAACTGATTGACAGAGGTAATTCTTCTCTAAATTAAATAAGATCAAAATGTTTAATTCACAGTGGGGCCTGAGAATTGCAGTGTCAGTGCTCTCAGTCAGGAGAAATTTTTAACTTGAATGCATCATACATGCAAAACTATATTATTAGTTGAACTGAGGTTTGGGAAGATTGTTTTAAACAGCGACTTCTAGATTTGGTGTGAATTCACTTATTGACAGGGTGTTAGGGGAAAATGGTACTATTGCCAAGTTACACTAGTTAAAATGGATTGACGGTGAAGGTTAACGTCATATCTGGAAGACACCAGTTCAAATGTGAATTAACTTTTATGTTGCTTATATGAAAACTAAGTTTCCATGTTGTATTTTCTTGTGGAAGGTAAGCAACAAGAAGAGCTTTCCAAGCTGCAGGGAGCTCTGGCTTTGCTGGCATTTTTGCTTTTAGGGGGGATAGGAACCTGCCTGACTGTGTTGAGAAGCACCTTGAACCTCTCTCTTGCTGTACAGAGAAAATGGAAGGGTGTTGAGGGAAGCCGAGGTTAAGGATATAAGAAGAATTCTGCTTAGTTGTATCAGAGATCAGCTTAGCCTCAGGCTCTTGTCTCCTGCACTGGTCACTCTCAAATGCCTACAGGATGTCATTGCAGCAGAGCAAGCATGTGGCAATTCCTCCATGTCATGTCTTCCTAGCCCCCAGCAATTTGTGGTTCATTACCTTCTCTTAATTCCTCTTGTATTTAATAGGTAGTTTGGAATAATGGCATTTTGCTCCCTACATTTGTCCAGAGATTTATCTTCTTTTGTGTCTTTCTTTGGAAAAACGGGATTAGTCCGCTCTGCACGCGTGGAGATGTGGAGTCGGGAAGCCCGTGACGGCTGCTCGTGAGCTCACCGCCCCAGCCTTGCCATCAATAATTAAAGAGGAAACAAACTAATCTAGTGTGCTGCTTAGGTTCTGGGCTCAAAGTCGCTTTCCCAAAGGATGGGCTCTGGCCCAGGCTCTCTGCTCAGACTGCACAGGTATTTGTATCTTGAAATCCATGGGGGAAACGATCATTCACTTCTCCAGCCTCTTGGAGCAAAGATTTCATCTTTCTCATGAAGAATGGATTTACATGAGGTTCTAATGATTATGCTGACAAACTTGCCAGGTTCACATCTAAACCAGAAACTGTTCAAGCATCTGGGAGCGACCAGTCAAAATACATGAAAGGTTAAAACAAGGAACAAACAATATCTCTTCCCTCCTCCAAAAACAAACCAAAAATTCCTGCTTTGTTTGAAACCCTTTTCACTTTTAATGATGTGCTCTGAGGCCTGGTGCAGGCAAATGCATTTTAATCTGAGGAGAACGATGGAAACCTTCTCTCCAAGCCCAGCGTCTTGGCTGAAGCATAAGATACTTTAAGGGGTTATAAATCTCTTCAACGTTGGCTGTTCCATGTTATTTTCCATTGACCGATGTTACAGCAGCTGTCACTGGAGCAAGGAGGGTGGCTCCACTCACCAAGCGTCAGCACCCTAATAGCAGCAAGTGACATTGCTAGATGTTCACAGAAAAACCATCAGAAATAACCAGACATATGAGAGGCTGTTGCTCTGAGCGATGAACGTAGCAGTTCCACCCCAGTGTCCAAAGCTCAAGGGACAGTTTGTGCTGTTTTCTTTTATTATTCTATTTATTTATTTATGTAAAAACAGCCTTGCCAAGGAGAATTGGTCCAGCAAGTACCTGCTGGGCTGCTGCAGAAGATGCTTTGAGGGGCGTCTTCCACGAAGCCAGCGCTATGCAAGAACAGCAGTGTGCTGCATGCTGCGGGCTCCACCATTCAGCTGCTCTCGTGCTCATTGCCCTGTGCTAGTGATGGATATTGTCGAGTGCTCTTTGCTCTAAACCTTGCAGCCGCGTGCTCCTTCCCTACGGGTGTGCTGGGTTTTGAAATGTCACCATTGTGATAGGTTAGATAAGTGTGGTTTGTTTTTAACCACCAGAATAAATGGTGGTTTTGTCCTGCAGGCATTTTCTCTTTCAGGTATTTTTAGAATTGGGCATCTCTATAGCCGTATACTTGAGGACAGGGGAAAGGATGTTTGTAATTCGATGTGATTTCTGGAGCTAACCAGGCAGCCAAGAAACAAATTACTTGGATTTGTTGCGGTGCAAAGGGAAGTAAGCAGCTGGGTTAGTCACTACCTGCTGCCATTGCTCTTTCTGTGCCCGTGGTTAAACAGCAAAGCACAAAGAGTGGAAATGGCTCTAGGACGTCTGGAGTGGGGCATACCCTGTCTCAAAGAGCTGATCTAGCCACATTTTTCTTGGCCATGCTTTTCTTTCTGGCCAACTTGGCTACTTGAGCTGATGGCTGCAAAGGTTGCTGTGCAGCACGGGGAGGCCGAAGGCAGAATCATGAGCTGTGCCCCAGTTGGGATCCTGCTGCTGGCAAACCGTGTCCCAGGACCCTTCTTGAGCCGTTACACAGGGCATCTGGAGAAGAGAGCTGCCATCTGCCCTTGCAGGGCTCTGCCTAAGCCAGTGCTGCAGGGCTGGGCTGCAGACGGCTTGTGGCCGCGGGCTGAGGAGGAGCGCGGGAGGCAGCATGGGCCGCTGTGCCAGGTGAAGGCCAAGGTTAGCAAGGACGGGCAACAGCCACGTGCCAGGGCTGCCAGCAATGCCCTTGCTGGGGACATCAGAGTGGAAGCGAAATTGCAGCCTTTTATAAGGGCTTTGCATCCTACTCGATCATATAAAAGCAGTGTTAAAGTGCGCTGCAGATCTTAAAGAATTTGCAGGTTGATTATGGGCTATGTGCAAGTGAGGGTGGAATTGTTTTGTCTTGTAACTGCAGTCGATAAAGCACAGCAGAGTAGCTGCTTTAGGTGCCTGCCAGTCTGGGGCTGCTGCAGGACTGCATGAGCTTGCCGAGGTGCTGCTGGTGCTTGTGGCTTTTTAATTGTGCCGTATGAACTCCATCTATTTTTTTCCTATGTTTATTTATTTGTTTAGATTTCCTTGCTTATAAAAATCAAACCAGGCCAAGTTTGGTTCCTTATGTAAACCAGCTGAAGTATTTCCTCTGGTGGCCTTTAAGGTTAAACCTGGTATTTGAGATTAGTGATCACAGGAAATGGAAGTAATTTTTAAGATTTATTATAACTAGACCCAGCTATGAAATTGGTGTATCAAAAAGTATTGGTAAAAATCTCTTTTCCCGTATACATAGGGCTTACAGTTCATAATTATCTATGCTGAAGCTTCCCCAATCCAAACATTATGATTTGCCCACAAAACCCAAATGTGTATATTGCTTCATACCATCCTGTTAAGTCACCAAACCACCATGTTTCTCTCCTGTAGCAACTGTGTGAGCAAATGATTATGGAGACCTCAAGCTAATGGTATGGATGAAAATATCTGAAACTGATATTAAACGTATATTTACTTACTCTATTCTTTACATTACTCTAAGAGATGGACAAGCTTTCTTAACGTTCTAAGTATTAATTCTTTTTTTCTTCATTTCTTATATTTTGTAATAGTTTATCTTCAAACCTAAACTTCCAGCATCTTGCTTTTGGGATAAATATATCCTTGTAATGCTGTTGATCTGACACTGTCGCTGTGAATTATGCCTTTATTTGGTCTTTAGCTTATTTTTCATTGTAAATTCCATTGCTTGGTTCATTAAAACTTCATATGTGAGCACTGAAATGGCTCTGAAGGCAGTTCTGGATGCTGTTTCTAGTACTTTCTAAAATGTTTAATCTGTCTACAACTCTTGTAGTCTTTTCTTCTTGTAAAAAGTTTTCCCTGTAGCCTTGATGGCTTCTTTTTTTTGCACTTGGGAGCATCGCAAAGTCATGGGAATGTCCTTGGTTTATTGGCCCTAACTGGGCAATATGATGGCAACTTGATTTTCTCTATAGCCCCTTGCCACATACGTATCCCTTCCTGGCTTAAAATACATTATGCAGTGGGATAGCTTCTACAAATAACTTTATTGAAGGTCTTTATTAAAAGAAAGCTGATGTTGCAGCAAAACCGAGTAAACAATTAAGTTGTGGGAGATGCTTGCGAAGAACTGCAAAACACCTGCTCTGCGCTGCCGGAACCAGCATCGCTCTTGGTGACCAGAAGCTGCTTTTTCTCAGGGGCGAAGACATTGCCCTTGGTGCTGGCGGATGACAGCACCGGTCACAAGGATCCAGCTCCCTTTGCAAAGGGCAACTTTGATTTTTCAGTTCTGTTTATCTGGTGGAGGGGAGGGGAGTGCGGCTGTTCTCAGAAGGCTGTTGGCCATCAGCATTCGCAAAAGGGGCATTTTCCAAAGCTGAGAAATGAGGATATTGGGAACTCAGACGTTAATTAGAAGGCCTTATTTCATGTGTAAGGCTGCTACGGGCATTAATTGCCTGGAAGATGTAGAGTCCAGTGTTATAAAGATCATTGATGTGCAGGGCTGAGTTGGAGAGATCTTTCTTTAGCATTTAAAAATGGAATTTTTGTAGATTCATACTCCCTTGAATTAATCTCTCCTAAGTACTGTTGGAGACCAAATCCTCACTTTAAGTATGAAACTGATTCTGCTTAACTCAAAGAAGCTGTGAGGAACACGCTGGTAATTAGGCTGACAATACTGCCTGCATCCATCAGGGTCGAAAAGGAGAGCCAGAAGGAAACGGACGGGTTTGTACGTGCCCCATTTCCCATGGATGGACTTTTTTAAAAGCTTTTTGGGGTGCCTGGGCAGGTATCTAACATGTGGAAACGCAGCTGGCCCTGGCAATGTTGCCTAATCCAGCTGTGCCTTAAATCCCCTCTAGAATGAAGCCACGGGCAGATGTTGGTCACTGATACTTTAATAGGCTGCAGTTTTAGGGGCCCTGTCCTGCAGCAGCAAACGGCACCGTGTTGTCTGCCAAGGTGTCCATCTGCTTAAAAAAAGAGCCTGTATATAGAGAGAAAGTATTTCAACTCATAGGTGTATTTTGTCTAATAAAATCCTGTTTACTTTTGATTTTAATTTGTATTTTAATTGACTATGATGCAATATATTCAGGCATTAAATTTCATTGGGGATTTTTAATTACTGAGATGAGTACCGTGATTATGGAACAATTAACAGTGGCTGTAATGCTGCTTGGGCTATCAGGTTAGTCCATATATTTTGTTTGTTTGTTTCTACCTTGTAGGTTAGTGCAAAGATGTAATACACCTGGAAGGGCAAAAAGAACCCATGAAAGCCAAAGTACAGTACATGGATGTCACATTTGGCAGCACCTGCTTGCTGTTATGTAATCTAATAGATATCTAGATTGCTTTAGGAAACATCATGTGAATTATTTATTTTAATCTAATTTATAAAGAATGCCCACTTGAGTACCTAAATTCCAACTACCAACCAACAAGAACCCAGTAATGGGCTTCGGCATGGAAAATAATTCAATATATATAGAGAATGAGGCTCTTCGAAGTGTGAAAATTCCTTAAACTTCTTGTAGTCCTGAAGGGTCACATATGTGTTTTCCCCAAGTGCTTACACCAAGGCAGATAAAGGATTTAAGTGTGGGATAAAAAGGAGGCCTGATGTGAAAAAATCTTACATCTGCTCTTGTTTTTAACATCTGTTCTTAGGTTGCAGATTTGTAATTTTATTTCCACAAAGGTAAACTGCACATAGAATGTGAAAGTTTATTAGCTGTGCTGAAGTTTCAACTTGGCAGGATTATAAAACGGGGATACCTGGTATCTTTGGGTATATTTTTAAAATGTCAAGAAATAAATTAATGTGCATTTGTTAAGGCAAAAACCTGGGACCACATGCAGTATTTGATAGAATCATATAATCGTTAACTTTGGAAGGGACCTTCAGAGATCATCTAGTCTAACCCCCCTGCACACATAGGGTCACCTAGAGCACGTGGCACAGGACCGCGTCTAAGCGGGTTTTGAAGATCTCCAGAGAAGGAGACTCCACAACCTCTCTGGGCAGCCTGTTCCAGTGCTCTGTCACCCTCACTGTTAAGAAATTTTTCCTTAAGTTCATGTGGAACTTTTGATGCTTCATTTTGTGGCCATTTCCTCTAGTTCTGTCTGTGGCCACCACTGAAAAGAAGCCAGTACCATCCTCCTCATTGCCTCCCTTGAGGTACTTACAGACGTTGATTAGAACCCCTCTCAGCCTTCTCTTCTCTAGGCTGAACAGGCCCAGCTCCCTCAGCCTCTCCTCATAGGGCAGATGTTCCAGGCCCCTGATTATCCTTGTAGCCCTGCACTGAACTCTCTCCAGCAGCTCCACATCCCTCTTGTACTGTGGAGCCCAGAACTGGGCACAATACTCCAGATGTGGCCTCACCAGGGCTGAGCAGAGGGACAGGATCACCTCCCTCCACCTGCTGGAGACGCTCTTCTTAATGCACCCCAGGATCCCATTGGCCTTCTTGGCCACGAGGGCACACTGCTGCCTCATGGTCAACTTGTCGTCCACCATGACACCCAGGTCTTTCTCTGCAGAGCTGCTCTCCAGAAGGTCAGTCCCCAGCCTGCAAATTTCACAGGGAAGTTTTCTTACAAGAGTAAGAATGAAGCAATGTGAATGCTCACTATTGCATAGCCTTACTACAGTTTGGTAGGAAGTTTGTTTTTTGTTTTAAATTTAGGATGATCTACAAGGTGTTGCTGATTGTGGGTTTTGTGGTTGCATTTCTGTCCTCTTGACAATTTTATGCCTCCAGTAGCAGTGTTTGCTGCTAGAATCTGCAATATATATGATGTGGCTGAAATTGCATATGAAAAACAGGGGTGTGGGTTCTTGAATATACTTACCTTTGAAATGTTTCTCTTCCTTTTAGGATATGAATTCAGTGTTTAAGACCATTCTAGACTTGACATATCCAATAACATCCATGTTTTCTGGAGCATCTTTTAACAATGGCATCAACAACATCTTCAAGGATAAGCAGATAGAGGTAGGTTGCTCGTTCAATGGTTTCCTTCTATTCTGTAGTAACACAAGTATCTTTCTTCCTTGCTGATAGTAGATATGGGACCCTGGGCTGACTGACCACATTACACCTGTGAACATGATACTACATGAATGGAGGAAAGACTCTCCTTACATTGAAGTGGCTTTGGAAAGTCCACGTGGAGAAGATCATTTGCTTTAGGTGCTTCTGCTCTGTTCAACAAAGGGATCTAGCTGCTGGAGGGCAGAAGGAAGGGTTGCTTCACTGCAGTAGAAATACTTAGGTGAATTTATCATTATTTTTCTGCAAGTCAGGTTTAAGAGACCCATGGGTTACTCCAGAAAAAGGTCGTTAGGAAAGCTGCAGTGCTTTTTTTTGAAGATAAAGTGAGTTTTTTTGAACAGTCTGTTGAAACCTGGAATAATGTCAAATGCTCTTGTCTTTCATTTTTTGCCTGGTGTTATTCTGTAATTGCCAGATACTCTTCAGGCTACCTGAGCTGATAGCTGCGTTCAAAACCCCTAGTATCTTTCATGCAGAAGTAGCAGTTTATGAAGTATGTTATCAGCGATTGTTTTCCTAGGTTACTATGTTTGGAGAGAGCTTGGGTATCTTGTCTTATTTATGTTGCAGTCTTAAACAAGTTGTTCAGGTGTCTGAAATGCTCCTGACAAAAGCTTATTTTGAATAAATAAACTATAGTGTTAATTTGCTGCATAAGCTAAAACATTCCCTACGTAAATGGAACTACGAAAGTGAATGATTAATCATCGTATATGGCTTAAGAGAGCATTTTGCTGGGCAGAGAGGTTGTTGTTATAAATGATCAGGTGTTTTATTATTTGCACAGCACCCGCCATCCTGTTAGCTCCTTAACCCTGCCTGTCCCTGCCTGAGCCGCTTCAACTCCTGTCTTTGATTTAATTGTACAAGACAACTCAGGGTTGTCCATTGACTAGAACAGCTCTTCTCTGCTTGGTTTGATACGGCTAAAGAGCAGAGCAGAGAGAGCTTCCAGGTCTCAAGCACCATCTTCTCTCAACTGCCTCGATGGAACGGTGGACCCTTCGCTCCCGGGAAGCGTGGGGTAGGGGTAGTGAGGGGCTGGAGGAGAACGCTGCGGAGGGCTTGGGGAAGAAGTGAATGACAGAATGGAAGGAAATCTCTGAGCTTACCTGGCCCCTGCTTCTCCTGGCTTATCATCACTGCTTTTGCTTTCCACAACCTATGTATTCTGCTGGCCTTTAAGATGCTGTAGATTTTTTTTTCTCTGTATTACAACTTATGTGCTACGGAAGTAACTGTATGATCAGTTCTGACCTTACGGTCTCAGCAAGGAAATTGTTTTGTCCAAGGGAAATCTAATTCTGAGGCATACAAGAGCATCTTATGTGTGTTTTGAGTGTCATAGGCTAAACCCTTCAGACTGTGCCTGAGGATGTCTTTGTGCTGGAAGTCTTCCATCACATAAATAGAAAGAGATGTTACATAGCTCTGGAAGGAGAGGGGCAGCAACCCCTTAATAGCAATTCATGCAGTTAGTACTAGTTGACTGGTCATGTCAGCAGCAATTGAAACTGAAAGCTGTGTAAATATAAAGGGCATCTTACAAAGTTTTTTTTAAAAAAAAGTTGAGCTAAGAAGCATTGCCTCTTGAAGAAATGTTTTCTCAAAGTGTCCAAACTTCTAGTACAGCTTTGCTTGTCCTTAAAAATCACTTAAAATGGATATCTCTGTTTTCCTAGCAGTTGTTGGGCTGGAGGGGAGGGAAGTGGGGGAAATAACACATTATTTTCCAACCATAAATATCATAGAATCATAGAATGCTCAAGGTTGGAAGGGACTTCTAGAGATCATCTAGTCCAACCCCCCAGCACACGCAGGGTCACCTAGAGCACGTGGCACAGGACTTTGTCCAAGTGGGTTTTGAAGATCTCCAGAGAAGGAGACACCACAACCTCTCTGGGCAGCCTGTTCCAATGCTCTGTCACCCTCACTGTTAAGAAATTTTTTCTTAAGTTCCTGTGGAACTTTTGATGCTTCATTTTGTGGCCGTTTCCTCTAGTTCTGTCTGTGGCCACCACTGGAAAGAGGCCAGCCCCATCTTCCTCACTCCCTCCCTTGAGGTACTTATAGACACTGATTAGAACCCCTCTCAGCCTTCTCTTCTCTAGGCTGAAGAGGCCCAGCTCTCTCAGTCTTTCCTCATAAGGCAGATGTTCCAGGCCCCTGATCATCCTTGTGGCCCTGCGCTGGACTCTCTCCAGCAGCTCCACATCCCTCTTGTACTGTGGAGCCCAGAGCTGGACACAGTTCCCCAGATGTGGCCTCACCAGGGCTGAGTAGAGGGACAGGATCACCTCCCTCGACCTGCTGGAGATGCTCTTCTTAACGCATCCCAGGATCCCATTGGCCTTCTTGGCCATGAGGTCACCCTGCTGCCTCATGGTCAACTTGTTGTCCACCATGACACCCACGTCCCTCTCTGCAGAGCTGCTCTCCAGAAGGTTGGTTCCCAGCCTGTGTCTGGGGTTATTCCTCCCCGGGTGCAGGGCCTTGCACTTGGCCTTGTTGAATTTCATGTGGTTTTTCACCACCAAGTTTTCCAGTCTGTCCATATCTGTTAAAAGAATTAACTAGAGCTTTACCAACACTCCTTTTGTCTGGATGACTGCCACAACCACTCCATGCATCCAAGCTGATTGTAACAAAACTTTCTAGCCATGGGGCTGTGGTCTTTGTGGTCCTATAAAAAACTTAAGCTCGGGAGATACTGGACCAGCTCCACCTTTTCCTCCCTGAGATGACGTGCCTGTGCCTCTCATGCATGCCCTCATCAGTCTGCTTCCCTAGAACTTAGCCAGTTTAATCACTTGCACTGCACTGTTATTTCTGTCTTTGAATGAGATCTCCATTTTGTCTTAAACTTGCTCTGACAACCCCTGTAATGCAGCTGATTCCCAGCAGTGCTGGTTGTGAGGTAGGTCTGGTTACCACTTTTGACTTCTGGTAGCAGATGACAGTCACTCCAAGAGAACAAATCACACATGTTCTTTCCAGAAAGTATGCAAAAATCCAGGGCAAGGTGCCTAAAAGATATTTCTCATCTATTCCTCCTCTGAAAATAATGGAGCAAAGACAGAATTTCTGATCAAGATACTTCTCGCCATGCTGTTTGTTCCTCCTCTGCCAGTAACAAATATAATAGAGACTATGCAGATTTCTAGACATGGCACTGCCAGCAAAACAAGAGTCATTCAAATGCACATAAGCTTTGGAGCCTTAACTCTTCAACCCCTAGCAGGTGACACTTCAGTGTTCCTCTGAAAGAAGCAAGGAGGCACCAAATTGAGTATATATTGCAGGGGAGCATCAAGCTCTAATTTTTGTCCCTCTCATGTCACAAACCTGCCACAAAGACCAAATTCTCTTGCAGGTCATCTCAGTTGGACATGAAAGGAGCCTCACATGCACTTCTTTGTATATTCCCACATTTTTGCTTAAACTGTGGTTGATGCATAGAGTTCCACAATCATCAAAAGATCTTTATCACAGAGTGGTACCCCAACATGCTTGTAGTTACACTTCCTTCATCTACCCTCCTCTGGCATTTGTGCCAGATGGCATCATATTACTGCTGCAGTATCTGCTAGTCCTCCCAGTTCCAGCCAGCTGCTTTGCAGAGCTGCTTAAGAGATTAAGCTTGCTAGAAAAACAAGCTTCTTTTTAGCAAGTTAGAATATCTCATTCAACAGCACTAAAGCTTATATCTGAAAATACAGACTGACGAAAAAGGAGTACTTCTGAGCTCGTCTTGACAGCTGTAGTCCAAACTCTTTTTGACCTGAATTTAAGGCACATCAAGCTTCTCTCAGAGAAGGGTCACACAACTTGGCCTATGAAAAGAGTGAGACTGGCTGGAAGGGGAAGCAGGTTTGTCTTTTTGGTCTTACTTCAGCAGCTCTTGTTTTCTACGTATATGTTTGGTTTATTCAAACAAGTCTTCCTTGCAGGCTACCATTTTCACTAGGCAACATGAACACTTTCTAAAACCATCCTTTCCCCAGCGGTCTCTTACGCCATCAGGAAGCCAGCCTCCCACACAGTTGTTGTGGACACCAAAATGTGAACTTCTGCTCCCTGGAACAGGGCTTTTGTTGAATAGACTTGCAAAAGGTTTAAGTAGGACGTTCTTATTCTATGTCATCCTGGTTATCAGGATGATCCACACTGCTCACCAATTGTTGTTTTACCCTGCAGTATCTTTAGCAGCTCCTGGGGTTATCTTGAAGATTTAGCTTGAAGTCCTTTATTCCTGTAGGTAACACTGCCAAGTTTCATGTTGCCCCTTTGACTCCTAGTCAGCTTTGGGCTTTGCTCTGCATTGTTCTGCATCTACTGCTGAAAACACTAGTAGCTTTAGCACCACAAGAAACAATCTGAAAGTCATTTAGACTGGAAAAACATTGCTCAAAGAGTCATGACCTACATTTTTTCCCCTTTTGTCATGAGCCCTGATGTTTAAGGAAGCGAGGCAAGTTAGATGCTGCCTACTACAGTGTTAGCGTGAGGGCATGCGGCTGCGAGGGTTCAGATGCCCATCCATGATGATTACAGTTATGAAAGATGTGCTGTGGGTAATGGGTAAACACCACCTTGACCAGAAAAAAAAAGGGTTTTTAAAAACCATATGAAATTCAACAAGGCCAAGTGTTTAAGGATTCTATGAAATACTGCATGGGATAAAACACAAGGAGGGCTCTACTGGATGAGATCAAATATCTGTCTAGCTTTGCGCCCTGTCTCTAGGGGGAGCTGAAAGCAGGTGCTTAGCAAGAGAGGTAAGAAAAGAGTGTTTGAAAGGTGAGTCTTCCCTTCACTTTGTCCTCCAGCACTAAAAACACAGAGATCTCTTTGGATGGAAGTATCAGATCCCCAAACCTCATCTGAAAGAACAACAAATACAATGAACAAGGGCAAACTTCTAGCTTTAGTGATGAGGTTCTGACAGTGTTCTGGAATGAGTGATTTTTTGCTATTGAGAAAAGAAAATAATGAGTTTTGTCTGCCTTGGTTCTGCATGAAGTGTTTGCATAAGGAAAAAGATTGTGCACCTAAACACAGCTATTGTTTTCTCCGTCTGTACAGGCAGTATTTGAGTTGAGATCTATCTGTCAAGATACACAAGTTGTTGCATTAGCTCCCATGTTAGACGTGGGTCTTAGTTTCAGAGTAAAGGTACAGATATCATTAAAACTAGGATTTCCTCTATTGTAGGATCTGTGGATTCCTTATTTCACGATCACTACCGACATCACTGCTTCGACAATGAGGGTCCACACGGATGGTAAGTGTGCGCAGACCGTTTTCTCCAGTGGCAGGCAGGTTGATGAAATATGATTTTGCTTGCCTTTAAAATTGTCTTTTCTCAGTTTTCTGTTATTTACTGTGTACCAGACTGTGGCAGCACACAGGTAATAAGGACAGAGCTGTTGGGAAGAAATTAAATGAGATAGTGAATTTGCTGTGTAGAGAACAAATGAATCCATTGACACCATTCTGTTTTCTTAAAACATGCTATGAAATGCAGGGTTTTTGACCATAAATCACAAGTAATGCAACCTTGTTTTTTTTTTTTTTTCATTCAAATTCACCATAAATGAAGATGTATTCCCAATAAAGGCTCCTGTGCCTGAGGCAGAGATTGGTTTAATCTGGTATTTGTCCACCTTTTTTTTTCTTTTTTCCTTTTCATTTTTTTTCCTTTTTTCTTTTTTCTTTTTCTTCTTTTTTCTTTTTCTCCTTTTTTCTATTTTCCTTTTTTTCTTTTTTCCTTTTTTTCTATTTTCGTTTTTTTCCTTTTTTTTCCTATCTTTTTTTCTCTTTTTTTTCCTTCAGAAGTATTTATGGGACCATAAAATGTATGGCATTTTCATTTTGTTTTGTTTTTTAACTTTAAACTGTAACTTACTTCACACTGACTGCTCGAAGGAGAAAGCTCTGCACTGTCAGCACTGATGCTGAGTTGTGTCGGCAGCCCTGTGAGACCTCCTGCTTTAGCTTTTGGCTGGCTATTTTGGGGTAATGATGCAGTGACTCAGGCTTCAGCGAAGACAGTACAAACCTGCCAGGTGCTCCAGATACTTCTTTGCGTAGCTGAAGTCTTTGCTGCCATGTCTCTGTTTTATCTTCTGAGCTGGCACAGGTAAGGCTATATATTCCTGCAGTTAAGGTGTGAGCTATAGGGCCATTAAATGATATAGGCATCCTTGATTTAGGACCACCAAGGGAACTGAACAAGCAGAAAAAGATTCATCTCTTGTGTAGGATTTGTTTTGTGCTTCCACAGCAGGTTGAGCTAATTTAAATCAAGATCCAACACTCGAATCCAGCTACGTGTCCCAGCTTCATTTATGCTGTACAGAAGGTTTTTAATTGGTTTTGGACGTCAGACTCTGAGAAGAACTCCAGACACATGGCCATGGATCCCAGTTTGCTCCCAAACTGGAGCCTGGGCTCCCGTGCTGGCATATGTCCCATGGGCTCCTTCCACACCAAGCAGCTCTGTAGATTTGCTTGATTGCTCTGAAGCATAGTGAGTTGTCATCTTCTCCAACGCTTTTTGCCTGATATCAGACACGTGAAATATTTTTACATCTTACGTGACATTTTTGTGGACAATTTCCTTACTTAGAAGTTTTAAAATAAAGAGAGAAAATGGCTCGAAAATGGTTGTTATCATCTCCAGACTTCACTGAGTGATCTTTATCTGCTGCTTCTCATCCTGGAAACTTGTCTGGTTTTGTCAGGGGACTCTCACAGAAGAAGTCAGCATTTTTGAGAGGTAGAAGTTCAGTTAGAACCATTAATAATAAAAAGCAATTCTCCTGCCAATATTGACCTCTGATAAGCAATGGGAATGCTTAGGCTATAATTAGAAGGAAAAACATTATATATGTATTTTTTAAAAAGTGATTTCCAGTTTCCTGCCAAGAGAGGTTGTTTAAAGCACCAGTGGTTAATTACTGAGAGCTGAGCTCAAGCTACATTTGTTATTTAATTTTGATATTTTAAAGATTTTCTTCTTGGATGCATTTCTCAGAGTTTTGAGGAGTGCAGTCTTCCTGTTCAGCTGATGCAAATGTTAAAAGAGAGAAATTTGTAAATAAGAGCCGAAAAGCAAAATATTTCATCGGAAATGAATCCAATCAATTTTTATTGATTATGCCTTCTGTTTCTAACAGGTTGAGATTATAACTTTCTTCCTTTCAGCGCTGCTATTAACAGAAACATTCCAAGAAGTAAGATAACCACCATGTACTTGCACTGTTTTTACTGAGTGGAAAAGTTTTTTATAAAGCAGGAAAAGCAGAATTTGGGGATTCTGCAGTAGTTTTTTCTCATCTTCAGCTCCTGCTAAAAACCTCTTTTCTGTGGATTTTTGTAAAACATAATGGCTTTATCTACCTTTGAGTCCACTTACTTTTTCAATCCCTTTGTCCCCCGCCCCGCCCTGGGAAACCTCGTGCTTTATTTATCAGCATAAGCTCAGGAAAGCACTAAAAATGATCCCTGCAGTCAGGCATATGCTGAAACCTCCTTGAAGGCAGTGTGCATTAGGCATGTGCTTAAAACTCTTTTTTTATCCCTAAGGTTTTTCTCTGAAAGTGCATCTGAGTAACCTTTATTTTTTCCTAGTCAGGATTATGGTATAGAAAATAAAATACTATAATAACTTTCTAATGGTATTCTCAGGAGAGCATCTACCTCCCGATTCTTTTAGTGAGTCCAGAAGCCTCCCTGCATTGCTGTTGTGGTGAATCACTGTTCTTGCCATTCCCTCCCTCTCGTTGCCACAGGCTCTCTGTGGAGGTACGTCCGGGCCAGCATGTCTCTCTCCGGGTACATGCCCCCTCTGTGTGATCCCAAGGATGGGCATCTTCTCATGGATGGAGGTTACATCAACAACCTTCCTGGTAGGTGCACAAATTGGTTGGGAAGAACCTACCAAGAACATAGCTGCTCAAGCTGTCTGCAAAACCATCTGTCTTTAGGATTACTTGTCAAAAAAAAAAGAGTGGGAAACATTGCAGACATGTTTTATCTCATGATGGCAAGCCAGTTGTTCTCAGTTTCCCAGGTGTTCGCCTTACTGCGACTTTATTAAGACTATTTTTGTTATAAAAAGCATCTTAGTAGGCATGTTCTGCAAATATAATTGCAAGCTAACTTTGAATTTATTCTAGTGCTCACTGAAAGGAGAACAGAAATTAAACTACAAACATATAGTCTATTTTTGAGTTTCTTCTCAGAGTATCGCCTGAGTAGGAGATAATTCTGAGAAAGCAGCAGTAGTAACCCTTGCTAAGTCACGCTGATTTCTTTGTTAGTACGACAAACTACATCCGAGCACTTATTAGGAGAGGACTGAAAGTAAGTGAAAATTGGTATTGAGAGCACCTTATTAAAATTCTTATTTTATTCGTCCAGCTTTGAGTTTTCATTGTAATGTAGCCCCAGGACTGAAGCGGTGAATGCTTCGAGTGGTTTTGTTAAATGAAATCTTTGTCCTTGAGAGCAAGACAGCCAGGGTGTGTCCATCGCAGGGCTGTCATTGCTGTCGGAAGGCCTTGGAAGGAAAGCGGATCAGCAGGATGGCTAGGATAGAGAGATACATGGTGTCAGTGCAGTTTGACTATATTTGTGTATAAATCCATGGAGATGCTCCACATCTGAGCGATCTAGATAGTTTGCATGTTCCAGACACAAACTCAGTCTGTATTTTCCCCAAAGGGCTGTATTTCCCTAAGGAACAGAAATGAAAATAACACAAAATAAAAAACCAACCAAAGTCTGTATTTGACACTTGCTGTTTCTGTCTATAATCAAAAGTCTAAATTGCAAACCAAGGCACCTTTAAACCTGTATATCTTGAGCCTGCAAGAAGAATGCATGCAATAATGGGGAGGAAAAGATACGGTAGTCCCAAACAGTCCAAGAATACAAATCCGAGTTAGAGAACAGTTCTGTTTTAAGTACATGTCTAAATTGTCTAAATTAAGCCTCTAAATTGACTCTTCAGTGCTTTGGTTTTCCTACGCATAACTATTCTGGAACCTGCAACTATCTTGGACTCTGGGGGTGCGGAAGAAATCTAAATTAATTCTGCGAGCTGTGTCCTTCTCTTCCCTTTCTTAGAACTCACCTGAATTCTTCCCCTTGTTCAAAGGCTGCAGCTAGTCCTCTCTATGCCAACTGTAGATTGGGAAGCATTATCTTATCGCTCTCCAATTTCCAAATATGAATTTCGCTCCTGTATCTCAAAGGATTTCTTAGACTGTCTTTCTATGAGACTTTCCTTGCTGTCTGGTTCCTTTGCTGTTCCTTCTCTTCACTGATACCATATCTGCCATGGTGTGTGTTTGCACTGCTGTGTCCCCTCTGTAGGCCACTTGTTCTCTATACGTTTCCCATGTTGTTGCCCACATGAGTGCAGCCGCGTGAGGTGGGGCTAACATGCGTTTTAATGTGCACTTTCCTATTATACATAATTTGGTGCAACTACAGCCTCAAGCTGAGTGTCTCCTGCCTGCCTGTCCGTGCTTCCTGCATGCAGCCTTGCTGCTTTGCGTTGGTGATACTGAGGTGTTTACCCAGTAAATAACATTTGCCATCATGATGCCCAGCACTGTGAGCCAGTATGAAACCCCATAGTTACCTCCTGGCTAGGTCTGGTGCTAAGGGACACCTTCTTTGGGCCTCTCCTTTAGGTAGAAGTCCACAGTTAAAGTAGGGCAGGAGCCTCCTTGGGAAAAAGGGTGTTTTGGGAGAGCTGCTATGGGTGTTTGTATTTGAAGCTGTTCAAATTGAGCCTTATGGTGCTAGGTCAGCTTATACAGAGCTTAGCCACATGGAGCCTTTGGCTGAGCAACAGCAGAGTGAACAGGACTGCTGGGAGGTGTCCTGGTTAACAGCTTTCCTTCCAACCAGCTGATGTTGCAAGGTCCATGGGCGCAAAGGTGGTGATAGCGATCGATGTGGGAAGCCGGGATGAGACAGACCTCACCAACTATGGAGACTGCTTGTCCGGCTGGTGGCTGCTCTGGAAGAGATGGAATCCGCTGGTGGAGAAAGTCAAGGTATAATAGACTATACTAAAAAGACAGATGTTCTACAAAGAGAGTGTGCTAGAATTGTTAGAGCAAAGAAACCTATTTTTACAGGTGTGGTTAGCCTTGATAAAGACAGCATTTACAAATCTTATCAATACAATTGTAGCTTTGTGCAATTAAGTGTCTTTTTGTTTTTATGCCCTCACCTGTTGACTGGAGAGCTTCTAGTGCTAGGCAGTAATACATTACTGTTACTGCTACTAATAAACATGGTTGTTAGGTTTCTCTATTTGCTTCTTCCCTTGTTGGATGTAGTCGTTCCCATTCTGTTAAGGATTCTTCTGTGTTTTCTGTGTTATCAATCTTTGCACCTCTTTCCCAAGTGAATGCTTCTCTTCCCTCCCAATTACAACTGACATGTTCCCTTGTTGGAATCACAAGTAAAACAGATTTACTTGTGCTCCCCAAAGTTGGGGGTATTATTATGAACTTTGGGCTCTGCTTTGTTTCTCCTGTAACCACTTCCTTCCCTGCAAAGGCCTGGTGTCCCTGAGTGGTGGCCAAGGTTCCTTTTGGGAGCTGGTGCAGCTGCCAAGCTCCCTGTTTTCTTTGGCGTGGTTGAGCTGGACGCTGCCCATAGTAGTGTTTGGCCTGAGAAATGGAAGAAGACCCTGACAGATCTCTGCCCAGGTACAGTAGAGAGCATCATCATTTCTGTCTTGAAAGATCATGGTGCTCCTCTTGCCTAGGCAGAGATCTCTCTTGTGGTACTGCTATATACTGAAGTGAAAGGCTTGGTTCCACCTTGAACTGCAGAAACACATTTGAAGACAGCTCCCTTTATGCTGTTGGTTATAGAGTCTTGTAGCTGGCCAGCCTGGGGAACACGTGGAAGTGCTGATGTGTGAAGGCATGTCTGAGCTCTTGGAATACATCCACTGCCTAAATTGCTCTTTCTCATTGTGAATGCAAAACGTATTTTGAAATCAAATTTCCGAAATGTTTGCAATTGCTCTCTGGTCTGGTCGGCAGGTGCTGAACATGGCAGAGATCCAGACGCGGCTTGCGTATGTGTGCTGTGTGCGGCAGCTGGAGATGGTCAAGAACAGTGACTACTGTGAGTACATCCGGCCACCCATTGACCGATACGGCACCCTGGACTTCGGGAAATTTGATGAAATCTGTGTAAGTACATCTAGGGTAAAGGCCGTTATCATTACATTACATTCTGCCCATGGTACATTCTGTACCATTACATTCTGCTGTTTTCAGTTGCTAATTAGTGGCCAGGTAGTCTGAGAGTAAGAAAAGTCCATTAACACAGAGAAAATCACTGATAGTAAATACCATGGAGGGATACCATGGTATCTGTGAGCCCAGATAAACATAACTTCTTTTGTTGTTGTTGTTAATTATTTAATAACCTGTGAAAGGATTAGTTGCCTCACTCGACTTTAGGACAATCCTTACCGCTTAGTTCAGCTGCCCACTGCAAACACTTGGTATTGGAGCTCCTTTGGGCAGTTGTAACTTGTCACATTGTGTCATTTCTCACCCCTGATTGCGCACATTGTTGTCACGTGGAAGATTTTTAAGGCGCCTGTATGTGAAGCCATGAACCACTGAGGTAGAGGGCAACATGCTGAAATGTCTGGCTCAGTTAACATTTAAACACTTCTATTAATAAAACATATTATCCGCAATTCCTTTGCACCTGATAACTCTAGCAGGAAAACAGCACCAATGTCAGTGGAAGGACATGAAAGAAAGAGTAGTACCAAGTTATTAGTCTTGAGGATTTTGTTTTGTTTATGTAGCAGAAATCAGCATGGGGAGAGTTGACTCTGGATGTGTGGTTGAAGTGTCATAGCAACATAATCCTGCACTCTAAAATGAAAGATTTCTTCCCACTTTGAGGTAATAATAGCAATTTTGGCTCATTGTCTGATTTTAAAGAGGTTATTTTACCGTCTGTTTCCATTCTGTGCATGCTTTGGCAATACAGACCTCTTCTGTGTTGAGGTGTTTCTGCATAACTTTTCTCATTCTTCAAATCCAGTTAAAAAGGAAGAAAAGGGTCATTTTTTTTTAAACAGGTCTTCGCTATGGATGTACAGAAAGTCTACAATCTTTATTAGGTTAGAGAATGTATTTCAGGTTTCCTTCTCAATACTGATTCCTAACGTGCCAGTATGAATCCTTAACAAAAGCAGTAATAGCATTAAGTCCTGCAGATTCACATTTGGGAGAGTCCTTCATTTCAAATAGCAGCTATGCCAAACTACCCACTGATATTTTTCCCTCCCCACCTCCATCCAAAATAAATGCTTTTCTCAAGGGTGCTTGGTGTCCTGTAGCTCCTGGGCAAATGCTATGCTGGATCCAAGACTTCCTCAGTAAATAATATTCTTTGCTAGTGAGGGTGCCCTAGCTCTCTCCAAAGCCTTAATGGATGGGTCTGAGAGATCATCAGAAGACCACATCTCGAGCTGTCAAATTATTGCTCTGTCCAGTCTGGTGTCATTAAAGAGATTTAAAGACACCAGGCATTTTTTTTTTATTTCCCTCAGCAGTGGGGAAAAAGAGAACTTAAGAAAAGTGCAACCTCTTGAAGAGGTCACTTTCCCTCAACAAGTTCTTGGCACAAGACACTGCAGTACTGTGGCATCTGCCTAGGATTTCATTGCTCACAGAATAGCTAAATAACCTTTGCCCAGGGAAGCTTTATACCCTGGTGTTCTTAAAAGGCATTTTAGGGAATCCTTAATCATGATCGGATACAAGTGGTGTGTGTGATTTTTTTTTAATTATTATTTTTTGTTTTGTTCAGCTGCATATATGGATATAACCTGAAAATAGAAATGGTTGCCTCTCTACATCTCTAGATCCTCCTGACTTACAGCTGTAATTCAGCATTTTCAAAAGAATCCATCCTTCTTGTCAAACTCGCTCTTCTGTATTTGCCTATATAGAGATAAGTTGGCCGTGCATCACTCCCTGAAGCTCAGCTTCTCTTGGTTATTTTGGATGATTCCCATCAAGTCAGTTCTAGATCTCTTGGGTCCTTTCTGTGTCCAAGTTGAATGCCATCTGCGCCTTGGACTGAGAAGCTATGATAGCCTGAGGGAAGTGAGTTCCACTCCGAGGATCCCCTGTGCTTTGAGTCCTGTTCCAACAGCTAGAGAAGGGGCATGAACAGCTTTGCCAAGGCTGCCTCAGTTGCCCATAGTTGCTGGGCTTCCTGTGTTTTTACTGGGAGAAAATAGAAAATGGAAGTAGAAGCCAGGGCCCCTTGTTGTCCTATCTTTGAGAATTTAATTTTTCAAGGACATTTCTGCTGTCTTGTTAGAAGAAGAGTATAACTTGGAGCAGTTGTGTGGTTGGGTTTTTTGTTTGTTTGTTTGTTTGTTTTTTAATGATTGTTTTTGTGCTGTTGAGTCATGTTCTTATTGCAAGTGCAAATTAATTTAGACTTCAGAAGCAGAGGCACATGGAGTTTGTGGTTTTGATGTTGTGTATATGCCATCTCCTCTGTTCTGGAAAACTAAAACTTGGATTTTCAATGCTGTCTGGTCTGACTGAACTTATTGAAAGAGATTTTAGAACCTGAGTGCCCTACACTAACTTTTCTGTGTTAGATTTGACACAAAAGGGAGGGGAAAAAAGTAAAACAGAGGAAAAAAAAAGTGGGGCAAATTAATTTGCTTTCTTGCTTCTTCTTAAAGAAAGAACCTGCATGGAGAGGACATATACATACTAAGCTTAGAGACTTTTGCATTCTTTCTGTATGGCATTATTTTATGAACAGCATGTCTAAAGCCACTGCTGTAATAAATAGTTGTCGGGTGGCACTTTTCATTACATACTGTGGGATCAGAGGTCAAGTTAGCATTTGGACTTAAAATAGCGCCTGACTTGTTTAGTCATTCCTTTTATTTCTTAGACTGAGCAGTTTTTATAGCTAAGGCTGTTAGGTACCAAGAAGTACATGCAAGTTTTGGGGTAGACCTCTGGATTTTCTTCTGATTTGTAGGTGATATGACATAATGACTTTTTTTTTTTTAGTTGCTAATTACCTAATTACTTTTTTTTCCCTTGACTCTTTTTTTTTATTGTTTTGTCTTCCTCTAGGAAGTGGGATACCAACATGGAAAAACTGTATTTAATGTGTGGTGCAGGAGTGGAGTCCTTGACAAGATGTTAAAAGACAGGCAAGAAACTTGCAAATCCAAAACCTCTGATGTAAGTGTTCAATTTAAATGTACCTTCATGCAAAAATGATTTGTGCAAGTCAAATTGCATTCTGTATAACTGCATAGCATTTGGCCAGGGCCATGAAGGGGAATGATTACCTCAAGTTTTTATTGTGAGCATGTACATATTAATTAAAACTGTGTTTTAGGCAGGAAAAGGCATGTTCAGTTTTTCAGAAACTTCCACTTCCCTTCTTGAACCATAGCCTGGATGAATGAGGTCCTGTACTTCTTTGATCATGAGCTACAAGAAGAGTGGGAAGAGATTTAAGCACTTCTAGCTGCTCTTCCTCATGCCTTATTTTTCAAAAGAGAACATCTCTTTGGGTTCATCCATGGATCTAAGGAAGCTGTAAGTCTCTCTCTCCTTTCAACCTTACAGACTATGCCAAAGAGCTTCCTTTTGCATCTGCAGCAGGGCCTGAGAGGGAAGGGTGGGCTATGCTTGCAGGTAATGGGGCACATTTGTACCCGCTGCACGAATGCACATGTGCACTGGCTCTTTGGGTAGTGCTGGATAGACACAAGTAGCCTTTTTTTGGAATTAAATTGTTGTTTATTCTTGCACCTCAAAGCTTTGGTGGTGCCTGGGTATTCTTCTTGCTCCTAGATGCTGGTCTACCAAGGCGGTGGTAGACCAGCAACTCTCTCATCAACTGCCTGGTTGTCACAGAGGACATAAACTGGCATCTCTGGCATTTGATCTTGGCCAGTACCGACTGGCCCAATGGGGCTCAAATAATTCTCAGATGCTTCCAGAGAACTTGAATTGCACCCTTCCTGTAAATGTGTTTCCAGCCAAGAACTAAAATCTCTGTTACGCCTTAGAGTTCTTCTTTCTTTGCTTTTCTTCCTCATTCCTTTTTCTAGGAAAAGGCACGTCATAACACTGTCATTAAGGCTCTGTGGAAGCTTGCAATGTTGTCCAAGTACTGGATTTCATGCACTTTTCCAATATATTCTGTCTGCTTCAGCTTAAAGGACTGATTATGGCATATTTATGGCTTACCTAGTTATTGTGTAGTTGCAATCACATTTATATTTCTGCTTAAAAATAGGATAGTGTCTCCTGGGCTTACAGTTTAAGGACTGATGTTGGCCTGAGTTGGTTCAGTAACTGTCCATGAGGTGACAAAATTTCTGGGTATGGGAACTGTAATTTTTTCTAAGGAAGTTGTCCCCTTTTTGAGGACATGGGTATAATATTATAATAAATTGGTTCATTATCCTTACCTTCCTTTGAATTTCTCTGATTTAAAACTCAAGTGCTACAAAGGTTTTCTGTTTTACCCAGTAATTCATCTTTATCATCTTTTTAGAGTTTGGGAAATTAACAGTAAGATTTTAAGTTGTAAATAGTTGCCAAAATCATAAGTGTAGTGACCTTCAATAAGCAAAGTCAATAGAGCCGCAAAATGACATTGAGAATTTGCTGTTTTTTGAGAGATTGGTGGCTGAGCACTTTTGTTGGGAGATAGTGTGAGCAAGGGGAGAAGGGCTGGAGAGGAGCCCAGCAACAAACTGTAGAGTTGGCTTCAGCTGATGTCTGCACCTGAGCTAGTTGCCCCAGACTTCCAGTAGTCAGTGGAGAGAAATGAATGTTTGTAGAGCATGAGTCACTTGATGAAAAGGAGTGGCTCTCTTGGGGTAAAGGGAGTGCTACCCTCAGCTTCCATTGACTTTGAAGGGAGCCAAGGGTGCCTGGCATTGATACCTTTATATCAGATGAATCCTACCCAGGCTGATGTGACAGGGTGTGGGACGAGCACAGAGGAACTAAGCTTTGTGGGACCTTAGTTGGTGACTGGAGTAGCCCAAAGAGCACCAGAACTCATCAGCTTGTTATTTCTTAGTAGGAAGACTGCTTGGACTAGGAGTTACACTAGTCTGAGCTGCACTCAGAAGATGTGTGCAGAAGAGACCTCCTTGTTCTGTCTCTTAGATCTCAGATCTATAACAAACCAGTTATAAGCTAATTTGTGTTATATGTGTGTATTAGTAGTCATGAAGAGCAGTGGAGAGAGAGGAAGGTAGGTGTTGCTATCAGAAATGGTTATATACCCTGTTTTCACTCTCTTAACTTTTATCACCAATTGATAATAACCTTTTTCACCTTCATTGCTGTTAACAAACACACGTTTTAGAGAAGATTTCTTTAAAACCTGCCCGGTACGTAGGATCTCATAATTCAGGTTAATGTTTCAGCTAAATCATGATGATATAGCTGGGCATGCAGAACATCTGTCACAATCGGTCCTGTTTTTTCTGGCACTTAGATACCCTGGAGATAAAATACGTCACGTAGCTGTTATAGACATTGCTTGCCATTGCCTTTCTAGGTGTATACTTGACAACAAGGCAAAAGGTGCTGACTGCTGAGACACCAAGGTTATGAGAATTATGGTTTCAGGTGAATGGCTTGACAAACCGCCCTGGAAATGGAGCAGCAGCTGTCAGCTGTGTGCCTTCCTCAAGGCTGAAGCCAAGTCTGAGTTCCAGACTGTACTTCAAGGACCTAAGAAGTCTACTATTGGTCTGAAAAGTCTGAAGTCCAATAAAAACATGGGTTTTTTTGTTTTGTTTTTTAATATGAGGGTGTATGGTGTTTTTTTGTTTGTTTTGGTTTTTTATTTGGTAGAATAATTTCTACAAAGTAACTTGCTCTTGCAAATGGCTTCCACTGGCTTTTTTTTTTTTTTTTTTTTTGGCCTGAGTCCATTAGCCACTTAAGTCTTTTATCTCTACTTTCTTCCAGGAATTACAGCTGATATTTTTAACTCGCCTTTCACAAGCAGAAGTTTTGATGCTGTGGTCTGTTTTAGTGTTTTAGTTGTTTCTAGGAGGAGGAGCAGGACCTAACAGACTTCACTTAAACAACTCCCTTCCCAATGCAGAGGAATGCAGGGCTGTTAATTGGATCTCCTTAGGGAAGTTTTGTCTATTAAAGTGTTATTCACAGTCAAAGTTAAATATAATCTCACACACTACAGTAGTGTCTGTCTTTTTCCTCTGATTTTAATAAAGATTGTGCTGAAGAGAATACCTCCTCCTTTTTCTCCTCCTCCTCATCCTCGGAAAAAATACCAGCAGAAAGGTTTGAGAGGAGGTTTCACCTAAATCTATGCTGCACAGGGTATTTTTGGGGCAATTTATACAGTGCTCTGGTCTCTCCTCCCCCCTGGACTTGGAGTCCTGAGGATTCTAAACCCTCATGGTTTGGAGTCGAGGTGACTGCCCTTAACGCTGCAGTCTCTCCTCGAGCACGTACCTGTCTCTTGCTTAGCCATATAGCAAGAAATGAAGATGTGGATGCTCTTTTTCTGCCCTGGAACCAGCCTCTGTAAAAGTTTTGCTAGGATCATTCGGGTCATGTACTCAAAATGAGGTTGGACTGACTCTTCTCACCAGCTCCTTAATGTTCAAACCTTCTGCCGAGCTTCCCTGCTTTTCTCATCTTTTAAAATGTGCATCCTACTGCTGTTTCATTCTAGACAACGTTTTTCTTTTAGTTCCTTTTGGCTCTTTCTCTGTCCCCTGCTCCCAGCAGCTCTCTGTCCCCACTCTGCACCCTTCATCTTTGCTAAGCAACATTAAAAGTCAGTTACAGATGAAAAGGTCAGCAGTGAGCAGCGGGCTGCAGCTGTAATGGGCTTCAGCCTCAGGCTGCGTGACTCAGAGCCGCAGTGTTGGGAAAGTGCCCTGCTTCCACACACGTGGGCAGCGTGGGCAGCTCGGAGCACTTCACAGAGCGGCTGTTGGAACAGTCCCTTGGGCAATTCGGCGCCCATAACGTGTCTCCCCAATGGTTCTTCCCCTCTGCGGGAGTGTCCTCTTGCACTCATTGAAAATCACAGATTTTGGGGGAAAAAAAAGGCGAAGGGAGACGGGTTTCCATCTTGTGGCCTGCCCTGAGGAGGCAGGTAGAGCTGCCTCCGCTCCCCCGTCACCGCTTAGCTTGTGGAAAGGCCAGACTGGCGCTTTGGTGTCCCAGTTGGATTTGATTAGAAAAGAAACTAGAGCAGGCAGCTCTTCAAAACAGAGAACACGCGGCTCACTGCTTGGGCGAGACAGAGTAAAAATAGCACGGGGCTGTTTGAAAGAGGAATTACAGTGGGAGAGCTTTCTCTTTGCAGGTAGGCTGTTTCCTTTTCTCTGACTGTGTCTCTACCGCTTCCTAAATTTTCTTTTAAAAAAAGTTTTCTCAACAGAGCAGTGGCCTCTGCCGCTCCATTAGATATTGCCCGAGTAACTCTCTGCGCTCAGAGCCCCAACTCTGCAGACCAGGCCTGGGCGAGGACGACTGCCCTGAGCTGCTCTCTGAGGAGTAACGGCCTTTGCGGGGAGGAATGACGGGGGACTCGCATGCCTGGAGCTCTCTGCCTGTTCAATATCACTTTTATGCAGTCTTGAATCATTTGTTTTTTTGTCTCCATTTGGTTAACATGCCTAAAATCTGCCTTGTGTTTCAGAACGTGACCTGCCCCAGCCCCTCTTTCACAGACCTGGCAGAAATCGTGTCCAGGATCGAGCCGGTGAAAGCACCTGTGGCAGACGGTGAGTGGGACGACACAGCCGGTGCTGTAAAAGCACCCATGGCAGGAAGGACAGGGCCATTTTCCCTCTTCAGCCAGGGCCTCTGCTTTGACATGTGCCCTGAGCTTGTCCCAGCCAGACCCTTCCCTCCTAGCGCTTCTTCCCACTGCCTTGTCGCGAGAAGGTGGCCATTGGGTGTCCCCACAGTGGCAAGATGTCCATGGCCGATCTGTTGCCCTCTGCCCTGTGGTGGCTTGCTGGTGGGAGTAACGTCTAGCCAAGTTGGCCTAATTTGTGTATAGTAACTCACGTGGGGCAACTCTCTTGAGGACGAGCTGTCATTCTTGCTTCTGCTAGTGCTTGCAGGATGGCCTCCCCCTTTTGTCTGTGTCCTTCAGAAATGGGAGGAGGGTGATTTAGAGGCCTGACTTGAAGGATGTTTTCCTGCTCTGCTGAATGTGATCTGGAGTGAGTCACCAGCTTGATTGCTTTATGTGCCCTCCTGTTCCTGGGAGCTAATGAGGACGACCAGGTAGCAGCTCCCGAGTTTCTGCACGCTCCTGTGCTCTGAGGCTGGTGAAGCCCTGGAGCTCTGCGCCTCAAGCAAGCCCTGCCAAGCAGTTCCCTGTAAATATTGTAACCCGGAAAGGATCAAAGAGAGCTTTGCAGGGCTGTCACCTTCCATCGTTTTCCATGTTGGTGCTTTTTATAACCAGTCTCTCCCCGCTTTCCTGATTCTTGTTCTTGCAAAGAAGAATCTAAAGTTAGCAGCCCTTCCATCTGTGACTCTGTTTGTAGAGATGTCCCTATGGTAATATGAAATGCTAATTGCAATCATATGCCTTACAAAGAAAATATTAATCAAATGTGCTTGAAACAGCCAGTGTGCATAAGAATAAAGAGTCTAGGAAACGTGGTTATTTAAAGCCTTGGTTTTAAGGCCTGTTGCGATTTGACCAGTGTTGAGTGATAGGTATTTCTACTTTACCGTTTCTGGTTATTTGCCCTTGTTACGATTTCTCTTCTGCCAGATAAGGCCATGAAATGTGAATAAGCAACAAAGCAGCGACACCTCTTTCCAAATGCAGCTATAGGAAGTTTTGCCCTCAGGCAGGTCTGCACGTTGGGTATTTGGGCCAGAACAGGCACTCAACTCACAAATCTGTTCATCCTTTTGTCTCCACAGCCACAAGAGACCTGTGCGTATGGGCAGTGTGGCTTAAAGGTCCTTTTATGCTTACATTGTGGGTGAAGCTACACAGTACCTTGGCTCTCTTTTGGTGGCTAGTGACTATGAAGCCATTTGTCTGGATGCAGCATCACCGCAGTGCTTCTGGGATGGCAGTGCTCCTGCTAGAGAGGTGTCTGGAGTGTTAGGTCTTGCCAGCTATTGTGGGAAACAGCATTCACCATAACTAGCTGAGATGTGGTGTGACCTTCTCCCCGGGCAGTGGGCATTAGGGCTCTTAGGTGGTACCTCGTTGGGGAGCCCTTGGATTTGTCTGCTAGTGATGTTGGTGCAGATGGTGCAACTGCTTTTGACTTGTGTGAGGGAGAAGAGAGTGCTTTGGGCAGCCCGTGTATGACACAGCGCTGCTGAGGAAGATGATGGAACTTTTCTTCTGGGAGAGGTTTCCAAGGAGAGATCTCAGACTCGAAAGATTTGGAAATGCTCTGCCTGTTCGAGAGGTGCAGGCTGGACAGAGAAAATGTATCAGTCATGCTCTAAGGAAAAAAAAAGCAAAAATTGTTTTCAAATAAGCTATAGAACCCAGGCAAAGAAGGGAAATGCCAGTGCAAGGGAGGAAAGACTCTGACGAGCAGAGACCGGCAGAGTCTCCAAACCTGAAGCCATATCCATTTAGTGGATTTTCTTCTTCGTTCTTCAGCAAAATGATAAAAAATATTTTTAAAAAAGAAGGAAAAAAAGGTTTATCCATCAGGCAGAGTCAAGTACATGGACTTCCCAGAAGGAATTTACTGTTAGACCCGGCACGCCTGCCTACAGCAGGTGAACACATGGAGGAGCGCGTGCAGGGAGAGCGAGCTCTGTTCCCACAGCTGAGACTGCGGGACCCACAGCTGTGTTTCGGTTCCGCGTGCTGCCACCCCATCGGGACACTTTCTCAGCTGGGAGTTTTCTTCTTCCTTCAGCTGTAATTGCATTTTGTGCAGCTGTGGGCTTGGCCAGGAGTGCACAGATGCCATTCTCCTGCAGAGGTGCAGCCTCGTCCCCGCTCCGTTCTCCTTGGTAAGGGATTTCCGAGGGCCGACGTCTTGCAGGCTCTTGGAAGATTTCCTCCAGCAGGTTTCATTTCCTGTCTTCCAGAGCAATGAGGTAGTGGGCAGTCCCCTCTGCCAGGTTTCCCAGTGTCATGCGAGGTAGCACATTCAATGCATGCAGTGACTGAAGGCCACTACCAAGTCATATAACGGAGCAGTTATAGCAGCAGTCACTTGGAAACAAACGTTTGGTGTGGAAAAAGACATTAATCTTGTGCAATATCTATTTTCTTGATATGATCAAAGAGGGATATATCCCAGAACTTTCCAAGAGAGACAGTTTTGGGTAGCTCACTCTCAACCTCTTTACTGCTTAAAAAATAATTATATTAAAAAGGACTAATGCATCCTAGATTGTGGTAAACGCCGAGACTGTCTGAGTACCACGGGAGTTTTTTGGGGTTAATGAGCTGGAAATCCTTTAGCTATGCAGTGCTGATTTTCCTCACCGTGGCTGTGTTGCCTACAGAAATCAGGCTAGAAAAGAAATGCTAAAAGCTACAGAATCGCAAAGCAGCTATTTTGCATGAGGAATAGTAGTGTGATCTTCCTACTCTGAACATATTGCGCCCTCCACTAATGGTAGGTTCTTATTTCCTTTCCATGGCATAATCCCTTCTTTGCTAGCAATTTTGAGGTCAAGAACCTCACCTTTTTGTGATGGCAGCAGCTAGCATATCCCCAAGTGCTTCATATATAGTAAGTACCAACAGCCATTTGCTCCTACAACAGCCTTGCCGGTAGGGCTGCCCACCAGCTGCTTAATCAGTTTTGCTGATTTTTGAATTGAAGTGTTTGGATGTTGCTATGTTGGCCAAGACAAGACGAAGACTTTAGTCCTGCTCGAAGCCCTGGGTGAGCAATGTCCACTGGGGCTGCAGCTGCTCGGGGCTTCGCCCCACACAGTGCTTTGCGAAGGGCTGTGTGAGAGAGCAGAAAAAAGCCCCTGTGTCCTCCTTTCCCTCTTAGTCCTCAAGCATCCAGGATTCCTATGTGAAGGGTGTGCAAAGGGGCATCACTTCTCACAGCGGATCTGTTTATAGACCTGCTAAGTGCTAAGCACAATTTGGGAAAATCGAGATATTTGGGTTTGAGTTTGGTAAGTCTGGATGGAGGTGTAAAGTGCCCACTGCTATTTGTGCTGCCTGTTGCTGTTCAGGTGAGTATCCAGCTTCTCCAGGTTATTGGTAATGCTTTTAGTAAAGGCTAGCAATGAATTTCTGAACCACAGAAGAAGAAAATGGCCAAATGCCTTTAGTGCTAATGTTCTCACAGTTGGTTGTAGTTGTTGTGTTAGAATAAAATGCTGCAGAACAGGCTGTACTGTTGTCTTCAGCATGGAGCCGATGCTATTGAGTGTGTCAAAAAGAGAAATACTTAATGAAGGATCCAGTTTAAACACAAGCCATTTCTTCATTGCTGAGCTGACAAACAGATATTTCACCTTGTTTTTTGTTCAAATCTGTGTCCTTTTGATGTCTGGTCTACTGCAGTTTGTGTGGTGTGTTCGTTGGGATGCCATGTTCTGCCACGTTATGGGATCTCCTTTAAGAACAAACCTAAGAGTGGTCTGCACGGTTCTTAAAAGCTTTAAAATGGACACGTGCCCCTGTGGTTCCATTCTTCCTAGGTACCTCTGGCCTTTGTAAGGGCCTGCTGGGCTGCAGCAGCTGTTCATGGGCTGCTTGTCTATGTCTGTCTTAAATGAAACCCTTGTTGTTCGGTATGTGCTTCTCAGGACCCCTCAGTGGTAGAGGGCACCACGCAGCTGAGGACTCTGAAGCTCAGCAACTCAGAGCAGATCTGAATGAAGGGGGCCCAGAAAACACAGTTTAGCCCTAAAATTATTTTCTGCAGTTTCCATGCCCTGAGTTGCATTCTGAAAAAGTGAGAGGCAGAAGCAGTAGAGGTGAAGGGTGGTCAGCTGAGACGTGCTGGGTTTGGCTGGCGTGCGCGCCTGGCTTTCGTGCTTGGCATGGGGCTCCTCCACAGTGGCTGCCACAGTACATCAAGGCCAAGGATGGGTGTCTGCACTGGCACAGTTCATCAGCTGGTGACCACGGAGTTGACATGAAACGGAGTTCAAGAATTTGCTGAAGATAAACTGGGGAGTTGCTGGAGAATTTAAGAATGAGAGGGATGTTGGTGGCAGGGGTGCTGGTAGCATCTCCCTGAGTGCAGTGCAGTGGTTTCACCAGAGGTCTATGTAGCAGTTAAGGTTGTGCTTGCCTTACAACTGGCGCTAAAACTCCTCTGTTTTTGAGCCATCAGGAGCAACTGGTTGTAAAGGAGTTGATAAAGTTGTGATTCTAAAGGACTGAATATGCTGTTACCTTTGGCCTTACACCTGAGACCTGGGTGCACTTCCACAGCCAAACATTGAAAAAGCCTTTTGTTGGGTTTCCCCTTTAACATGCCCTCTGTTAGCTGTATATGGATCTTTCACCCTCCAAAAATGAGGAAAAGAAAATGGGGAACCCTGCACCTTCAGTCTGTTACAAAGTGCTTGAAATGAGATGCTGTGCATGGTGGGCAGTTAGTGCTGCGTCAGGCTGGCAGCACCATGGTGACACGGAGAGTTTGTAGCTCATGGCTTTTGTGCTAGGTTCTTATCACTTTGGAGGGCTCTGGGGCACCGCTTCACATGCAGGTGCAGTTGGAAGCTGATCTGTGTGGTCAGACTGGCCCGATACCTGTGTTGAAGCCATTACAGTTTGCTGAGCTGCTGAGGGGTAGCCAGCAGCCACTTCACCCTGGCTGGTAAGGGCTGTCCTGATTCTGTTTCCAGCTTTTTCTGCCTTTCCAACTGCTAGTTAAAAATTGTTGTTTTTTCTCTCCCCTTTGTAGATGAGTCAGACTACCAGACTGAATATGAAGAAGAAATTCTGGACAGCCAGAAGGATGATTATATTAATTTCCTCAGCAACCAGGTTGAAGAAGACTCCGACTCGGTATGAGTCGCACTGGGCTGCAACTGTTCTCGCTGAGTGCTATGAACTGTGCGGGCTGGGGAGGAGACCGAGGAGTCTTGGGAAGGGTTACTGAGGCAAGCACCTGGGAGACATGTGCTAAGGGCTCTGCAGAAATGAGTTGTGCAGCTCAGCTGTTAAATGATGTTGCTTACCCTGTTCAGGTGAGCAGTCTAGGGACTAACTGACCTTTGCACACAAGGTGTCTTGTGTGGCAAAGTGCGGCCATGTCCTGGGAAAGCCATGTGGCTTCGTGGGCTTGGAGAACCTCCGGTGCAGTGCGAGGCTTAGGGAACTGGGCTGTTCGGCTATGGGAGGCAGGGATGGGGCTGCCTTCTGCCTGCTGTCTGAGTAGGGAAGATAGAGGGAGGCTTTTCTCAGGAGTGCACAGGAAAAGGACAAGAGGTGACAGGTACAACTTGCAAAATTCTGCCTGGATATGTGGAGAAAATACTGTATGACATGCCTGGTTAAATACTGGAATAGGTGTCCTGAGAGGTTGTGGAAACTCCATCCTTGCAGTTATTCAAAAGCTAAGTGGATAAGGCCCTGAACAACCTCATCCAGCACTAGCATTAGTCCCCCTTGAGCAGGAGATCTTATCAGAGGCCTCCAGAAGTCCCTTCATACCAAGATAGTTCTGTGATTTTGTGGGAACTCAGGCCCATATGGAGGAAAAACTGTGCTGGATGGCCCCAGCTCTCTGGGCATTGCCCATGACCTCAGACGCAACGCTTCAGAGGGCTGCTCCCTGAGTTCCTTATTCTGGCTGGAGCAGCCAGCATGATTAAAAGCTGAAGCAGCTGGTTTTGTTGGATGAGAAGAGCTTCCCAATGGGAGCAGTTTGGAAGATGCCTGGCTGGGGTAATTGCCAATGTGAGGATGTAAAGTGACTTTGGTGTTTTGAGCAGGGAGCTGAGTGATGGTTGCAGCCATTCACTTTCCTGGCTGCATTAAAAGACTTTGAGCTGATGTTCGATAGGTAACAGCTGGTGGGCAGAAAAGCAGTGGGGGACAGGAGGGCAGATTTTACCCAGCTCGGGGCGGAGGCTGAAGAATGAGTTTGTGCTTTTTCTTTTTTTTCCTTCAGGATGAAGATGTACAAATAAGACAGCGCAAAAATCTCCCAAATTCAGATTGCCAGGCAAACAGCACAGGAGAGCAGGCCGGCACGCAGAAGAGAGCCTGACCTTTGTGACTGATAGCTAAATCCCATTTGTACTGACAGCAGCCATTTTTATTTATTTTTATACACATATATTTTCACATAATTGAAAATAGAACCCTGTTGAGCTGTGTTTTTGTCCTTCTCCAAGCTGTGCAGGCAGCTGAACGATCCATAGGCTAAGCACAGAGATTTGCATCGTGCCTCCGTTCCCATGTGCTTTGGCTCTTGTGGTGGGAGGCCCAGCTGCTCCGTACCAAGCTCCTTCACTGCGGGGCAAGCCTGAGCAGCAAGTGGCTGACAGCTCCAAGCCCGGCAGAGCCGACACGTGCTGGGAAGGCGCTCTCAAAGGTTGCCTTGATTTTCTCTTTTTTTTTTGGCTGCCAAATGTTCTGGTTGTTGGTTTTGCTGTGCAGACCCTAAGAAGAAGAACTGAACAACCCACAGCAATCCTGCATGTCTGTTGTTGAAGAGGCTCTGAGCAGCAGCATTAAAGGGAGGAAAAAAAGGGGTTTGTGGACTGCACTAGTAGGTTGCTTTCATTCTAGATGGATCAGATAACTGTGCAATTAACTTCTCAGTGACTTTGAACCAGGTGCTTGGAGCTGTGCTGTGGTAGGAGCAGGTACTTGGCTGATTGGGAAATCCAAACATGACAAATCAATTAATGTGAACACTAAGACTAGATTCTGTATACTCAGGCATCAGCAGGAACATATACTGACTGATCATACAGGTGGTATTTGCCAGGCAATTCCAGAGTCCATATGTAACTGGATTTGCCCAATCAAATAAAATGATTTTGTTGGATTAAATCCAACAGAGGTGTGTGTGGTTCTTAGCTGTGACAAGTTTCTCTCTGGGACCCAATGCTGGTGAGATCATACTGTGGTCACAAAAGCTGTTTTGATCACTGCTTTTGAGCACCGAAACCTGCCCAGAGCTGACAGAACTCCAGAGGGCACAAAAATGGCGACTTCCTCAACCCTGTGCTCGGAATGAGGTTCTCTGTTGCCACTTGAGAACGAATCCCTGAATTAAAAAGATCTTGATGAATGCAGCGACAGCCAGAAGTGCCCTGCTCACTCCCTCTCATGTCTGACTTGCAAAGGGACACGTGCGTTTTTGAATTCCATCGATTTATAACCGAGCAGGAGGCACTCGGTATGTTTTTTGGTGTATTGTCAAGTGTTGTAAAAAATCCCCAGAGCTCTTCACCCCCTGGGCCTGGCAGCAGTCAGCGCCAGCTGGACCCAGTTCAGGCCTCCCCCGGTGCTTGTTCCTCTTGTCTCACATCTGTCGTTGCCAATAGCTCCACTTGGCTGCATGATGCAGGTAGCTCGTTCTTGATGTAAATGCTGTTCGGTGCTAGGTTTAGGTGCAGTTGGCTTGAGGGCATTTGCCATCCAAGCAGAATGCTGAAGATGCTCTTTAAAATTGCTCCCTTTGCTACGTTGCCCTGGTGCTCTCCTGTGAACTGCAGCAGCCCCCTGGAGGTGACACCTCCAGCCACAACTGTGACTGGCCCCAGCCGGGTGTTTGGTGGCCTCACGGCAGGGCCTGGTTGGGGTGGAGTGGAGCCCTCCCCTGCAACTATCATCCAGATCTTCAGCACCGTTCCCCAGTAATGCAGATTATGCAAAAAGCTGCAGTTGTGGAGGGTGGAGGTTGTTGCCTGTGAGCGGAATGCTCAAGTTTCTGTATTCATCAATAAGGGGGTTTCTCCACAGTTTGGCTGAAGAGCAGGACAAAGGGAGGGGAGACTGAGTGGAGCCATGAGCGAGTGGGACAAAAAAAGTCATCTGCAAGGAGATGGGGGCCTTTACAAAGGAGGGAAATAGGGGAATTCCCCCACATTCTTCAGCAAGGGGGACAAAGGAGTTGGTGAGCTCAGGTGAGAACAGATGGCGGGAGGCCGGAGTTTGGTGTAGGCGGCCTGGGAAGGCTGTAACTTCTGAGTACCTTGGCCAATGGGGAAAAGGAGAGGGCGTCCCTCGGTTGGGAAATTAGGATAAAAGGGGGGCTGCGTCCCCCAGCAATTTGAGAGACCCCACAGGGATATGCCCAGTGGCCTCTCCCTTTATTCGAATAAAGGTTTAGGACTCCTCTGTCTCCTTTTTGGACATTCAGTTCAGCGAGATTTTCAGCACAACTGGGGGCTCGTCCGGGATCCTTCCACCTTCCGGGAACGGCAGACGGCGATTGGAGTCGACGGCGCGCCTCACCATAGCTTTTGGTGATCGACTCCCTTCGACGGCAGCCTGCACCGGACGACTGATTGGGTTCCCGAGACTGTCCGGAGACAGACGAGAAGTGGATCAGGGGGATCCGCAGGTAGGACCAGGAGGGGGTCCTCAAGGGGTCTGACGGAAGGGACTAGGTCTGATGGAAAGGACCTCCAGGTAGCACTATAGTCTGACAGAAAGGACTAGGTCCAATGGAAAGGACCTCCGGGTAGCGCTAAGTCTGACGGAAAGGACTAGGTCTGACGGAAAGGACCTCCAGGTAGCGCTAAGTCTGATGGAAAGGACTAGGTCTGAAGGAAAGGACCTCGGGTAGCGCAAGTCCGACGGAAAGGACTAGGTCTGAAGGAAAGGACCTACCGGGTAGTGCTAAAGTCTGACGGAAAGGACCAGGTTTGACAGAAAGGACCATTGAAATCTCACTGGTGAGTACTATGGGACAGTGGGGAACAAAAGGGGTGACGACCCCAATATGGACATCCAGGGAGGGCAGCAAAGGGAAGCTAAAAGAGGGTGCTGGGAAAAGGAATGACGACCTCGACTTATACCCATATAGTCTCTTGGGGAGACTTTTGAGAGTTTGGGATAACTTGTTCATTCCCCCAGAAATAACCAAGGAATAAAATATTGTTGTTTTGTTTGGCCAGAATATAAGTTACCAGGGGGATTTAGGTGGCCCCCTGTAGGGTCGGACGACGATCCTAGTCCTTGTCAGGTTTTGTGCCAGTATCTCAGTGATACTGAGAAGGGTCTCATCAAGAAAGAATGTGTGTAAGGGCAGCATCTAGAGGAATCTATGTAACAAAAGAGAGAGGCAATCTGCTGAGGGGTTGGAGTTGATGGCTGGATTGGGAATGTCAATTGATATTGTGGGGGATGATAAAGAAGTTAGCACTACTGTAACTTTGTGCAAAGTGTCTGATAAAGCTAGGCTGAAGTGAACTCAGAAGTGTGGGCAGTTCCAGGAAAATGATAAAACAGCAATTGACATGGACAGTCCTCCTGCAAGGATACACCAAGGCACCGGTCCTATTTGGACAAGCCTTGCAGAAAATACTGAAGGAATTTATCCCACCCCCAGGAGCCAGGTTATTGCAGTATGACTTGCCCCTCTCAGGTGAACAAGAGAGGGTGGTGAAGGAAACTGCTGTGAAGTTACTCAATTTCTTGGCCCAAAAAGGGTTTAGGGTGTCAGGAAAAATATATATATATATATTTGGGGCATATTTTGGCTGGAGGTTTAACCCAAAACAGCCCCAATGTTGCGGTATGGACATGAGAAGGAGAACAGAGCTTTAGAAAATTAAAAGATAAATTGACCAAGGCTCCGGCCTTAGCTCTTCTGGACACAGAGAAAGAATTTGAATTATATGTGGATGTCAAACAGAGCCATTGCAAGGAAATTTTAGTGCAAAAACATGGAGACATGCGAATACCAATAGCTTATTTTTCTAAAATGTTAGATCCAGTGGCTAAGGGGTGGCCTTATTGTCTGCAGAATTGCACAGGTACGGCCCTAATGGTAACTGAGGTCCAAAAACTCACCACAGGGGGATCCCATATTTTGAAGGTCCCATACCTGGTCAGGGCCTTGCTACCTGAAGGGGCTTCTGAATGGATGACGAGATTTAAAATTAAGAAGCGAGGGAGGGTTTAAGCCAGCTTCTTGCCTGACTGGCCCCAAGGGAGAAGCACGGAGGGTGGCGGATCTCTAGACTTGACCTAGGGAAGATTTGAGAGATATTCCTTGGCCAGATGGGGACAATATGTTTACTGATGGATCTTCAAGAGTAATAGAAGGGAAACGGGCTACAGGATATGTTAGCATTAAGGGGAGGGTGCTGCTAGAAAGAGGAAAGCTGCCGTCTACCTGGTCAGCCCAAACTGCAGAACTGTATTCTCTAATAAGAGCCTGTGAATTACATCAAGGCAAGCTATTGAATATCTTTACAGATTTTAAATATTCATATGGGGTGGCACATATGTTTGGAAAACTGTGGGAAGAAAGAGGTTTATTAACTTGCTGAGGAAAGGCATTGGTGCATAAGGAGCTCAAAAAGCAGCACTCCTACCAGAAGTATCTAAGATCCTCCCTCTCCCACCGGTAGTCCAGCCATTACCAGAAAAGATGTCTTTTCCACCAGAAGAATTAAGTATCTTCTGGTAATAGTATGTCAGTTGACGGGACGGCCCAAGGCATTTCCAACTGCCTCAGCAACAACTGGATCTGTAATGAAGGTGTTCTTAGAACAAATAATTCCAAGATAAGGGTTGGTAGAGGCAATAGATTCAGACAGAGGCACTCATTTTACAGGAAAGGTCCTTCAAGGTATCATGACTGCCCTAGGGATTCGATAGGACTTGCATACCCCTTGGCATACTCAGAGTTCTGGGAGAGTGGAAAGGATGAATGGGAAGATTAAAAAGCATTTTTTAAAATTGGTGTTAGAAACTACAGTGCCATGGACACGACTTCTACCATTAGCTTTAGCAAGAATAAGAGCAAAACCAAGGGGAGACATTCAGCTGTCCCCCTTTGAAATAATGTTTGGGATTCCCTATCCTGCTAACACCCAACCTGGCAAGGAGGTGGAGATAAGTGATATATCAATATGTGGCCAGAATACATTCTCTTGTGAAGTCTCTAACCACAGAAACATCAATCAAGATAGCTGAGCATGGATGGACTCATCCTGCCAGAGTTAAGTTTTCCAATACTCCAGAAATCTGGACTTCACAGTTGAAGGAAGAGGATGGAAAGCCCCGGCTAACTCTCCGTAGATCTGTACCGCTGGCTGGGAGTTGGTCTGGAAAATAAACGCTGGGTTGCTGGGTCTGTGGGAGTCCAGGAGGAAAAACAAATATTGTCCAAACGGGGGGAGGTGGGGGGGGAAAAAAAAAGAGGAGGGATTGAGCAGAATGCTCAAGTTTCTGTATTCATCAATAAGGGGGTTTCTCCACAGTTTGGCTGAAGAGCAGGACAAAGGGAGGGGAGACTGAGTGGAGCCATGAGCCGAGCGGGACAAAAAGAGCCATCTGCAAGGAGATGGGGGCCTTTACAAAGGAGGGAAATAGGGGAATTCCCCCACATTCTTCAGCAAGGGGGACAAAGGAGTTGGTGAGCTCAGGTGAGAACAGATGGCGGGAGGCTGGAGTTTGGTGTAGGCGGCCGGGAAGGCTGTAACTTCTGAGTACCTTGGCCAATAGGGAAAAGGAGAGGGCGTCCCTCGGTTGGGAAATTAGGATAAAAGGGGGGCTGTGTCCCCCAGCAATTTGAGAGACCCCACAGGGATATGCCCGGTGGCCTCTCCCTTTATTCGAATAAAGTTTTAGGGCTCCTCTGTCTCCTTTTGGACATTCAGTTCTTGACAGCAAGATTTTCCGCACACCTGCTATTGAAAAAGAACTAAATCTTTCAAAGAAAGCCAAAAGGTGACTTTTTGCAATGGAAGTAGAGCATCTGGCAGCCGGGGGCTTTGGTGAAAGTACAGGCTGCCTGTCGAGCTGGAGATAGTTAATTTTCGAAGGGACTACTTACAGCACAGTGTTAATGTGGGCTATGTGACAGGTGTGTAATTTTGTTGAAAGTCTGGAAAGAAGGGGGTGAATTATTTAAGCGCACACCTTCGAGCTGTTTTAAAAGATGCAGTTTGCTTTATTTCTGCAGAGCTGCCCAGCGCAGACAGAAGGGAAGGGTTCCCATGCAGCAACAGTAATGACGCTCCTTGGAGCTCCAAGCTTTCCTGAGGAGGAGATGCGAAGCAAATGAAGTCCCTTCAACATCTACAACACAGAAACCCGTTCTCCTAGCTGGGAAATAAGGAATAGACCTGGAGCAGAGAGGAAATCCTGGAGATGACTGGGCTCTTGGGATGCCCTTTCCTGAGTCCACCTTGTGCAGCGCTTGGTTTTGCACCAGGGACCTGTTCTCCTCTCTCCAAATACACAGTTACCTCGGAATTTTGTGTCCCACCTTTCTGGCCATCGGAGCTGCTCCAGGAGCCTGGGTGATCCAATGGCTTCAGATTCACCTTGGCTACAGGAGTCGCAGCGCTCCTGCGCGTGCTGATCAGAGCTGCTGTATTTGATCTGTGCCCTGTTGCGCTGGGAAATGGCACCTAGGTCCGACCGGGAAAGATTAAGAAAAAAATTATGTGAGATTAAGTCTCTTCTGAATAACTGGTCACATCTTTCCTTCCTCGTTGTCCTCCACAGCTGAGCTTTGGATGTCACAGCGTCTCTGCAGGCCGGTTTCCCAGCTCCCGGTCCCACTGGGCCCCGTGTGTGGGTCGCTCCCTGCAGCCCCCTTGCACAGGGCCCTCTCTATCCTGCCCCAAATCCACCAGGGCAGCATGTGGGATCCTCAGGGAGACCCCACGAGCCCTGGGGAGCCGGTCCCGCGAGGGAGCCTGAGCTCCGCTCCCCCAAGCTGGGGTACAGCGCAAGCTCCAGCAAGGTGGCGGATGGAGGGACAAGCACAGGTAGAGCAGAGCTTTCCCTGCAGCAGTCGTTGGAGTGGGAGCAGGTAGAGCCTCATTCCAAGAATTCAGATATTTTTCCCTCTTTTGGAGAAAAGCAGACGCTTGGTGCAAGTGCATTTGAAATAGTTGGAAAAACCCTGCCACTTTGGAGAAGAGCGGGCGCTCATTGCAGGGAGGCGCGTTGGGCTGCCAATGGGAGCCTTGCTCACTCCCTGCTTGCTTCCAGCTGAACTGCCTTCCTGCAATGGCAGCTAGATTTTGCTTTATTTTTACTTTACAGCCTTCTGGTACAAGACGTTTCTCTCATCCACGTCTGCAAGCTGACCGGTTTCCATACTGTCAAGCTGAATAGGACCTGCCCACAGAGAAGATCCCACTCCCCTGGTTTAACTTCTCTGTCATATTCACTGCTACTTCTGCTTCCAGCAGCTGTTTAATTCCTCAGCTGTGTTTTGTGCCTGCTCTTCCATCACTGAGGAAAACACTGATTAGTGGCAGGCTGGGGTCGGCTCCGGCAATCAGCTCTATTCACCCAGGGCTCCTTGTTTGGAAGATGAGTTAGCAGCTCGTCACCCACTTAGTGCAGGCCTTTATTGGGACTGTATAGCACTAAATTTGTAATTAGGGTGTCATATGATATTAAGTCAAACACATTGCCAAAAGCTAAGCAAATAATGGCTGCACAGTAACCTTTAGCTACAAACCGGTAATTTTCTCAGTGGCTGAAATGAGCCTCATTTGACAAGACATTTTCCATTAGACCACATGGGTGGGTATATTTTTAATCCTTAAGTTCCGTAGTAATTGAGCCCGGGCTGCTCTTCTCGCAGTGTGGGTCTGGCTGGGCCTGTGGCACTGCGTGTCTGGCACCCGTGCCCAGCTCAGCACCAGCCCCTGGCCAAGCTATTCGGCTTGGGGCCCCGTGGCTCCTCTTCGCACTCCGTTTGGGCCCTTAGGCACAAGTTAGCGGCAGTGCCTGATTCATGCAGCCCACAGGTGTTATCTGAAATGCTCTCATTTAGCAGCTTGTGAACCACAGCCTATTTCATCATCTTCATGCCTTACATTCCCCTCCTCCCACTGCTTCCTAAATGCAGGAGAGAAATTTGGACTGCTTGCTTCATAGCAGGGGTACCCCCTCCTCCAGAGGGGCTAGGGCACCTCCATCTTTACAGGTTTTGAAGGTTTGGCTGGACAACCCCTGAGCATCAACCCTGCTCTGAGCAGGAGGTTGCACCAGAGTTGTCCCTCCAGAGGCTCTTTGCAACCAAAATAACTTAGTGCCTTTCTATATTTGCGATCTGAACCTGAGAAATCATTAATGTTTTTTTGTTTCTAATGTACTTAGGTGATAGCTTCTTTCTGTCAGGTTTTGCCAGCCGTGGATTTCCCTCTGACCATTCGCCTTCCATAAATACTTGCGTTTCATCACTCATTGCAATGGTTGCTGAGCAGTGACTGATGGCTCTTATTTTCTTCCTATTCTTATATGTTGCCCTTTTGCTTTCAATAGCTGGTTTTGGGTTATCAAGTTAGAAGATGGGCTTTTAGCCAAAGTTCATTTGCTTTGCTGTGCAATGTTAGCTTTTTTGCCCTATTGCAAAGTCTTCTCAAAGGACAGCCACTTTTCCTCACGACCTTCCTGTGGAGCAGCTGTGCTGAGCCCATCCGCTCAGACCCGAGCGCCGGAGAGAGGCTCTGCTCCCTCTGCGTCACTGTGAGTGCTGTACGGAACCCGCTCTTCTTGGACTGGAGCAACTCTCATCTCCCCGAGAGGCTTGTTCAGCACCTCGTTGTCCTTTGCATTTTTTTTCCTTTATGTCCAACATGAATTTCTCCTCCACAGTTAATGCTAGTATTTCACATCCTATAACTTCCTTCAGCCTCCCCTTTTCCTTTTTAGCTTTCTGGGGCTGTATTTTAAGATAGTTCAGTGGTTCCCATTGCAAGCCCTCAATCCTGATGGGGCTGTGTGTGAGCTGGCGTTGTCTGGCTTTTATAATGCCAGGTAGACCCAGGTGAAGCAGCCTCGGGAAGACAGCTCAAGATTTCAGCCAGACGAGTAACAGCTAATTGAGTGTATTTCAATCACGGGACCCACAGAAGGAAAGCAAAGTCCACAGAGTAACAGAAAATTGCAGTTTAGAGTAATCCGAATGTGGGTAGATAATTAGGCCTGTATTTCATGGGAACATTTGCTGGGCAACATAATGAAAAGGGCAGCAGCGTAATTTTCTGTAACTAGCAAGATGCCTCCGGCCAGGGCCAGGCCGGGCCGTGCTGACACTGTGGTGGAGCAGGGACAGCACTGACCAACCAGATGGGGCATTTCATGGAGGTGCCAAGTTGAAGCCGAACCTGTCTGTCCTTAGTGTCTGCTCGGAGAAGGCAAAATAATTCCTGGAGCTTCATCATGGCTTGGCTCAGCTTTTCCATGTTCTCCACCCCCAGTTAAGCACAGGCTCCCTCTTCTAAACCTTCAGTTTGGACCTGGGCTCCTTTTGCCCTGCCACATGTCGCAGAACAGCCAGGAAGGCTGAGAGGTTGGATCCAGCCCTGATAATTGCTGCTGAGATCTTCTACTAAAAATAGCAGGTGGTGAATTGGCCTGATGTCAGGTGTGAATGCTCTGTACCATAGCTGCTTCAGCGCTTCAAGTGATCGGGGCTCTGCTTGGGACTGGCTTTGAACTAGCTCTCATTTTCTGATGCCGAGTGCTTGGCCACTTTCGAATGGCCTTGTCCAAATGAATCCACTCAAAGCAAAACCCTAATTTTTGGCTTACTCCAACATGACAGCTGTTGATATTGCTCCTGTGATGTATTGCCTAATTTTAATTATACCAGTGTTGAGAAAGTTATTTTCTTAGTATCTCATTAGAGTGAGTTTCTAATCGATCAATTCAATGGGGAACATCTTGAAGTGGCTAAATTAGCTGAGCAGGGCACTGGCTAGATGATATTTCAGAGTCAGCTCTTGGTACCTGAGAGACCTTGGAATTCCCAGTGTGATTGAACATAAAGTAATACCTGTTGCCCTCCAGCCTTGCTTCACATATCGAACCCTGACAGCTCCCCCAGCTACCTGATGTCAGCAGGTTAGAAATGAGGAGCTCCAGGTCCCAGAGGTCACTAAGCACCACTTCAAGTGCTCTTCTGCTTTGGGCAGTGGAAAGCCCAAGGAATTAGCCTTGATGTAAGACCTGCCTGAAGCTGGCAGCTGCACTAGAGCTCCCTGGAGGTCCCATACAATCTTTCCATGACTGCGAAACTCAAAAGGCAAAGAAGAGAAGCCCGCAGGACCAGAAGAGCATGGGTCCAGCTGCCACCTTCAGGTGCTGATGCTCCCCCACCACCCGTGTTTCATCACCATCTCTCTGGGCTGTTGGGACAAGCCAGAAGAGCTGAATCAGTACATTCCACTGATCACATTGGCACATCAATCAGTTGGACTCTTCAGGTTGATGCTTTGTCATTCCTTTTTCCCCACGCCTGGGGCAGGTGTGGTATGTAGAATGGTGGGAGCAGAGGACACAAGACTAAAACGCCTCTGTTCAAGGACTCCTCCAGCCCTGTCTCTTGCGTCCTCCGCAGCTCATTGCAGTGCTGACTCCCTTCCCACTTGCTGTCTGCATCTGCACTCCAAACAGAGCCAGTGACCGGCGCGTGACACCCAAGCGCAGCACGGGTGGGGATGATGCTCTGACAAAGCTGGGAGAGAAAGAGCCCATTTCTGTGGATAAGGGTTGGGGCAGAGCCCAGGATTAAATTTATGTTTGTTTTCCTTCAGTATGTTTATCTGTGTAATTATCTGCACCGGCTATCCCCAGCCATAACATTACCTAGTTATTCACTGTCGTCAGGGCTTGCCTCAGTTCTTTACAGTGTCTCCTGTCTTTGTGACCATGAGTATCTTAGCATCATCAGCAAGGTTTGTCGCCCCATTTTTCAGTTCCTTTTCAAAATTGTTTATGGATATGCTGAAGTGTGCAGGGCCCATCACTGCTCTCCATGGGGCTCCATTCAGGCCCTCCTTCCATTTAGGAACCCAACTTTGAGAAATCCTCAAGAAATCCTTTAGCCACCAGTTAAATATCCACTCTGAGCCCTTTCCTTTTATCCTACTGCAGCTGTATTTCTGCAAAAGACTTTTGTCTCAGACCTTCAGAGAATCCAGGTAGGCCATACCATACGCTCATGGACTCTTCTAAAGAATCATAATAGATTTAGGAGGCCTTATCCTATTGAAGGAAAAGCCAATCAAAAGCCACCTCAGCCTGGTGAATTTGTACACTTCGGGTTGTCTGTTCTTCTGCTGACACTTAAGTGTGAGCCAAGTCCTCTGCCATGTCCTTATAAAGAAAAAAACTGGCAAGGGAACTTCTCTAAGCTTTTCCTCACTGACTACAGACGCAAAATATTCACTTTGTTTTTCTGTTCTGGCCATATCTAGCACTGATGCTCCTGTTACATCTTGGCCAACTTCTGGCCCTACAGCCTCTCCTGTGCCTTGCTCTGTTGAAAAAGTAGTTATTATTTCTTGCCTTTGCATTTTGTGTAGTGCTCCTGAAACTGCTTCTGGCTAGCCTGGCTGCCCTCTTACATTTAAATTATCAGAACAAAGCTCTCTTCCTTGTTCAGAAAATAAAAAGAATTTTCTAAATGTAAAAAGACCGTATTCTTCAAGACTGAGAAATGAGTCTTGTCTGAGCTAGGCCTGATCTAAGCCCTGGATCTAACTAGATCCACCACTGTGGTTTTCCTACAGGACAGATATGTACAGATATATTTGCTTTGACAGGATGCTGAAATACGGGATTTTTCAAGTCTGACATATTTTTATAGATAAAAATTCTTACAACCTAGGATGAATTCTGCCTGCTTGGGGTTTTTGGATGTTTCATCTCTACATGCACAAGGACAGCAGCATTTCTCCAGCAAGTTATATGTTTTTTGAAGTGCTTTGGGATGTGCTCCCTTGTGATGTAGGAAGCTCAGCAGAGAGAGACCCAGGGACCAAGGCTGGAGCCTAGTCGGAGGGAGCGTGGGGCTCCCTGCCTGCATGGCCTGTTCGCCTCCGCGCATCTCGGGAGGCCCGTTGCCATGGAGAAGCGATGGGGAACAGTCTGTCTAGCTCGCGTGACTTTGCATGAAGCAAACACGTCTCGCTGGATCTAACAAGACAAAGGAGCTCAGCACAGCGCCTGCCTCCTCCACTGAGCTGCACTGAGGCCCTCAGTTCCTCTGAGAAACCTGTCGACTGGGGAGAGACCCAAACCACTTACAGCAAAGGGAGCAGAGGGCAAGGAAACTGCTGGGAGATCCTTCAGCGCCCATGGGGTGCTTTAGGCTGGATGGCACCAGGCTCTTCTCAGGAGAGCAGAGACCAGGAAGCCATGACCATGAGTTGCAGCTAGGGAAATTCCCATTAGATACATAAAAATATTCTTCCTGGTGAGAGTGGTGCAGCCTCAGGACAGAGACGGGAGTGGTGCTGTCATCTCCATCCTTGGAGAGCTCCAAAACTCAGCCTGCAGCAGGCAGCATAGCTCTGAAGCCAGCCTGAACTTGACTCTCCAAGAGAGAGACTTTGATGGGAATGAACAAGGAGAGCTCCAAGACGGAGAAATGAGGGATAGGGCGGTTCAAAAAGAGGGTGAGGGTAGACACATTCCTGCCTTATGACCTGGAAATTGTCAGCACTGGACACTGTCACTCAGACCTTATCTGCTCGCATGTCTCAAGTTTCCTCTGGTTTTTCTTATACTGCTGCATAAAAACAGATGAATCCTCTTTCACTTTCTGCTGTAGGAATTCTTTGGTGTTCTGGATTGTAGAAAAAAAAAGTGTGGAGAGATAATTTCTATGAGTGGAAGTTTAATGAGAACCCTCTTCTGTGCAAAAACTCCGATGCGTTGACCCTGGTTTTGTTCTGTACCTTACTGATGCTGCTAGTACCCACTATGGGATATTTCCAGGTAGGTCTTCTAGGAACTATACCAGAGAAAGAGCAGAACTTTCTGTTGGTTTTGTTGCTTTTTTGTTTGCATTTTAAAAGAATAGAACTTGCAACAACTAGCAAAATATTTAAGCACAGCAATAGACATTATTTCCCTCTAATTGCCTAGAAAAAAAAAAAAAGAAAAAAAGAAAAATCAGAGGTAAAAGGCTCGGGCTGTCTTTATTTTTAAAATATCCCCACATATTTGTCTCCCTCGCTCTGGCTGTGCGCGCACCTCTTGCGCTGTGTCTGTGCTCCCAGCAATGTGAAGGAAGACGTGGCACTGAAATAGCTGAACAGGAGTCAGCACCGCTGCTCCCAATTCCAGCACATGGGTCTGACTGGTTCCTGCCCAACATCTGCTCTCCAGCACTAGCACACAGGATAGAGATGGGAAAATCGAAAGAGTTCTCATCACTTGGCTCGATGCCCAAAGGAAGGCATGGAAAAATACCACTCCCGCTGCTTGTGGAAGAGCCTGTGTATGTGGTGGTGTGAGCCCCTCTGTGCTGGCCAGTGGCTCCCAACTAGAAAGCAGGCTCCTGTCTTGCCATTTTGTGCATGGGGAACCTTTCCAAACCCCAGCTTGTGTCTGAGCTGCGACACATTTCTGCAAACACATTGTTCACTGTGATTTGCCCTGTTGATATAATAAAACTCTGGTCTGTGCGGTATCACATGCTGCCTCTCATGTCCATACATAACAGTGGAATTGGGTCACTTATTCATCCAAAGCTTTTCTTTCTCCTCCATATTTGAATTACTCCATTTTTCAACTTGGGGAATTAACATAACTAAGGGTTATGTGAGGACTTGAGCAAACAAAGTCTGTTTTTTTACAGATTTGCCCTTGGAGTCTAAGGCTGAGGCGTTTCCCAGCCTCTCAGGTCTCCCAGGCTGGGTCTCTGCAGCACAGGGAAACATTGCCTTGTGCTGCAGCCTTGTACAAGCTCAAGGGTACCCCTCCTTGTCTGTCTGTCTTTCTATCTGCCACCTGTTCCCCCAAAACCTGGAGGTAGTTTTAAAACTTCTTTAAAACTTTTTTCTTCTTCTTTAAAACTTTTAAAACTTCTCCCCCTCCTTCAAATATTATTGAGCGCATTGCCTCCAAATTACTGGCTGAAAGGCCAGCTTGTGGAGCCATGGGGACACGCAAGCACCGCTTCTGTCTGTACTGCAAGGAATCTGAAAGACTGAGTGTGCTGGGAGTGGACACACCAGGCGCCCGTTCATGGAGCAGAACCCCTAAAGGCTCTTGTCGCTCCCAGTCGCCGCACAGGAATGCAGGTCACATCACTTAGGACTCACCGGCACCAGCAGCAGGATCTTCCCTCGTGGCGCCGGTGCACCGGATGGCAGTGAAGCAGGCAGGGTTTGGGGGGTACCAGCAGCACGAGCCTCCTCCCACAGCCGCGGGGCCCCGGTAGCGACCTTCCCCTGCCCTGGGGGCGGTCATTCCCTAAGGAGAAGTGCGGTTTATATCGACCCGCCAGCCCTCCGGGGCCGAAAGTGCCTGGGTGAGGAGCACCCTGGGGGCGGCTCTGCCTCAGGACAGCCTCGGTGCCCGCAGGCGACGGGAGCGCCATGATGTCAGGCGGAAAGGAGGGCGCTGCCGGCCAAATATAGCGGCGCTTCCTGGGCGGCGGGCGGCGCCCGGGCTCTGCCTCCTGCCGCAGTCAATGAGGAGGCGGCGGGCGCGGCGGAGCGCTGCACTCGCCGGGGGCAACGCGGCGGCGGCAGCGCCATGGCGGGGCACTGAGCGGGCGCTGAGCGGCGCCCCGGCAGGCGGCCCCGCCGCGGCATGGGCGGCCGAGGGCTCGGGCGATGAGCGCTCCCCCTCCCCGTGCGAATATGGGCACAGCCGTGTCCAAAAGGAAGACGCTGAGGAACGAGGCCATGTCGTCTGTGGCGGCCAAAGTGAGGTAGGCGCGGGCCGGGGGGCTGAGGCGAGGCGCGCCCGGGGTGGTGCAGCAAGAGCGGCCCCTCCGTGGGCCGCCCCGCCTGGGCACAGCGCCCGCCTGCAGGGCACCGGGGGCTGCCCGAAGCTCGGGGAGCGCTGCCCGCCCTGGCAGCCTCGGCAGGGACCGTCTGGTGCGCGGCCCGGCTGCAGCCCTCAGAGAGCCTGGGGATCTCTGCAGGTGTCACCTGGCTCCTGGCTTGGCCCCCGCGGTCCCCGAGTTTGGCTCGTGGCACCCAGCGGAGCAGGGTTGTGCTCGTGGCAGCGGGAAGCGCGCAGGGTTTGCACCTGACCGTATTCCCTCCTGCGCCTCCGAGGACAGTGGGCCGCTCTCATGGAGGGGTTTGTGCCTGGGTGTGGGAAACAAAAATATTGCCTGAAAATCCCAACCTGCTAGATCTGCACCTGCCAGTGTCCTGAACCAGGACACAGAGAAAAGACTTGGGTTTTACAGGGTGTCAGCTGTGCTCTTGCATTATTCTCTCAGAGCAGAGTTTTGTTTGTTGCCTCTTAATCCACCACAGGAGATGGGAGAAAAGTTTTTTTTTTTTTTTTTTTTTTGCTCAGCAGCCCTTTAGGTTTAAATTGCTATGGCAGGCGTGCTTCGCCGCTGACTGTGCCTGGAAGGATCACAGTGACCCTTCTGCTCTGCAGTGTAAGTGTCACAGCAGTCACCGGTGACCGTCTGGGCCCTGGCGTAGCCTCTGAGCTGATCCTACACCAGGGCCCATGTCACGGGGAAGATCAGGCAGTGGCTGTGCTGCATCCAGATTAACTCTTCACAGCCAAAATAATGGGAAGAAAGAAACTTCTCAGCTGTGTTGCGTAATGCCTCCGTGGTGCTAGGCAAAATGATGTGGGAATAACCTGGAGTCTTGTGTGGGGCTCTGTCCGCGCTGCTTCGACAGAGGTCTCGGTTTGCTGAGACCCTAGCCCAGTGTTTTGATATCCCTAGTGGGCTAAAAGGGGAGATAGTCATATGGCTCAAAGCAAACTGATCCAAAGGTAGATATAGTATCAGCTGTGCCATAAGGAAACCCAGCCTTCCGAGGCTAGAGTGGATATGGAGTGAGCTATCCTGGCAGAAGCAGGAGCTGCTTTCTGCGTTATGATGTGCTCTATTTGGAGCAGGAGCGGGAGTGCTTCCGACGATGTTCGGAGGCAGGGAGGTGAAGTTCTCTTCAGCATGGGTCAGTCCAGCAGATGTGACAGAAGTGGCAGTTTGCACTGTGCAAGGCTTAAAGGAGCTCTGGGAAATGGTGTTTTTCTTCAGCAGGGTTGGAAAGGTCCTTGCCCAAATAACCCCTTCTGTAATGGGTAAGACAAGTCTGTGTGTGTTTGATGGCAGCTAAGGCATTTGGAAGCCACAGCCACTTGAAGCTCGGCAGCTGTTACTCAAGGGGTAGCAACCCTGGAGAGTCCCAGAGGGACTGAGGTGTTCGAATGCTCTGTGCCTGCTCTAAATACTGATGTGCTCTGGCTAGTTCTTTGGTTCTTTTGCAGGAGCTGCCATGGCTGTTGGTGGTGGGAATTGTGGCACTTTGCACAAAGAAGTTAGCTGAGTGGGCTTGGGTGGAGGAATGTGGCATCCTTGAGGGGTGTCTGGTCATGCAGACCACACCACAGGGCATGTGTCTGTTATGGGTGTCCTCTTTTTTGTTTCCCGCTTTAGAAATGCCCAACTCAAAAAAAAAAAAAAAAAAAAAAAAAAGTCTTTGCAGGGGGTGGAAACTTGGTGAGAAGCTCTCTGCCTTTCTCGGCTGTGTGAAGCCGGTGCAGGTGTGGAGCAAGCCCTGCCTTGTGCGTCTGTGCCACAGCTCCTGGTGGATCTTGGTCAGTGCCTTTCACATCTTCCCAACCCTCAGAATTTCTAACAGTGATGATCCACTTGCTCAAAACTTCCTGCTCTCCGTCTTGGGGCATGTCACACATAGCTCCTCTGCTTCGTCTTGGGCCTTCCGTGAATCCCTTTTGTTCTTATCCGCCTTCTCTGTGGAGAGGACACTGCAGGACAGTAGATAAGGCTGCAGAGCTGGAATAGTCTGTCCTTGCCAAGGGGCCTGTGAACTTGTTACCCACATGGGAAACAGTTCTGCTGCAGTGATGAGATCCCCAGCGACTCTGTGTAGGATCCAGCTCACGTATTGGAAGGAGATGCTCCGGAATGATTTCTTTGCACCTCCTGAGCTCTGGCCTGTTCAGGTTTCACCTGGGGCAGGAAACTTTTGTAGAGAGAAGAATCATCTCCTGAAATTTGCTGCCAGTCCAAGTGGCAGCGGATATATTTTCACTGAGCGTGACTGAAGTCTGCATGTGCATCTGCCCGTCTTACTGAGCAGGGAGCATAATTCATTTGCCGTTGTGAGTAATGCGGTCTAAGCAGAAGGTGCAAGCTCCATAGATTCTTAAATTAAAATCTCTGCAGAGCAACTCAGGGGAGCCTCCTGTCCCAGGAGGATTAATTAAGCTCCATGCAGTTTGCTGTGTCCTAAGACTTTTAAACAGCTCCGTAAAAATAACAGCATGGTTGCCTGGTGGGACATTATTGTGGGAGTCTGTGGTGCTGCCATCTTTGTCTCTTTAATCTTGTCTTCTCCTGAGAGGTTTGCAGCAAACTGTGTGTTGATTTTGTGCACTGCACCCTGGAAGTGCCTCTGGCTTGGCAGTATCACTCTGCTCAAATCAAAACCACTCATTTTTGACACCTCACGGTTGTGCTGTGGCTTGTCCCATGAGTGTATGAAGTCTTCCCGCAGGATGCCTTTGCCTTGCGGGCAGGATGGAAGGCTGACACAGATGTCCTTGAATTGTGTCCTTGGCATGGGCTCCACGCAAAGCTCGGGCTGCTATGGTTGGGCTGTGCAAAGTCTCAATAGGGTCCTTGCCCGAGTGCTGTCTGATACCCTGTCCTTGGGCTTCCTTATCATGTCTTCAAGGGCACCTGAATAAATCAGTGCCTCTGAAAATGAGCTCTCCTGGTCCTTGCGGCCTCAGCTCCTACAGAATGGTGCTGGCAACCCAAACGCCACAGTAAAGTCAGTCTTTTCTTTTCCTGGAGCTCTGTGTTCCTCTAGCCTACAGCTTTCCTTGCTGGGGGGGAACATCGTAATGTGAGCAAATAGACATGAGAATTTTGCAGGGCTTTGCAGAAGCATCTCTCCTTTTTGTAGTTAGCTTGAGAAATACTTGGATTAAGAGTGTGATTCACCTTACCCAATTTCAGGGTATCCAGTCCAGGGTGCCCCAGAGCACGAGGAGAATTTGGTGTCGTTCCCTCTCTGCTGATCACAGAGAGGCCAGATGCCAGATGTTGAGTTGAAACAAAGCCGCAAAGGTTTTGGTGTTGAAAACATGTAAATCTTGTGTGGGAAAAATGCCAGGATACTTGTATATCTTCCTTGCGCCAAGTTTCTTTCTGCTCAAGCAATTTTGGCTTAAATCAGATTCTTTCTGTAGTCTGGATTCCATTTTTCTCCTTAGGACTTTTCCTGTGATTGGAAAGACCTTCTCATGTTTTTGATTGCCATCTTCACCATCATCGTGCTGTGTCCTCTTTCGTTGTGAATGTCAGTTCTTCCAAGATTCTGGTATTCAGACCTCAAGATCCTTCTTTAACATTCCATTTCTTTTTCTTGACTTCGAAAATTTTACATTTTCCATATACTGTCTCCCTATGTACGCATTGCAGAAAACTATTTTTTGTCAGCTTATTATTAGGTTTGAATGACTTGGGTATCCACAGTCTTTAATGGATATGTGGGCAACGTTTCCCTTTTTGCTTAGTGCAAAGAGCAGGATTGCTGCTGTCGGAGGACAAAAGTCCTGAGGATGCAGAATGCTTCTTCACTCCTCTTTTCCTGAGAAAGCCCTGCCTGATAATGTCACAGCAGATTCCTGCTTCAAGTTCACTGTACTGTAGTCCTTCTGAAGGGACATGAGAAGGAGGTAAAAATTTGTTGTTTTTCCTGATAATATTCCCCTGAACACTCCAGGTTTTGCTTAGCCTGCAGCTGTGCACTGAATGGAGTCACCACAGGGCTTTCATGTGTCTTTTGTGTGTTTTGCTGCAGTTTTTTTCCCTCAATTCAGTGTCATTTTGGTGGGTAGCATTAATTCGTGTACATTAACTTCTCCTACCTGTTAGCATGCAGCCAGGTCCCTTTTGTCCTGTTGATGTGATCATTTCAGAGACATAAAGGCTTTTCCATGCTCATCACGTTGCAGTTGAGATCTTTGTTACATCTAGCAGATGTGAGTCTAAATCCTTTGTGTTTCTCTGCAAAATCTGTTTGTCTCCCTCTAGAACTTAGTCCAGCTTTGACACTTAACACCCAGCGAGTACCAAAAACCGCCCACAGGAGGGCAACTGCCTTTACCTGTGCTGTGCTACCCCATTCCACCCTTTGCACCCCTGACATCCCTCTTCTGATGAAGCTGCAGCTGGAGGAGATAGTGGTACTTGCTCGGAGGCAATGGCAGGCTTGTCTTTGCTAGTTGTACCTGGCACTTCAGTGTATTGAGGTACCTCTTTTCAAATCTTGCTCTGCTGACTGTGGAACGTGTCAGTCAGATCCGACACTAATGTGAGAAGGTCCTTCTGGAAGAGTCAGGGCAACGCTTGTCATGTTGTCGGCTGCTGACCTCTCAGTGCTGCCTGCTCTTTGGTAGGCAGCTTTCGCAGTGTCATATGCTTAAGTTTATAGCTCCTCTGCCTGTATGTCTGTAAAGCACCTTGTATCTTATCTCATCTATGTGAAACAAACATCCTTTCTAACGTCTTGCCTGTTAAATTCTCATGAGGTCTCTCTGCTCTGACCCGGCTGAAGGGTTGCTGTCTATACCATCAGTAGACTTGATGGGATTTGGACTGCATTGGCTTTAGTAGCAGCAGAAGCGAGCTGGGAGCAAGCTGCCATCACAGGACTTGTGTTAATATGTGTGAATTACAGAAATAGAAAAGAATGGGTAGAGTAGAGCAATTCTCATCCGTTAGCCTTCTAGTGGCTTGGCTTTGATCATGTCAGCGGATAGCCAAGAAAATGGAGTAAGTGGTGCACTAGTGATCTGGCAGCTGCTGATAAACTGGGATAGCTGCGAGCATAGTGACAGCAGGGAAGGAGCACAAAAGGCTTGGAAAGAGAGGCAGGGCATAAGGAGCAACCACAGCCAACTGAGAGTCCCCTTGGCAAAGGGCACATGGAGACATCAGTGAGAGATCAGCTGAGGCCCAGCCAAGGAGAAGCCGGTGGCACTTGGGAAGCAGAAATGTGGAAGGGAACCACTGAGAGAACAGGCAAAAAAAATAATCTGAAGTTTGCAGTGCAATTGGCTGGAAAACCCCCATTGCACGTTCTGATGCGCAGACTTCGGTGGCTTATTAGCCATCGCTAGATAAGGGCGATCAAGTGTCCGTGTTAATTAGCTCTGAGGAAGGCTTGCAGCAGCCGGGGGCAGTGGAAGCAGAACAGAATGACATGTCTGCTGGTCCAGGCTCTGAGAGACAGCAGGGTTTTGAGTAGCCCTGTCTTTCCCTGAGTGGGTTTCTCATCCGCAAGGAGAAGTCTGGGTGGTCGCACGTTCCCTGGGAGCTCTGGCACATGGGATTTTCCCCTCCTGCCACTTGGGACACCGGCAGAGTGAGATGCGGAGTCTGCAGCCCCCATGTGCTCTGGGGCTGTTCTCAGTGGCACTGCTGTCCCCACGCGACGTGGGGAGTGGAGGGCAGCAGTGCTTCCCTCTGCCTCCACGCCGGCCAGTTCAGCTCCGGTCTTAAGAAATGCTTGGTGCTAACTTTTGAGGCTGTGGTTTGCAAGTTAAAGGTGAAGCATTGGCCCAGATTTTAAGGCAGACAGATTAGCTTTGGGCATTGGCAGAGACAGCCAATGAGCTAAGATGTCCTTAGAGCTTTTGAGCTAGTTGAAACTAAACTTTATATTTCAAATTATACTTATGTAAGTCTCCATGCTCACTTGCTGCTAATTTGCCTTAGAATATGCACATGATCGTTTCTTTTACGTGGAATGACTGCTGATGCGCAAGAGCAACTCCAGAGCCTTTCCCAAGGGTGTAAATCCTCTGCTGGGGGGTGGTTTTGGCCTCCCTATGTGGGTGTGCAGCGGTGGCTTCGCTCTGCCCTGAGGGATGCTGTGCCCAGCTCTGTACAACCAAGTAGAGCTTCCGTGTGCCCTTCCTGGGAGGTGCTCAGGAGCGGGGGGAGACAGTGTGGGCAACTGCCATCACGGGCTGGTGTCTGGGGCTTCAGCCTGGTATTAGACAGGCAAGAATCCGCAGAAGAGGAGCCCTTGTCTCCCGCACAGCTCCTGCTGTGCCGCTGCAGAGCGCTTTGCGCTTGCCTGGGCTGAAACTTAGTCCCAGGGAGATTAAACCGCTCTCTTCCACACTGCTCCTATCGATCGTGTGTTGCTGGCTGTGGGTGACAAATGGACTTCCCGCTCCTTCCATTTCTAGTCACCCAGGGGGGAAGTGGCAGCTGATTATTCTTGGCCCCGTTGGGAGGAGCTGTGCAAACACGGTGGGAGGAAATCCGGGCTAACCAGGGAGAGGGGGTGATGCTCTCCAGTGACAGAACCGAAGGTTGTTTTGGAGGTCAAAGCCCTTTTGTGCTCAGATGTGCAGTGGCCAAGAGGTGCTGAAGGAGGAGGCGATGGGTGAGGAGGGTCCCCCCTGCTGCAGCACATCTTGCTCCTCTCCCCTAGCGCGAGGTGCCCCTGGGCTCGCAGGCTGCCAGTGTTCAGCCGCTGCTTTTCCTTGGCCAATATCTTGGCCATTTCAAAGGACACCTCAAACAAGGTGCCCTTTCTTGCATAGGTTGAACTCAGAAAGCTTCTTCCAGATGGAGATATCCACAGGGTTATGTAGAACTTATTTCTGATAAAGTTTGAACTTGTCTTGCCTGGTTGAGTCTTGGCATGTTTGAGTAAGCACCCATTTATCCATTGGACCTGAATTCCTTGGAGGACAAGGAGCTGCTTTCCTGGAGTCTTGTGCCGTTTCTCAAATACAGATGTCCGCTAGTCTGAGATAGCGGCGCTTGAGAGCTTGGGGCTAAGCAAGGGGAAATGGATATTGGCATCAGCAGCTCAGCTGGGAGCGCCCACAGAAGGGATGTTTGGCACCAGGGCAGAAAGCCACACTGGGGACTAGGAGGGCGACACCTGTGGGCTGCTGGGAGAAGTTGAGCTTGGACAGGGGCAGTTTGAGGTAGCAAGGCAGTTCACAGGCGGTAGATACGTGTGTTCACAGAAGCAATTCCCAAATTAACGTGGGTGCTTTTTCTTCTTCTTTGCTGTCAGCAGAGATGCTGAAGAGTCAACTCAGCCTGGGCTTTTAGTCCAACCTCGTCTAAGGAAATGTTTTGGACAGGGGAAAAAAATGAGGCATGTTAGAGGTGGGAGACCCCACTGCTATTGTAGCACATAGGAGTTGGTGTCATCTGAAGCTGAGGGAAAGACAGATGTAGAAAAAGAACATTAGATTGAAGTGCTTTTTCAATCTTGGCCTTAATCATTATCCATTTCTTTCTTTCTCTTGCTGCCTTCTGTGATGCTTGGACATGCAGAGCGGCAAGGGCTTTTGGAGAATATCTTTCACAAAACCATCCCGAAGGTAGAAACGGCTCAGGTAAGAGAAGTGCCACATATTCTTTATATTTGTGTAGATTATACTTTTTAAAATAGCTCTTAGAATTTTTTAAAAATGCATTAATGTATCAAAGAGGTTAGTGTGTGGTCTCAACAGATGAAACAAATAGTCGCTTTATGGATCTGCTGAAGCCCTTGAGGAGAGAAGGCAGTTGGGTGACTCATGGGGAGGGTGGGCTGTGGGGACAAGTTCAGTTTTAGTGCATAAGTACCCTGTCATAAATCCACGTGTAAAGCTGTGTCCTGATGTCTCAGCTGAAAAATAAGGGTGGCACTACACAAGGGTCCTGCACTGGTTTGTCGCTCCTAGGTCTTGCTGTGGAATAAAAAAAAAAAGGGGGGGGGAGTTATGATGTGCGAACTGATGTACTCAGCATATGCAGAGTGATCGGTGTTTGCCAGCCGATCCCTTCTGCGGGGATATAACTTTCTGTCTTACCTAAAATGTAAGCATGTGTTTATTCAGAAGAAACGTTTCTTGTTTAGCATACGTGCCCAACCACTAGCCTTTGTGAGCCAGCTGGATGGGTCCCTGCCTTTCTTCTTGATCTGTTCTGCTGACCTTCAAGTTGTCCTTGGTGGAATTGCGCTTGCTTTGTGAATGGAAGGACCTGGAAAAGCTGTGGTGCTACTCTCCGAGTTTTCAGCCGTGAGAAACTCCAGTGACACATTAATTATTAACAGTGCTTATTCTAAGAACAAGCCACAGTGGTGGTGGGGAGGCAAGAGTAGAAAAAGGCTGGGGTCCATTAAAACTAAGGTCAGGAGTCTGAGGCAGAGGAAGGGAAGGGTTGGACAGGCTGCAAAGAGGCTGGTCATATCTTAGGAGGAGACGTCCTAAAAGAGCAACATCCTCCATTGTGATCATTTTTGCAGTTGTTCTTGTCAGCTGGAGCCTTTTTTGTTTTTTCTTGCAATCTCTCATCCCATTCCTGACCACTTTATACTATATACCACTATATCCTTAGCTATAGCTATGGAGACGATGAAAATAGAGCTAATGTGACCATGTTGTGGCTGGATAATATTTGGCTGTGCGTCTCCTCAGAGTTGTTGCACATGAGAATAACATTGCTTATAGGTGTCTGTGCTTATAACATAGCCCCAAGCCAAGGGTGACCGTCTCCTATCCAGGACCCACTTAGTACAAGACTTAAGATCCTGTTTCAGTCCAAGTGAATTTAGCTGCTGTAGATACCAATCAAGTAGGGAAGGATGTGCATGATTATACCCCAGTCCTCATGGGAACTTGAATTATAACTAAACTGATGGCATTCCCTAGAAATGACTCTGAATGTCTGCAGAAGAGAAGCATCATTTTTTTTAAAATCATCTTTTGAAATTCTATAGCATGTAACTTAACGTGGTTCGTAGTATTTCTTTAAAGACAATCATGGTAGAGAGGTTGTTTATTTCACAGAAAAAAAAAATGAAGATAGAAAATCTGGCCCCATTTCATGTGTCCTAATTGTCTAATTATGAGGACTTTCTTTCCCTGCAGAAACTGTGTTGTTTTTGTGAGTTTCTAAACACTTCACCTCTAGCTTTGAGAAACTGGGGAGAGGTGATAACTATAGATTATATATAAGCAGGATAGGCAAGCTAGCATGTCTAAGACTTTTGATGAGGGGTGATTTATTGGCGAGGCTTTGTTTACCTCCTGTTTTAGCATGACTGCTGCTCTGCTTCCTTTGCTAGAGTTAACACGTGAGGAACTAAACATCATCACAGGTAAACAGCACTGCAAGGCACTGCAGGGTGCTTGAGGGCATACGTGGAGGAAGAAACCCGTGAAGGACACTGTTGGTTCCAACTTCTGTAGTTTTGATTCTTCTTGATGTGAAATCTGAGGACTTCATGGGTCAGAAATACTGTGCGATTGGTCTGTGTGATTCTCTGCAGTCTTCTTCTGGAGGACATTTGTCTGGGGGACCAGGGAGGTACATCGAGTGCTCTGGTTGTGTTCTGGTAGGTTGCAGCAAGGAGTGGTGATAGATTTTTTTCTTCCCTTTTATTCCCTTTTGGAACCAGCCAACTGCCTGGTGACAGGGTGTGTGCTGACAGAGAATAGTCCCTTTGGGAATGCTCACTTTGTCCTTGTTATTCTTTTCTTTTTCTCCTGATCCTTAAGATACCCCGAAGGCTTAGAAGAAAGGGAGGGTTGGACTCTGCAGCAGCACAGGCCGCTGCTCTGTCAAGGGGGCTGGAGCCAAGGTGGGCATGCAGTTCCTGCTCTCCTGCCTTCCTTTGTTGCAGGCTTGTTCATGCAAACAGAAGGTCTGAGAAGGCTCCCAAAAAGAGCACTCTCCCACGTGGAGCGTTAATTCTGATGACCAGCCTGTTGTCAGAATCCCTGCCAGCTCTCACAGCTTTCTGGTACCTTCTAAAAACTTTCCATCCGCATCTGTGGAATGGGGTTAATGGAAGAGTGAGTCTCCCTTGGGACAGATGTGGATGGAAGATAGGGAAAAGCACTGAATGTTTTAAAGGAGGAATGCAGTAAGGCCACAGAGATTAAAACAAAAAAGAAGTGATCGCTGAAAGTCCCCCTAGCGCTTGGGGGAAGGAGCTTGGGACCTCCACACGAACCTCCCCTCCAGGTTAGGTGTCGGAGGCCTTACACTGAGATACTGAATTAAGTCTCTCTATATTCATATATCAGAGTGGGAAAGATACCCAGGGCATGGGGCAGCAAAACTAAAAATAAGGGCAAGTGAAGCAGTTGGGAAGTGTCTTCTTTTCTGAGGTGGATCCAGACCCAGTGTTCCTTTGCTGAGGAAGGGAAGGGAGCTGGTGCTGGTTCTGTTTCCTTGTTCTTGTCCAGGTGGCTTCTGTTTTGCTCAGTTGGGTTATTGGAGGGGAGCTAGTGCTGCTAGCGGTGGGGCTTTCTCTGTAGGATCCATCTCTGGTTTGTCCAGAGATGGTAGAACTTGGGCCAGAGTTCCCTAGCAGATCTTGATTCAAATTTGCTGATTATTAGTAAAAATAGTGTATGTCTGTTGACTGGTAAAAACCAAGCTGCATGGTTACCCAAAACTGAAACCAAGCATTTTTTCAAGCTCAAAAGCCATCTTCACTTCTTCTCTTCATCTTTCCAGGAAATTTCAGCCATCAGTGAAAACACTGGATGTGTGAGGAGGAGAAGGAGGCTGCTTGTGACTTTCTCCAGGCTAAGCAGCAATGGGGAGCACCAGCGGGAGAAAAACCTCTCTGCTAAGGCTGCTGTGCCACGTGCTGGCACTTCCCCACAGCAGCCTCTTGTGCTTGCAGCCTCAGAGGCAGGTGTGCGAGCACGCAGGCAGGGCAGTGGCCATGCCGCACAGGAGGTTTGTCACGCTGCCAGTGACCTGCCTTGCTCTTCAAGAACCCCAGCGTGTGGCTGGGCACATGTTGGGGTGAAGGAGGTGACTTGCAAGCTGTGCCTTCTTGTGAAGCTGTGGCCACAAGGTTGCCTCGACCCTGCTCTCCGAGAGGGACTGCTCATTTGCTAAGGTCAATGGTGGGGCTACCAGAGCTCTTCTGGTGCCTAATTTGGGGTAAGCAATGGAAGTGGCGGAGAGACCAAGTCTGCCCTGTGCTCTCTAGCCCATTTATTGTGCTCTGCTGGGATGGACCCAGCAGTGTCTCCAGCCCAGCCATCTCGCTGTGCCCTGGGCCTTGTGCTGCCAATCGCAACTAGTGCTGAGCATCTCAGGTGACCTTTCTAGAAGAGCACTTGGGTAACTTGCTGCAGAGGAAGCCACAGGCAGCCACGGACTGTGAAATCACATCCCTGAGGGTGTGGGGCTGCTTCCAGGTGTCGCCAGCATAGGTACAGTGTGGATTTATCCTGAGACTTGCCATAAAATGCTTTGACCACTTGTGATGTGAGAGAAACGCAGGTCACAGTGTTACCATGGCAATGCTAAGGCAGGTGGTAGTCACTGCCTCTCGCTCCTTTGGATCTTGTCTCACGGTAGCAATTTCATCTCTTCACATTAATGGTAGGGGCCAGAATAAAACATTGCAGATCCATGAGACACAGCCTCAACATCATCTCCAGTTTGCGTGTTTTCCTGTCCTATTTTTAGCTCACAAGAGCAGCAGAAACCATTTGCCATATTTAAGTTCCCTTGGTTTTCTCAGAGCTGCTCACATCCCGAAGTCCCCTTCCCTCCTTTCCACAGGGAGCAGTGTGACCTTCCTTCCTTGGAAGTGGCAAGGTCAGAGCACGAGATGCCGCCACAGCAGTGCTGGCTTTGTCACACTTCAGAGACTCCCGCCAAGAATGTTGGGCTTGTTGCAGAAACGCTGCTCTTGGCATCTTTGACCGGCTCCTCACAAAGGCTCCGCTTGCTTGACCCTGAAGGTACTGAATGGCTAAAATGACTCTGACTTTATATATATATATAGATATAGATATATATAAAATCCATTTTTATCTTCCTGCCTCATGGCTCACTGTTTTGAATAGGGTTTTCCTATTTTATTTTTTTTTACCATGCCTGTTTTCTGCCAGCAGCATCCTGGCACCCCAAGGGACACCGCCGGGAGTACATGGTGTTGCAGACTGAAACTGCACAACCAGCTGCCAAAACTCTCTTGGAAACCTCCTACTTTTTAGCAATGTGCTGGGCTCTAGCTACTGCAGCCTTCTGCTTTCATCTTTGAAGGTATTACTGGGCCTTGTGGACTGTAAAATATAAAAAATATATTCATTTACTACAAACACTGCAAGTCCATGTCCTGAAACTGACTAGTCGGGGCCAATTCTTTATTTGCTGTTGGCCAGATAAACTGAGGATAAACTCTGCTCCAGAAAGGAGGAGCAGAGAAGAGAAAACAGTTCTCAGTTCTCCTTTTCTGAAATGACATATATTTATATATTTTTAATAGGATTTATCTGGATTCCTATGTGCCGTTTTGCTTCTAATGGTGGAGCTGAGGTTTTAGATCTAAGATGCTTTAGTCATTGATTTGGCTGCTAACTATAGGTTTTATATATGGCATATATAATAGATGTATATTTAAGCTTATATCTGCAACTTTTGGCTATGTTCTGCCATGATTTCTGATCTTGTGGCATTGAAGATGGTCTGCATCAGATATGAGTTTGCCTGCGTCTCTCCATGCTGATGTGGCCTCTCAATCACCTGAGACTTATCCTTTATGTCTTCTAATAAATTTTAAAAAAAATAGTTAAAATTTTAAATTAAAAATTCTAATAAATTTCTTCTTATTATTTCGTCTAGAAATGTTGTCACAGGGGAAGAAACTGAGAAACCTTAAGTTAAAGTTAGTTGCCTAGGTTAGATCACGTGTTGAAGTTTAAATTTAGAGTTACTGCATGCCAAATAATAGATTTTAGGTATTTGATAGTAATAAATGCATAATAATCAGAACACATTTACTGAGAGCATGAATTCTGTATCTGCCCACCTAAGGGATCATGAAGTAACCAGATTATGGCTGTCAGAGGTCATGTCTTTGGCAGTACTCACAGCCTTGTGGCTATTTTGGGCAGAAATATCACAGAGCAGATAAAGCCAGGAAGAAGGGAAATACATTCAAGGAAATAGGGGAGTAGCAGTTTTCAGGACCTGGGCTCTGGATGGACTGTTGAACTCAGCCCAGGTGGAGGAAGTAGTGGAAACTCATGGGCTAGATGTTGCTGTTAACCACTAGGTAGTAGTAGCTCAAACACGCTGGTCTCCTTCCTTCTCTGTGTCCTGCCACTATTTGATGTCTTGGCCACAACAAACCCACACACAGTGCAGATCTGGGTGAAAAATCCATTTGAGGAACCTGGTTTGTCTCCTCCAAGGTAACCCTGCAGCCAGCTGGGATGACACTGGTGCTGGTAAAATCAAACGGGAGACAAGAGCGGCTCCCAGGTCAGTGCAGCTGCGTGCCCAGAGCGGGGAGGGCACTGTGCCAGGTTGCCTAAGTCACCCTGCCCTAGGCAGGGGGGTAGTTTGATGGAGCAGCTGGTTGTGGGAGAGGTGGCAAGAGCAATGTGAACATGAAGTGAAGCAGACCAGCAGTAACCAGGCAGAGGGTGTTAGCAGCAGGCTGCTTCAGATCACTCTTAGAAGGCAACTGCAATTACTGCTGAAGTCCCCAGTTGCTGTTTCTTTTCCCTAAACATCCCTGTGGCTCAGATTTAATTCAGTGTCAATTCCTGGACCAGCTTGACATCTTTCCTCGCAGAAGCAAACTGTTAACCTAAAATGCCGTAGAGAAAGCGGTTAGTGCTTTGGCAGCACAATTCAGTTCTGTGCAAACACAGAAGATGGAATCTGTCATTTTTAAGCACACCAACATCTCAGGGCTGCTGGGTACACAATTGCACTTGCACATGCATGTGTGCACCCTCCTGTGTGTCAACAGGAGCACAGACTCGCTCCCTGAAATCAGTGTAGGCTCATTTTTCTAGAGGTCAGAGGTACTTATGATGTTTTTTTTTCCCTTTTCGTACTATATTTTTCTGTAGATGAATTCTGTATTTATTCTAACCAGCAGTCTTGAGCAAAGCTTTCTCATCTGTTTCTACATGAAGTTGCTTCTTCTGTTTATAGTTACTGAAGATGCTAAATAGTTGGATTAGAAGGAATAATTAGCCAATTGTTTATGAAAGAGTGAGCACATTGGTGTATTGGAAGTCCCTCACAGTGCTTCACCATGGAAGCTTGCATCTAAGTGCAAATCAAAACACCTTGAGTATGGGAAAAGTAAGTAAGAAGGAAGGATTATCTGCACACTCTGCACAAAATCCTTTTTTCATCAGATAGACAGCTTATATGAAATATATTCACCCAAGATCTGTAACCCTGTAGCTGTAAGATTGACTCTTACCTGGACCCTGTTATCTCCCTTTTTCACATCTAACTCTTGACTTCTGTATTTATGAATCTGAGACTGGGGTTTGGCTGTCTGCGCTTGCAATCCCCAGCAGCTTCAGACATGTTACACTTGGGGCCCTTCTCTTTCCCAGTGGTGACCCGAGGCCCTACAACCTGAAGAGAAGGTTCAGACGTCAAACTTTGCCCTCAGAGACGGGAGCTCAGTTCTCTCTTCAGCAGGTGACCTGTTTGAAGCAGAGAAACAGCAGCGCTGTCGGCGCGTGGGGAGCGGCACAGTATCCAGTCTGCTTGCTGTGCTGCTGCAGTTGCTACTCCATAGAAATAAATCTTTCCAGGAGGAACGGGAGCAGCTGCCAGCTACTATATTGTGGTGTCTCAAGGAATATCTAGTGTCGTTGTGCCCACGCAGATTAGTAAATTTGACAAGCTGAGGTGAGCGCCTAGAACTGGTCTTTGTTTTTAACTTAAAAGCGACTGTGCTCAGGTTGGTTAGAATGGCAAATTTTACAGTGTTGTGAGCTGAGGGGGATAAAAAGCTGGCTTGAGTTTGCACCATGATGGTGTTTCCTCTGGATGAGGATACTCTACAGCACAGGTAGTCATGGCGCTGGAGGGGGATTGAGCAGCTGGTGCGGGCAAGGAGCGCATCCTGCCGAGTGCGCAGAGAGCGCGAGGTCTCGCCGGGAGCCTGATGGACCCAACCTCTGCTCTCAGGACAGGTCAGGCTGCCACAGTCTTTTCTTCCCGTCTCCAGAGTGGCGAGGGACACGTTTATCTCTTGGCAATGCTGGAAGAAGTTGTATCTCAAACAGAAAAATGAAGTAGGAGTGGCACAATGTGCCACCACCAGGGCAGTCCAGCTCACAAACGCAGCAGGAGCGGACGCCAGAAGCAGAGGCCCTTAGCAGCCTGAGCAGAGTTCAGGGTGGGCTTCAGATTCCAAAGCCATGAGTGTAGGTCCTGCGGCCAGCTTAGCACAGGAGGCCTCTTCTACAGTGGGGCATGGGGACAGCTCATGCATTGCAGGTTGTGGTGGTGGTGAGATGCAGGTTGCACACACACACTGCCTCCAGTGTCTCGAGGTGACTGTCTTCCCATCATGGCTAGCAAACATAGCCAAGCCTCTGGTTGGTGTGCAGAACAGCAGCAGAAGGGAAAACATTCAGTTTGCTTTCTGCATATAATGCTGCTGCCCATGCTGGATACCAAGGATTTTATCTTTGCCGGGGTAGTAGCCGCATGACTAGCACGTTCCCTGCTGAGCCTTTTTAAGGATCCCTAGCTGCTCTGAAGCTGAAGGGAGGTGGAAGAGGTGATTAACAGCCACTTGAGAAAGGGATTAGCAGGTGGGTGGCAGCTACCCTTGGGTTCATGCATGGAATTGCTATGGAAATGCTGCCGTTTCGTTTCCTGGCACTTTATCCACCGAGTGGGCTCCAAAGGCGCTTGCACTCAGCTTGCGCCCCTGCTACTCTGCGAAGGCGGCTGCGGTGTCTATCTCCAGGGTGGACTGCGTCTGCAGGCAGTGCCGGTGCCATGTGCATCCGTGGGGGCAGCCGGAGGTGCTGCAAAGCACGTGGCCACCATGGCACAGCTCACAGCTGAGGCCTTTTGGCCTCTGCTTCATGGCAAACTAACTGGCAGAAGATGAACAAGAGACCTCTGATAGTTTGCCCTGTCCCTTCAGCTTAGAAAGCGAGAGCTCGGAGCGCAGAGAACATTTGGAGTTTGTGACTGCTCACCAGTTTCCAAGGGTGCCAGGGGAAAGCTGGGGCCGCTCCTTGTCCTGCAGTGTGGTAGCCCTCGTGTGGATGAATCTGCCGAAGCTGCGAGGGCCACTTTGCTGTGAGCGCTTGCAGGCCGCGCATCAAGAACTGCAGTTGCTCCTAATCCTTTTTTGTTGTCTCTTCGCAAGTTTAAACTATTGGGCAAATATGCAAGGAATGTCTCTCTTTTCAGTACTAATCCTGATGATTTACAAGACTTTCTGGAAATGTTCACCTAAAAAGGTTCTGCAGAGGCCCTACTGTATCTCCCTTTCTCCCTTCCCCTTTCTGCAGCAGTAGCAGAGGGTCTCCTGAAGCTGCCTGTGCCTGGGGTGCCTCAGGTTTAAGTAGTAAAAGGTGCCATCTCTTCCAGATCACCTGCTTGCAGATTCCTATGTGGGGCAGGAGGAGTCTCCCGAGATGCAGCAGGCGTCACAGAACAAACGCCGGCTCTCCGTCATCTCAGATGGCAAGTTTGAGCGGAGCTTCTCCGAGGAGCAGCCGGAGAAGATGCCAAGCGAGGGCTCCAAGCCACGAGTCTACACGATCTCCGGCGAGCGACCAATGCTGTCGGAGCACGAGAATGAGAGCGTGGAGCTGGTGGTGATGAAGGGGGCCGCCTCAGAGGAGTGCCAGCACAGCGGCGCCGGCGGCCCTCACAGCACCAGCCGGCCCTGCAAGGGCTGGCCGGGCAGCCGGCAGGGCTCCAAGGAGTGCCCCAGCTGCACCCGCCTGGCTGCCCCTGCCCAGCATTCCTTCGACCTGGAGCAGCATCAGTCCAGCGAACCCGGGTGGCACAGGAAGCGGCTGGAGAGGATGTACAGTGTTGATCGAGTGTCTGGTAAGTGCATTCTGATAAGTGAAAGGGCGCACAGGCTCTCAGCAACACGCAGGTCAAGGGCAATGCCCGTCTCTTCCCAGTGCAAAGGAATCATTGTGGGTGGCTGGAATTCAGTTTCCCCCTCCAGCACTTTGCAGCGATGTCTGCAGAAAGGGATTGATGAAGCGGGAGCTTAAAATAAGCAGAGCTCAGTTCGAGGGCAGCTTCTCCAAGTTGGCAAGTGAACCCAACATGAGCCCCCTTGTCTCTGCCTCCAGCTTGTCACGGCTGACAAACCAGGGTGGCTTTCATGGCGATTTAATGGAGCTTAGCGAGGATTAATTTGGGGCATCCCTGGAATGCCTGTGTGTGTGGCTGGAGTTGGCTTGGCAGGCCCCCTCGCATCGTGCCACTTCATAGTCTTTCCATAAATACTGCCAAATAACATGATACTGGACTTCCTCCTCCACTCGCTTGCTGGATGTTTTCAGGGAATATGCCTTGTAATTGCTCAATTGCATTTAAAAAGATCCTGTTTGTTTTTTAAAAACATTGACCATTAATCAAATATATATCTCAATCTGTGTGCTTTGGATTAGAAGCCAGGCCACAGGTTCTGTACATGGCCTGCCATGTGCAATTTTCCTGACTTTTTCTGTTATTGTACATTCAGGCTTTTAGAGCAGGGTGTCTAGCGGGGTAGCTCAAGGTTTTCCCCTTTCTCCGCAACCTGGACGATCTTGGTTGTATGGAGATCAGAGCACTCATCGATACCGCTTCCAGCTGCAAGACCCATCCTGAGTTGAGAAGGTATAGCTTTTCTCCTCGAATGTTGCTATATTTATGTTAAAAGCTTTACTGAATAAATCAAAATTGTACTCTGTGCTGTGGGACCTGTGAACCAGGTTACATGATACAAAGTGTGCTTTATAATATATATATAAATGCTGCATATATATATATTCTGCTTTCATATTTGCATAGCTGCAGTTTTCATTAGGGACACTTATTGGTGTGAAATGGAGATTGTCCTTCTGAAAATATATCAGAGTAGATAGTAAATAGCATGGGACCTGCAGGTGCTCCCAGGAACATTTCACGCGTGAAACAGGGAGGCAGCTGTTGCCCTCCGCGCCTGTCTGTAGCCTCCGAGTGCTTGCATGGGTGGCAGTACTGCCTCGCAGACTGCATCCCAGCATTTGCACTGGCACCATGCGCTGAAAGTTTTCTCAGCTTGGCCTAATTTGTGCCCTCTACCCAAGTGCTATTAGTCAGAGAAAAACAGTAACTGGTGTCGGGCTGCAAGAAGTATTTCCTGGAATGTCCTTCATCCGTTGCTAGGGGAGAACATGGAGCAAAGATGAGTAGAGACAGAAGAAAGACTAATTTCTCCTGAGATTCATTTCACGATGATGTTTTTTCTGTTTGTATTTACATAATGGGTTATTGCTGCAAACCAACCTTCAGGGCACTTATGCCAGACTGGCAGAATTAGTATGGATTTTTGTGCTGGGTTTATGGTATCTAGCACCATTCCTGAGAAACACAAGCTGTTGTCTGCCATGTTGCTCCCCATATCTGATACAAACACATCCATTAGCAGACAGAGGTGCTGCGATGGTCCTGCCGCCCGGCACGTGCTGGAGAGGCTGAACATGGTGTCACAGTTTCTCCAGGCTCTCCTAGGCCTTTGGTTCCTTGGCTACTTCATCATGGTAAATGATCAAAAGAGGGAAAATGGGATGTCAGTCAGACAGATTTCCAGGCATTGTTCAGACAGCACCTCACGAGGATATTAGCAGTTGCTTATAAGCTCTCTCTTGAATCAAAAGTAGTGACTTAAAAGCTGGAAAATATATTAAGACATTGTCAGTCTTTTGAGATGTGCAGTCCCAGAAACATCTACATGGAAGCGTTGACTAAGCCCACATTCACACAACTTCTGCTTTAGCACTTCTAAGGGATCAAGACATCCAACAAATAATCCATTTATATTCCAACTTATTTTGCACTTATTCTCTCTGTGGTTTTTGGAGGAGGGTATGCAGGTGAACTTCATAATAAGGGTTCGGAATTCTAGAACATGGTTTTCATTTAAAATATATATTTCCTTAGGGTGCCCTAGTACAAGGCTTGACATAAACTGTCAGCTGACAGGAATCTTTTACAGCTTTCTCTGTGACTTCTTAGAGGCTACTCCTGTGCGTGGATTTATACAACCTTCATTTCAAAGGAAGCGTCCCCACTTGCATTTGGCATTTTTGCATCTGTAATTGTATTTTCTCTGCTTACAGGATTCTGCAGGATCAGTTTCTAGGTAGATGTGACCTATATGAAACATTTGATACAATTACTACAGATCAGATATTTTTTCTGCAGTAGGCCGACAGGGCTGGCTTTTGGCCAGGAAAAGTGAGTGAAAAATATTTGCAATTATGCTAGAAAATTAATGACTGAAATACTGTAGTTGCTAATGATCTTAAAGCTCTGATGAGCAGAACACCACCTTGCCATGTGCTGTTGAATGTGTGCCTTAACCAAAGGAGCTATGAAGCTGGAAGCAAAACATGCTGCAAATCAGCCTCAAATCCTAGGAAGATCCAGGAGAGAGAGTCCAGTGATATCCAGGGAGGTCTCACACATCCCATGTTAACATAGCTCTGATTCTCTGGCTGATAGACTTTAGCCAGAGAGTTCTCGGTAGGAGCTGTTTTTTGGTCAAATTCCTCTTTTCGTGACACCAACATTTCATAAACATAATTAGTAACTTATTTCACTGTCTGTTCTTTATCACTCAGCCACTGTTACGTGGAGATGATGGGTCTCCTATTGCACCAGAGGTGGCGAGTAACACACAGCTCGTTCAGGCAGGGCAGCTTGCAAGGGGAGCAAATAGGCATGGAGGGATCTGCAGGCTGCACAGCTGATGAGCTGTTTGGCTGTCAGAAACAGAGGGGAAAAAACGGATTATCACGAACAGGTGTGTAAGGGGTATACTGGAAAACTTGGATGTAGGGGAAAAGTGTCTCGGGCTGTAATTCCTTTTAGAGAAAGGGAGTGCTGCCACAATGGGGTCGTATTGGAAAGAAGCATTTGAATGAGATATTTCAGAGGCCGGAAAATGCTATTGATGAGAAATGTTTTTTCTGGTTTCTTTTTTTTTTTCTCTCCTCCAATTGTCCCTTTTTAGAATGATCCAGGGATTACACTAATCTCCTGTGTTTAGAAGAGAGCTTTCATTCTTCATTTAATAGCCTGATAGGTGCAACTCAGAAGGCTTAGTGCAAATTTCTAAAGCCCTTGCGGGCAGCCTGCATGCATACAAGGAGGATGAGACTCTCCGTTCAGTACAGGGTAGCCTGCAGAGGGAAAGTACCAGGAGCAATAGCCTGGGCATGTCCTGCTATGTGAATTCTTCCTCTGGCTGCTGGATTTTCAGCTGTCTCTCTCCCTCTGTCTTCCAGATGATGTCCCTATACGGACCTGGTTCCCTAAAGAGAACCTCTTCAGTTTTCAAACTGCTACTACAACTATGCAAGCGTAAGTGAAACGACTGCTCTGCCTTTGGTCACGTACCTCGGAGTCGGTCCACCCAGAGCTGTATTGCAGAGCCTGGGTCTGTTGAGTCGTGTGTTTGACACCAAGTATGGGAGCGAGCGCCTCGTCTCTGTTTCCTGCACTCGTAATTTCTCTCTCCTGCTACTTGCACTTCCTTGTTTTCCCCTTCTGCTTCTCCCCTGTTGGCCGCCCAGCTCTTCCCCAGGTCCCTTGTTTGCTCTGTGACACTGTGCCCTGGCCCTGGCTGCCTGTGGAGACCCCTTCACCGTTTGCTGCTGCTGCAATCGCAGCCTTGAGGAGCCGAATGTCCAGGCCCAGCCTGTACCTGTCGCTGGCGGGATACGAGTCTCTGTGGGGCAAGGGACAGACCTGCAGCCTCTACGCTGGTCTAGTCTCTTGAAGAGGGTGTCAGTGAGATCTCTGATGAGTGTGAGGGAGTCCAAGTTCTCCATAGCCTCTCCCCTCATGCTCTGCTCAGAATTTGGTGCCCCCAGGTCGCTGCTGTGGTGGGAAAGAAGCAGTTCCCAAGAGACTGAGTAGAGTGGGCAAAGTCTCATTTCAGGGTAGTGCTCAGCTTGTGTGGTAAAAGCTTCAATTATTTCCCACTTGTCTGTAAAGCTATGACAGATGATGAGGAAAATGAGAAGGTGTTTGGTCTTTTGAGGCCTTTTCCCAGCCCTTTTACCTCCTTCCTGTCTGTGTGTGTCTATGTTGCTCTCTGCTCCGCTGCTTTCCATTTCTCCTCTTCTACCCTGGTCTCCCTTTCATAGTTAACTTCTCTGTTGTTTCCTCTTCCCCAAGTGCTTTGCCTTCCACAGAGAGAAGCGGTTTGCTGATGTTGGGGTAACCCGGGCTGAATTGGACATGTAAGGGAAGAGGCAGAGAGGGTTGGAATGAGCACTGCTTGGCTCCGGCCAGGGTGCCGGGGCCCCTGGGCAGTCCGAGGGCAGTTTGATGCAGTCTTGCTTTTCTCTTTGCAAATTTGATTGGAAACAGGGGCTTTTGTTTTGCAGTCCTGATCTGTACAGCTATACAAGTTTGTGTTTTGATACAAACACAACTGCGTATTCTCTGGGCCCACGTGGTGCTTAATTTGTGTCCAAGCCACACTTTGACACTGACCCGGGGAGGATTTAGCTTGGTTGAGTAGGAGTTTCACCATTGAAAACTGCCTAATTTAAAAAGCCATTTTTTTTCCACTCAACAAGAACTATTTGTTTCTCTGGAGTGAGGTGTCCCTCAGGTTGCTGGCTGGGGCTGAGCACTAATGAATTCCTCTTCTTTTCCCTTTTTTCCTGCGTCTCCCGGAATCTCTAGCATCTCGTAAGTATAACCTTTTTGTTTGTTTGTTTGTTTGTTTCTGTGTCTGTTGAGGTCCTGGATAAACTCCTCTCCTCTCCTGTCTGTCCTATTCACTCATGCTTTCCTTGTGCTAGGGCTGCTCGTCAGCTGGCAAGAGATTAGGCAGCTGCACTTCGTAGGTCTACGTGGATCACGTTGCGGCCATCCTCATCTTCAGTATGAAGGCTGCAGTTGCTAGTGTGCCTCTGTGCCTCTTGGTCCTGGTGTACAGAGGTTTTATCAGTGATTTCCTAGGTCTCTTCCTCAGTAGCAGGGATTGATGGCTCCTCTTCCCCTTCTTTGGGCCATGCTGTAGCCGCTCGTGCGCTTGCTTTAGGAACAAAGGTTTCTCCAGCCACCTACTCTAGAGAGGGAGGACCTCTGGTTTGGTGACTTGTTTTGCCTGGTCCCTGACTCACCCTCAGGTGAGCCTGCGAGGCTTGGCTTTCTACCTCAGTCAGCCTAACCTCTCTGTTGTCTGGTGAGAGCTTCCTCTCTTGTCTATGTGTTTCGTGTCCTCTCCAGTTGACAGCTGTGTAGTCGGTTAATGGCTTAAAATGGTTTCCCAGGGCATTCAGGGGCTGCGCAGAAAGGAAGAGACGGAAACGAGAGAATGATTCGGCAGCTCTAATACAGAGGTAGGGCCCGTTTTCCCCCACAGCCGTAACCCTGCCTGGTGTTGCATGGGCCCTTTGGGTGATGTTAGTGACCTCGATGACATTGACCATGGTTGTCCCTGTCTGTGTTGCTGTTTGGTAGGGATGCTAGCAGCAGTGGTGGTGGAAACATGGAGGTGAATGATACTGCAGTACCCGAAGTAGCTCGTCTCTGTATTGTTAGGAAACACTACTGAGTTTCTTTTGTGCTTCCATGTGTATTATACGGGGTCTGTCTCTCAGGTAGAAAAATGTATGTGTCCACCTCCTCCCTGCTGTTTGGAATTTTGTTTGAGGTTGGCTGAATACAATAGCACGTAAAGCCTGTTAGCTAGGCTGCATCTACAGATGCCCCTCAAAAAGCTGAGACCTAAACAAAGTTGACATCTATAATGACCAAAAAGTTGGGTTTTAATCCTTTTTATTGAAGAACAGAGAGGAAATAAAAGAGGATGGAGAATGATTCCTTGTGTGCTGATGTTACAGGAGGTTTCTGGTTTCCCTCTGCTGGCTTCAGAAGGCATGACACATAGCATGGTGGTCAGAGGTCTTCTGATGTCTTAACTGTGCCAAGGCTAATGTATTTTGGCAGCCAACTAAGCAGGATAACACAGCATTTGTGATTGGTGTCCTTGCTTAAAAACTGCCATGGTGACTTCAGCACTGTTCAAAACAGAGTGGGAGAAAAACAGCAGGTTTTTGGACCTGGGAAATCGCCAGAATTTTTTCCTTTTGTAATCATCTGTCTTTTTTTTCATCAAAAAAGAAGAGAAATAAGAACAAAAGCAAAAGACTCTTTAAATGAGTAGACAGTGTGGTTTTAAAAAGAGAGACATTTCCCAGAGATCAATTTCTGTTAGAAAATGACTTGTTCCCCTGGCTACCAACTGCAGGAGTAGGAGTCAGGTACATGGGTGACGCCAGCTAGGTCGGAGCAGAGACGGTCGTGTCACCCTTGCAGCCAGGCAGTGTGTCCCTTTCCCTCCTGCGGGCAATGAAGGACTGGGCACAACTGCAAAGCAGGAGCAATCTGCGTTTGCTATGTAGGAAAGAGGAGGTAGGACTGTCGTGATGACCACGTCAGCAGGAGTTTTTGGCTGTGCTAGCCGAGCAGAGCCTGGCCAGCTGGGAGGCCTACCTTGCTGCTGCATGCAGCTCTTTTTTCCGCTCTTTTCTCCAGAGGGTGAGGGGGATCCCAGTCCTTGGACACTCGGTGCCATGTGTGTGGTGCCCAGGGCGGATGTTTGGCCAGGCACAGCGCATGCTGGTGCGGCAAGTGCTGCCTCCGGTGATGCCAGCTGATTTGCTGAAGCCTGTGGCTCGTGCAGGCAGAACCTGAGGGTGATGAGGGTGCAGAAGGTGAATCATAGAATCCTTATGATTGGAAAAGACCTTCAGGATCATAGAGTCCAATCGGAGAAACATTGCTGGCAATTTCGCTGAGTTCTGACAGACTTCAGTAATTCTTTCGGTGTCCCTGGCCTTTATTTAGGTAATGAGTGAGCGGAGGCAGAGCTGTGGGCAGAGGCTACTGGGGGGAGCACAGAGTTGGGCTGCCGCCTCTCGGAGATCCCCTGCGTGGGATGGGTACCACAGAGGCAGCAGGGTCTGTGTCGATGGGCAGCGAGCCAGAGCCTGTCAGGAGGAGGGGATTGTTCAGCCAAGGGAGTGGTAGGGAGCCTTTATTACTATCTGCAGTTTAAGTTGGTGCTTGTTGGACTTTTGACAGGTGAAGAGATCTTACTAGTGATCAGATATCGCTGGGTTTGCTGGGTGCAGTTGTTGGGGCCAAACAGGGAGCCTGGGCATGTTTCTGTAGCCCCAGTGCCCACAGAGCACAAAGAATGTGTCTCCTTCCCCTAGGATATTGCATTTATTTAGGTTTAATGGAATGAGACAGGCCAGCATATTGGTCATCACACACCCCAGAGGGCTTTGCATGCAGAGCCAGTCCAGCGTATGTTTATGAAGCCTCTCGTTTTGGTTTCCTCTTTGAAGAACCGCTTGTCTCATCCACAGAAATGAATCTTCCTGTATCTAAGTAAAGCTCAAATAAAGCCCTGCAAGGGATCATTAATAACCCAAGAGTGGATGGAAGATGATCATGGAATAATATTACTTGCAGCCTCACTACACACCCCCGCTTTTCCTTCTTGGCTTGCTGAGTGTGGATTCTGAGGACTGCATGTGGCCCAAGGCCAGGAAGGAGGATGGGGCAGAAGGTGATGCAGGTGAAGTGCTCCTCTCCCAGGCATGTGTTTGGCTTGTTCTCTTTGCATCAGAGTAGAGATAACTCAACTTGCTCCAAACTCTTCAATGTCTGTGTTGGAAATGTCTTCTATTTAAGTAAATTTGCTTGTGTGTCTACACAGCTGTAATGTGTCCTTATTCATCCCAGCAGCCTGTGTGACCCAGGTGACACGTCCTCTTCCCCTGGCTGAAGTCTCTTGTTGCTTGTTGTCTGTGGTGATTGTTGGTGGGGCAGGAGGGAGTCTAGGAAGTCCTCAACTCCACGTAGGCTCCTGGGGGGTCACCAATGTCCCCACAAAAGCTGCAGTACAGGACAGAGTGACCTTAACAAAGTAGAATTCAAGGAAGAGTGGGCCATTTTTCACTAGTCCACCTGCTACTCATTCCCTCTGTCCTCTCTGCTGTCCTGTTCGGTGCCTGTCCTCTTTGGTTACTGCCTGGGTGAGTAACAAGAGCCCCTGGGAAGCGGTGGCCCGAGGGGTTGGGTAAGGAGGTGCTTGGCCTCACGTGGCCTTGTGGACTCTGCAGCCCCATCAAAACTCCACGAGCGCCGGGCAGGGAGGCACATGCTGAGGTTGCTACAGGCCGGGCACGTGGGGACATGCGACCTCGCTGACTGGTGCTTTTTGAGAGGGAAGAAGCTGCTTCGGTGTTTCCTAGCTCTTTGGCCTGGCAAGCAGCATGGTCTGCTGGCACTGGTGGGATTGTAGAGGATGCTGTGAGCGTATTTGGGGATGAGCAGCACTATAGCATGGTATGTTCATGATGCCGAGCAGGGGAGAGCCTGGTGGCCCCGCGCTTTCCGTCTGTGGAAGAAAAGAGAGAGGGGAGCAGGTGCTGCGCTTACTGAGAGAAGAGGAAACGTTGCCAACAGGAGCAGCATCAGTGCGTGCAGCAGCAGTGCCTTAGGAAAGCCCAAAGCAGGCCATGAGAAAGGGGACTGCCATGTGGGACTTCACTTGCCCTCCATCACCAGCCAGGAGGTGCCTGGAAGGAAATTAGCTGCCTTCCTATTTTTTTTTTCCCAAGCTTTTTCAGTCCTGCTGGGCCGGGGTGTTGCTTTACATCACCTTTCTCAAAGGTTTTGTTTGGCTTTTCTTTCAGGAATTTTCGGAAGCATCTCCGCATGGTGGGGAGCCGAAGGGTTAAAGCACAAAGTAAGTGAGAAACTGAAATTGTGGCTGTGAGAGGTTGGGGTTCATGCCAGTGGGACAAAGGGAGTCCCATGTTGTGCCCAGACGCTGGTAGAAAGGACCCAGCAGTTGGCCCAAGAAAAGATTTACCCCATTGATCGATTTTACCTGATGAAAAGAAGGTTAGGCTGGTACAAGTCTCCAAGATGCACCCATTTCTGCAAGCGGATTTCAAGCTCTGTCCAAGGAACCTCTGCCATGGTTGTAGGAGATCTCTGGGCCTTGATGAGGTGTGGAAGGAGCGCTGCCCATCAGCATCCTCGTCCTGTGCGCGCAACTTTGCTGAGCACTGACAGAGAAGCTTGCAAGCAGAAGCAGAACTGAGAGGCCAGCAGAGCAAGCAGGGGCTGCCCGGCCTTTTACAGGAACCAAGGGCCTGCTGTGGCTGCCCAACGACAATGAGTGCTTCGAGTGCTACGTGAAACTGGGGCCGCCTTCTCTTCCCCCGTCCCAGCACCATCTCTTCTCTGCTGCAGCCCCTGTGGGGAAGGTTGCCCAGGTTGTTGAGAGGAAGGTTGAGGGGAGAAAGAAGAGGAACATGCATAGAAAAGAGAGCGGAGCAAGGGAGGGAATTAAAGGAGTGCTATGCTTCCCTGGTGGGAAAGCTCTTGACCCTAGAAAATGGCAGTCCTCTTTGAGGGAGGCTCCAGAGGTTGGTTGGGGCAGCTCCCTTATTGCTGCAGCCTGCCCAAAGTTGAGAGCAGTGTAACCAGCTCCTGAGTAATGAGGTTTATTCCAGAAGAGGAAAGAGCTTGTTCTTCCCTCCCTGGTCAGCCATCATGCAGGGACTGCCCAGAGCAAAGTGTGGCTGAGTTGGAATTGCATCCTTTTCTCTCCTTTCTCACATGCTTTGGGAAGTTGATAGCAAAGAGCAATGTCCTTTGAAGTGTCTTTATTGGCATCTGAGTTAGCACTGCCTGAAGTGAACAGGACCTACCTCCCCCAGAGCTGTCTGGACGTTCAGGCACGTCTCTCTGCTTTGGTAACTCTCGGGTCATGTTTTCAAAGCATTCTTCATGGGCATATTAGCTAAATGCCTGGCTTTAAATGAAAGCTGAGGATTGAGAACACCCGAAGAGCTTCCGATGTGGTTTGTCGCCCTGGAGAATATGCCCACATGTGGACTGCAGCAGGGGACAGGTTGCCTTTCAGCTTCTGTAACACTGATCTGCAGTGATTTCTTGTGCTGCTGACATGGCATGTCATTGCTAGATACACTACAGCAAGCTTTGTCTTGTACCAGAAATGGATATTGAACTAAGATATAGCTATACGTTGCTGTTAATCTAATGGCTGTCATGCCTACTTGCCAATTTAGGCATGATGGTTCGCAGTTCCTAGGAATTTGTCAATGGGGCAGCCAGCTGGGCCAGAAGCTCCCTGGATTCTGCTTGGAAAAAGGCATTGCAAGAAATGCATCTGTGGCAGGAAGAAAAGGAGGAGAAAAACTGCACATAATATTCCTGGCAAGCAAAATTGAAGGAATTCTTTTCCAACAAAATTCAGGAACTGTAAGCTTTCCAGTGCCCTTTCTGTTCAGTCCAGCTCTGATTAGAGTAGCACTAAGATGTGAAAAGAGTGCCCAAAAACAGATATGAAGGGAGAACTGACTGGCTGACTACTGCCTTTTTCTCATCACATATGTGTCATTGGGTATTGAGGCCTTTGAGTCAGGGCATTTATACTGAGACCCTGGAATAGCCCTGATTAAATTGAGTTGCAAGGAGAGACCATCAAGTGTCCTCCATTTTCTGTGCTCCCCACTCCACAATGGCTCTGCTTAGGAAGTGGGCACTTTGTGTGCTGCTGTCTGGAAGATAGACCCTTGTTTTGCTGTTGGAGAGGACTTGTATTTCGCAAGTGGAAGAAAAAGCATAGGAGAGTTCGTGTTGTTTGGATGGAAATCTACTGGATGTTTTGTTTTGCTGGCAGCAGCAGAGGTGGCTTTGGAGTCTGTTAATGTCATGCTTTGGTTTTATCCTAGCATTTGCCGAACGGCGTGAGAGGAGCTTCAGCAGGTCCTGGAGTGACCCGACTCCCATCAAAGCTGATTCCTTCCATGACTCTCGAGAAAGTGAGTTCTGAGTCCTTTGGGCTTCCTCCTGTGGCCAAGCACTCCAGCAGAGGTGTTGACTGGAGTCCCGCCGGAATAACTCCTCTGTGTCCTTTTTTTCCCCCCTCTGTGATCCTTTAGTTTCACAAGATCTAAGGAAATAGCACTCCAAGTATATGCACATGTTCATCTGTGTGCACCTGTGTTTACACGTAGATGCGCTTGTGCTCTAACCTCATTTTCAGTGCAGTTGCCAAAGGACACCCAGTGGTAGAGCTCTCTTATGGCTGTCTCTTCCCATCACACCTTATTTGCTTGGGATCAAGCAGCTTATCTGGAAATAGACACACACCAGGCTAGGCTACAGTCCCTGCAGTGCGGCTAAGCTGCCCAGCTTCCCATGCCACAGCCTTCTCTGCGCTCTTTCTTAGGCCATGGTAGCTCTGAGCACAGCCACAGCGCGCTGTGACATGTAGCTTTGATTTCCTGCCCATGCTTGCTGCACAGATGCTAGCTTGGGGCATTCTGACCTCTGTCTGGGCTGCTAGGAATTCCTCTGGGAATCTCCTCTGGTGCTACAATTTTCTGTGTGTGGGCACGGAGATGCTATTGTGTTAATTTGCAGGAGGAAATGCCAGCATCTTCCCACTGTCTTTTCATAAAACGAATGGCTGTTTTGCCTGTCTACCCAGATCTTTTTAAAGTCCCGTAGGGACTTTGTGGATATGAGTTTGTCCATGTTGAAATGGGTTATATCATAAATGAATTTCACTAATGGAACCTACTGACCTTTCAGGTAAGCTCAGGGTTCAGCACTCCTCGCTACAGAGGACATGGCACCAAGCTGTAGGGAGAGCTGTGTGAAAAGGCAGGTTCAAAACATGACCCGATTGTTCCTTTGCAGTTTGCTTCCTCCTCACACCCTCAGCTAACTCAGAAGCGAATGGAAAAGACATGGTTCAGACAGGTGAGATCTGTCCTCCGGGCACTGCCCAGTGACATTCGGACATCCCAAAAGGCACAAGTAGAGACATCTCAGTTGCCTTCCTCAGTCCCTGACTTCAGGGAAGCCTTCTTTCTATTTTTAACTTTTAACAGTCAGTTATATTCCTTCCAGATGTTTTTTTCCCCCCAGGAAGCATTGAAGGCCAACAGGTAAGTTGGAGAGCAAATTCAAGTATACAGTTGCATTACTGCTGTGTTTGTTGTGGCTGTCCGTGTACTCTGGAACTTCTCTGCCAGGATCAGCTTGACTAACAAGGTGCAGCTTCTTTAAAGCCATTCAGAAGATGTAGTCGGAGAAGTAATTATTGCAAGGAGACCAGCTTCGAAGTCTTGGGGCCTTTGCTTATCAACCTGGCAATGTTGAAGTGTGGAGAGCTTTTTTCCATATCACCCCCTTCGGTATTTCTGAAATGACAGGGGGATTGTTGTGAATTAGTGTTTGAAAGCTAAAACTGGTGACTGTGAGAGTGATGAAAATGTTATGTGATATGTGTTGCCAGGCTGTGTCTGTGTTCTCTGACTTGTTAACACTGTTTGTTTAGAGGTGCCAGCCTCGAAACGTGGTGTCTGTCACTCTGTAGGAAAGGAGGTCACAAGTCTCACGGCTTGTGGTACGTCTTGCAGAGTAGCTGCCAGCCAAAGAAGATGGAGTTTTGAGGGCTGCCTGTTCTGTCCTTGTAACGCACGCTGTGTTCTGGCAGGCCATAACCTTCAGGATTCTTGTGGCACTTTGGATGGTGACTTTGACTTGAACTGGGAAGCAGAAAAGGAGATTGAAGCCATGGCGTGTGATGGAGAAGACTTTATTCCACCAAAAATAATGGTGAGGGTTTCCTTCTCAGGTGTCTTTATCTGCTCAGACCCTGTCCATCTCCTCACAGCTGCTAATTTTAGGATGTTTATGTGGAAAGACAGGTTTTTGGTTACGTGTATGCAACTGCAGGTGTGCACAAGTGGCACTCAGAGATCAGCAAAGACATGACATGGTCTTCAGCATTTGTTGTCACCAGGGATAATGTACTGAAAGAAAACAAAAAGTGGAAAGACCTATAGTCCAACCCCCACAAAAGTAGAACAGTCATCAAGACTGGTTCATCATGAGTCTTGACTATCCCTGATGATGGAGGAGTGAGTCCAAAGTCCCTCAGTTCCTCTCACAGGCTGTTGTTGCTCTTCTATTTTTTTTTCCAGGGCCATATGCCACCCTTTGAGGTGCTTCCTGCTCTTTTGTCATTTCCAGGTGCTAGGCTTGCCCTAGTGCTCTCCTCTGGCACATCCCTCCTTTGGAAAAACGCAAAAGTTATCAATAAAAGCAGAGTCTTTAGCTTCCTGCTTGGTTTCTGGGCAGTGCTGTCACTCGGGCAATACTGTGTTTGAACACTTGGAGGAGTAGGGGCATGGAGACATTCTGCTTCTATACTTTCCAAAAGAGGGCTTTTTTTTTTTCCCCAGAGTCTGAGCAGAAACATGGAAATTTGAGGCCAAATTAACATCTTATGTGCAATTGTTCTGTGTAAATTTGGGGAGGATTTAAGAACCATAAAATTCCATAGTTACTTGGAGTAGAAAGGGTTGGAATCTGCGACTTAGGCTGTAAATTTCAACTAAACTGAAGGCCCAGAGGAAGTTGGTCCTGGAGCAAGTGCCTCAGCAAAGTACAGGACTGCTGGCTTCAGATGAGCCTCTCTGCCACTGCTGCTCCCTTAGCTCTTGCGGGCCTGGTGTCCTCAGCACAGCCCGGATGGCAGCCAGGAGCCTGGGAGCAGCAGTTGATGAAGCCACAGCAGAGTACAGCCCTTCAAAGAGCAACCAAGTCAAGGATATACAGTGCTGTCCCCAGCCTTGCACGGGCACATCCGTGTGAGCAAGAAACAAGGCCACTGTCACCATCTACTTATCAAGTCTTGCTTGGCTTGAAACTCGTGAGAGAAAGATGAGCCCTGGCCAGAGTGTGGTGTCAGGCCATAGAAAGGGTAGGAAACTGCTCCTCATTCTTCAGGTGAACAAAGAAGGGCTGTGGACACACCGTGCCTCTAGAGACACTTCATGCAGACTCCCCTGTGGTGGGACCAGCTGGCAATGAGGCGCCTGCCAGAGGCACACACTGAAGCCCAAGGCAGCCCAAGCTGTGCACGTGGGACCCCCAGCTTTACTGCCCATCCCATTCTTGCGGCCGTGGTGCCCGTGTTCCCGGAGCCCTGCAGCTTGTGCTTCAGCCAGCCCTTCCACTTGGGCTCTCGTCTGATGGAGCTGGCGAAACAAAGCAGATGGGATTGCTGGGCACCTTGTATCTGCCCAGCGTGCGCCCGCTGCACACAGGGCTGGTGGCTGGAGAGACTCTGATGTCTAGGGGGTAGTTGGCAGGCCTGGGGGTGCTCTGGTGCCCCAAAAGCTCAGAGGACCTTCTGTAGGGATGTAGGCTGGATTATTTGCTGCTTTTGGTAACACCTGGGAGTGACAGAACAGGACACTGTTGTCTTGGCCTCTGTGCTTTTGACCAGCCTCTACTGCTCCCTTCTTACCCTGGTGCCCTTGTTTCTTCCAGCTCATTTCTTCCAAGGTGCCCAAAGCTGAATATGTCCCAACGATTATCCGCAGGGACGACCCTTCCATCATCCCCATTCTCTATGTAAGTAATATGGTTTCTGCTCCATCTGGACACATAGGAACTGGCTCCACACAGTGATTTATTCTGTTCCTATCTCCAACTCCTAGCAGGATGATTCTGAAACACTGATGTGATTTGGAAAAGCTGGCAGAAAAGGGCCAGGTGTTTGGGCTCAGATTTTTATTGGGACAGCTCTCAGGGGGCTCAGGTCCAGATGGAAGGGCACAGTGGAGTGAAGACTGCACTTGTGGCTGCCTGACTACAGGCACAGCCAGGTAGTGTGGGGAGGTGAACAAGGTAAAGCAGGGCAAGCCTGAACACATAGGCAGAGCTGCGTGTTGCCAAGCTCAGGACTTCTCCTTGTGCTCCTCCTATGACAATGTAGGGCCACAGGTTCTGCAGTGGGGCATGGACTGCCCTATCACAGCCTGGGACTGGTGCGTCCCAGCTAGTCACGAATTTAACCTTGATTTTTCCCACAGGCCTCCTCACCAGGAGTCCTGCCTGAGCCGTTGTCTGAAACGCCAGCAGGGAATCATGGGTCTCTCTTCCTCATAGCTTTATATTCACAAAGCTGGAAGGGGAAGGGTTGGAGTGCCCAGAGCGCTCGGTCTCAGTGTGCAGCACACCCTGCTGCTGGGCGTCAAGCTTTGTGGCCTCTCTTCCTTGAAGAGTTCTGCTATTGCCATGATGACACTGTTGGGCCCAGAGGCAGATGTGACAGGTTGTTTGTTGGCCAGCTGATGCTGATTATATCTAATGGTATTTGCATTGGACCTGTGTCTTCCTCATCAGTCTATAGGATGTATTTTCAAATCTTCAGATGGACTTGGTCTTCATGAATCATTCAGTCTTCTGAGTTGGGCTTTAGGGTGGTAATTCCTGGGGTGTGCCCAGAGGCCATTGGTTGGCCTCTGTTTCCCTGGGAATGCGACCATGTGCTGTGCTAGAGACATCTCTGGGGGTAATATGGAAGCTGGTGCAGCGATGGCTAGTCTTGATAAATGTTCTCTGTTTATTCCCAGGACCATGAACATGCCACCTTTGATGACATCCTAGGTATGTGAGTGTTGCTTCCTTTTTCTTCTTCTTTGCCTCTTCCAAACATAATGGAGCAGTATGTTCATGTCTCTCCACTGCCTAGACTTATTCTGCAAGACTTGTTTTTAGCTTCCTCCATGGCTCACCTTTCCCAACATGTGTTTTGCAGAGGAAATAGAGAAGAAACTTAACATTTATCGGAAAGGCTGCAAGATCTGGAAGATGCTAATATTTTGCCAGGTACATGATAGTTGTTAAACCCTTGGTGTTTCTCACAAATTTGTCTCTGATGGGGAAAAATAAATGGAGGAACTGATCTTTCAAAGCCAGATTCCGTTAAAGTAAGTATATGTATACAACTTCCACTTCTCATTTCCCCAGAGAGTTAGTGGTCTCTAAGATGCTGTGAAGGCAGCAAATAAAATTTGACTTAGTGAAGCCAATTCCAGGGCTTGGTTGTTTCACAGCTGCTTTCAGGGAAACTGAAACAAATATTAAAGTGGATCTCAAAGGAAGCTTTATGAGAAAGGAACAAGGATTTGTGATGTGATGTTCATAGTTTTCATATGGCTTCACTATGGCACTGACAGTGGTTGGTGCTGTGGATCAGACCCGCAGATGCCTTGGCTGGGAAGCGTGATGGAGACCAGCACATTGCTGGAGAGAGGTCAGGGTAGGAGCCTGGCCAAGCTGTGGGTGGAATAAACCCTGCTACGCCTGGTGCTGGTCTGGGGACTTCCTCTGCAAGTATCTGGTTCCTGAGGGTGGCCAGCTCTGGACTGCCCCAGCAGCAGTGCAGGGGGCCTTGAAATGAGAAGTTAGAGAGCTCTCCTAACTTGAGCTTCCTCATAGATGCCTAATACTGCAGATGAGTTTGCAGTCACTGACCCGGAGATCGCAACTCTTAATCTTCCTGAATGTTGTGCTGGATGATCTTGTTACTCTTCTAACCATCAGATTTTGGTTCTTCTGCAGCAGAAGAACCCTGCTTATCTTTCCTGCTTATCCCTGCTGTGCTCAGCTCTGGGTCTGCCCACCACGGCAAGTCCCTAACATCCTCAAATGAAACAGGCTTTCTTTGGGCTTCCCCATTACTCTCCAGCCACCACAATGACGTTTGGTTTTTGTTGTTGTTGTTGTGTGTTTGTTTTTTGTCTGTCACTGTCTTACTAGAGGGAGAGGAGTTTTAAAATAGTAAAGAACAGAGAATCCAACCTGCAGCACAGCTGTATGTGAATATTTCCTGGATGAGGGCTGGAGGAGCTGAGCTATGGAGGTTGCAGAAGCCATGCCAGCCTGGCGTGTCCCTTCTGCTCCCTTGTGGTGTTCCTGGGTATGGCTGTGGAGACCCAGAAACATTTCCAGTCTTGTCTCTTAGGGCCCGTGCAAGCCGTTTTGCATCTCTCTGTCTTTCTTGCAGGGCGGTCCTGGTCACTTATATTTGTTAAAGAACAAAGTTGCCACCTTCGCCAAAGTGGAGAAGGAGGAAGATATGATCCTGTGAGTGGCTTTGTTACACTGCAGACGTCCACAGCGTTTTGCTCCTCAGTTTGCCTAATGTCTGTAGCAGATGACCCATCAGGAGAGGTGCCGGGAGCTGGGCTGGCTTCTTCTGGGGAAAAGGAAACTAATGTGGAGGGGATCTGATAGCTGCTCACAACTCCTTGAAGAGCCGTTGCAAAGATAACAGAATGAAGCTCATCCAGGGTGTGGTGCAGCTCTGGGACAGGTCACCAGAAACCTGGGCGCTCTCCATCCTTGGAGGCTGTTGAGACTTAGCTAGACTAAGGCAGGCCAAACATGATGCAGTGTGGCCGACCGTCCTGCCCTCAGCTGGAAGTCACCCTAGAGACTCCCAGAGATCCCTCCATCAGATACTTTCATGATTGTTTTTATGCTAACCCACGGATGGGGGGAATTGGTAGATTAATGTTTTTATTTGCTGTTCAGTGTCTCTCTGGCCTTTCAGCTATAGACTCTCAAGAAAGTAAAAACAAAACATTTATCTCCTAAGAAAGGCTTTGCTGGCCACCAGGATCCTTGTTCTGTGGTTCTGCTGGAGGTTTTCTTCCCGCAGCAGAAAGCAGAGCGTGCCCTGGCGCCTTTGTCACTCTGAGTGGCTGAAGGAGCATTTCTAAGCAGGTGACTAGTGGCAGAAATCCAAGCTGTTCTCCTGTAGCTGTCTGGTAACTGCTCTTCTAAAGCCAGGAGAAGTGGGATCTGTCTCAGATCTCTGCAGAGCCTGCTCAAAGTCCAGCCTGTTCCTGTAAACCGCTGGTGGGGGAGGGAGCTTTTAAGTAGTGTGGCAGCCTGTGAGCTGGAGTGGCTGAAGCAATTCTGCTTCTCTTTGCAGAGAGTTAAACTTTGCCTGCTTTGCTCTCTGCTTGCTTGTGCTGGCACAAGCTTACTCGGCCAACTGCACTTCGTTGCGGGGGAGAGCATGTGCACCAGCCTGTTCATACACAGCTTAATGTTGGCATGAGAGATGAGTATTAAAATCAGCATCTGTTCAACTGTCTTATGCTCTGCCACAAACACTCACTGAAATTCCTAGGCACATGTGCGCACACACGTGGCTTCTGAACATGCTCCAAGCACAAATGATCTGAGATCCATAATTCATGGTCCTTGAGCAAGCTGTGAACACAGAGCTGAAATTTTGCACGTTGAAAGTGGATGTTTCCGTGCAGTGTGTACATGCCTGGGAGAAGCCAGCATTGCAACAAACATCCCATAACAAACTCTGCAGAAGAACTGATGGGCTTCAGAGTCGCCCGAGATGATCTGCTGGGACCCACTGTGCAGGGAAGTGGTTATATCTCACAGAGCACCTGCTCAGCAGTGACTACATGTAAGCCAGGTGTGACTTTGGCGAGCAGCACTAGCTAACACAGAACTGCCTGTTTTGGGATTGTCTCTGCAGCTGCATAGAAGGAGAATAATCTCACCAGCAATTCTCTGCTGATTTCATGCCCTGGGAATGAACCTGTGAACTGATAACATTCCTGTTTAGAAAGGGTGAGGCTGGTAAAAATGGGAGAGAGGAAATTGAAGGGAACCGAGACACACACACGCACACACACACACACAAAAAAAAAAACTTCATAAAACTGTCAATAAACCCTTCTGGTGGGCTTTGCTCCATTCTCTTCCCCTTGGAACTACCCAGCCCCTTGTTTGTTTGAATGGCTGTTCCTGCCTTGCCACTGTGTGGCTTGGACGTGCTCCTCAGGCCCTTGCTCTGCCCTTGCTCTTTCTTGTCTAAGAACCAGTCGCAGGTCTCTCCTGACCAGTGTGTGCACATATAATTGTTCTGGCATATGAGCGGATAGATTTTTAAATGATCCATTCCATTTCTTCCTGTGTCTTCTAGCTTCTGGAAGAGGTTGAGCCGGCTGATGAGTAAAGTCAATCCTGAACCAAATATCATTCACATCATGGGCTGCTATGTTCTTGGAAACCCCAATGGGGAGAAGGTAAGAGCTTCCTAGGTTGCCTCTCTGGGAATCACAGAATCCCAGAATGGTTGAGGTTGGAAGGGGCCTCCAGAGATCATCTAGTCCAACCCTGCTGCTCTAGCAGGAACACCCAGAGCACATGGCACAGGGTCACATCCAGGCGGGTTTGGAAGATCTCCAGAGAAGGAGCCTCCACAACCTCTCTGGGCAGCCTGTTCCAGGGCTCTGGCACCCTCAGTAAAGAAGTTCTTCCTCATGTGGAGAAGAAACTTCCTGTATTTTATCTTATACCCATTACCACTTGTGCTGTCACTGGCCACCACTGGGAAGAGTTTGGCCTCATCTTCTTTACATTCTCTCCTCAGGTATTTGTACATATTGATCTTAGCTAGATCCCCCCTCAAACTTCTCCAGGCTAAACAGGCCCAGCTCACTTAGTCTTTCCTCATTGAATAGATGCTCCAGTCCCTTAATCGTCTTCATTGCTCCACACTGGCTCCACGGCCCTATTGTGCTGAGGGGCCCAGAACTGCACCCAGTACTCCAGGTGTGGCCTCCCCACAGCTGAGCAGAAGGACAGGATCCCCTCCCTCGACCTGCTAATGACTGCTCAGTAGCACCGAGTCCAGGACGAGAAGTCTAGCCCCCTCTTTCCTGCTGAGCAGAGCTGCCATTGTAAATGGATGAACAACCTATTTCCCAGAGGGCAGAGGAGGAATGGTTGGAGCAACAGGCATGCAGGAAGGAACAGGTCCTTAAAGGAGAATAGTCAGTCCAAACACTTTTTGTTTAGTGATGAGCTGCATGTTTTCAAGGGCATTTAGTGTGAGGTTTTCTAGAGGCATGGAATAAGGATGAGCAATCCTGGGTGTCTTGGAGTTCCTCACTGTTTTCAGCTGCTAACTCACAAAATGTTTTTGTTTCAGCTATTTCAGAATCTGAAAAACTTAATGAATCCTTACAGGGTTGCCTTTGAGTCTCCACTTGAACTATCAGCTCAAGGTAACTTCTCTGTACAAACAACCATGTCTTCCTAATCAGACTATTTCCCTCAGTGAGCATGTTCATTAAAAAAAAAAAAAAGTGATTTTTAGTTCCCTTGTGCCCTGCCAGGAGAAAAGTGCATGCCAGAGCCTTCCTTTTGCTTGTAATCACCTTGTGGTGTTGATATGCAGAACCTAGTTTCTCCCTTGCAGTTTTTCTTTGTTTCTACTTTCAGCTGTCCCCTTTATTATGTTTGAAGCTACAGAGCCCCTTCCCAGACTCCTGGCTTTGGCAAAGTAGTCTAAATAGCACCGTGGCTTCTGGGCCAAGTGTAGGAGACTCACCATATTACCAGGGCACATGACATCCATGGGAGAGATGCATGTGGTAGGAGAACCTTGTCTGCAACCGAGTTTCTCCAAAGGATTCAAACCAGTGGTACCAAGTGGGATGAAGCTCAAAAATTCAAGGGGTTCTTCCTCTTTGATCAGGTAATTATAGGTGAAATTTAATGAGGAACATGTAGTCAGCTTGTTCTGAAGTTGCCACAGTCCTTGGTGCTTTGTTCTTTGGGAAGGTAAGAGCTAGAGCATTAGGCTCTAATCGCTGGGGATGCTTCCTTCCCTGTTCACTGCCACGCTCAGCACTGACGAGTTATTCTTAACTCCTACTCACTGTCGTAGGAAGGCAGAGGGGATGAGCGCATTTACTCTGCACAGGGCGCTCCGTGCAGATGCTGCTGAGACTGGGACCCGCCTTTATCCAGTGCCTGTGTTGATCTCTCAGCAAACCTGTTTGCACGTGTGTGCCGAGAAGGACCTTGCAGGGGAATTTCGGGTTTTGTAAACAACCTGGCAGGTGAGGGGGTGGGTTCTGCATATATGTGTTTTTAAACAGTTGATCTTCCAGGAAGTTGGACTGAACAATTTATCCCTTTCGATCAATCTGGGTCACACTAATAATATAACCTCTCTAATCCTTTGCAAAGTCATCTGAAACTAATCTTAATCAGCCCTCAAAAGTGAAAATCCCTTCCTTGAGCCCTGTGCTAGAGTCCAGGGTTGTTTGTCCCTAGTGCTTTCAGGTACATTTGTTGCCTCCAGCACCAGCCCTGCATGGCCTTGAGTCTCTAGTGCCTGCAAGGCATCCCCCCTGCTCTCATGCTTTCAAGCAGAGGTGCCAGCAGCGCAGTGCATGTGTCCAAACAAGGGTTGTGTTGGGCTTATTGCTGCAAGGAGAGAGCTCCTCAGGGCAGAGAGACCCTGTTAATTTTCCCACAATAATTTTAGTTTTGAATTTTAATTTTTTTATTTTTAACTCTTCTCACAAGCCATTACACTCCTTGGATTTGTCATTTTCCCAAATCCCTGTGCCTGCAGAGCGCGGAGGTGTCCTGCACCTGGCAGAAGGCCAGTTTAAAAGCACTCTCCAACTCAAAGGAAGGACCTTTGTTGTTGCATCCTATGCCCAAATACGCCCCTTGTGGGTTTTCAGCCCTTCTCAGGGCTCACGGGTTGCCTCGTGCAGGGTGTTCGGGCTGCTGCTGTGACCCCCTACACCTCGTCTTCGCACATGGTGTAGAGAAGTCGAAGTCTGGGGACAGACTGTGTTCAGTTCCTACCTCCAGAGACAGACTCTGCCAAGGGATATTGAGGAACCTTTCTGTGTTTGAAGATACCTAAAGAGATATTTGGGTCTCATGGGTACTTTTACGTGCCCCGGGTATTCCTAAAATGAGGCATCCAGGTGTGTTCTCCTCTGCCCATACCTGCAGGTGGACTTGCTGCTGCTGTAGCCTCTCTGCTCTCTCCCTTGTGCCCTGAGTGTAACCCCTCTGCTTCATCTCCCTTCTCCTAGGTAAGCAAATGATTGAGACTTACTTTGACTTCCGCCTTTACCGCCTCTGGAAGACCCGTCAGCACTCTAAGCTCTTGGATTATGATGACATTTTATGAGCTGGAGAAGACTTTGCCAAGAAGAAGTTGATCACCAGTGTCCAAGAAGTCATGCCTACTGCAGAGAGACTTTTTTATTGGCACAGGGAGCCCTTCAAAGCCCTAGAGGAGGCAGCAGTGCTAAAGGAAGGGAAGAAGGAGCCCTCAGAAACTTATCAAGAGGAAAGTCTCTTGAGTCAAGAGAGACTGGAGGGAAAGGGTTTGGCACCTCGCTCGCCTCGGGGCAGAGCTGTGGTGTCTCAGGAGGAGTTGAGTGACATGAGGACAGGATAGAGTTCCTTGTAGAACTGAGCTGTTTTGGGTCAGAATGGGCCAGATTTGATTCCAGGTCCTTTTAAAGACTTTTGAAGCTCAGGTTTTCTTACAAAAATATAAAATTAATTACCCATGCACTACAGTAAAGAAGTGATCAGAGCACAGAGGAAGGAGAGGTTTGTACTGATGGGACCTTCTGTGCTGGGGATCTTGGAGAGCAAGGACTGCTACACCTACTCCTGCAACCTTAGAGCAAAACAATCCAGTTCCAATGTGAATATATACTGGAATATAGAATTGACATTTAACTCTGTTTTGTATAATAGAAAATAAGTGCAATTTTTATAGAGAGAGGGATAAAAACCCTCCGGATATTTAATTAGTTAAAAATAACACACCAGTAACCAATAGATATTTTTGGTCTGCTTGAAAATATATTCAAAATGGTAATATATCTTCTGTAGACGTATTTAATCACCAGCAAACATGGTTTTAACGTAAGTTAGCAGACGCTGCATGTCTGCTGCATTGATTAAGCCAGTTTGGTTTGGTACTTTCAGAGTAGCTGTGTTGCACTGACTGTATGTGCTCCCACGAATGTGTATTTCTCCTCCAGTTACACACAACTTTGTTACTATTTTCCTGCTTGCAAAACTATATGCCTTTAGTTTTGCTGGAGTATTTTTAGGTTAGAAATACAGTTACATGGCTGAGAACTCAGTAAGGTCTGTTATGGTGTAAAAATGAAGTAGAAATGAATACCCAGGATAACGGCGTGCAGGTGCCAGTGCTTTGCTGCGTGTCAGGAGAGGGGGGCGTCTCTGGTCTGACATATGGAGTTGGGGAGTTTGTGGGACCATCCAGAACCCTCTACGTTACCGAAGCATTGGGAGGAAGCACTTTCCCAAGGATGCAGCACACGTTTGCAGCACACATTTGCGTTTTCCCTGCCAATCACTGGAATGCCAGGGGTTTCTGCATACGCCACCTCTTTTCCAATGCTACAGGGGGACCTATTTGTCAAGCTCAGCTGCCACCCTCCACATCCCTCCCTGCGCAGGGCTTTGCAAGAGCAGCTGGGGCTTGAGAACGTGGGTTTGTTGTTCATATTTGAAGGCATATTTTGGAGTAGATTAACGTTTCCTTTGCTTGAGGGAGTGTTTTGTTGTTGTTGTTCTGGGAGGTTTGGAGTCTTCAACGTGCCTGTTCAGAGCAGCAGCGTTATGTAAAGTCTGCCTATGTCACCTGGCTATTCTGGGGGTTACCGATTCTGTGGAGAAAAACGGGGAAAGATTACCTTGTTTTCCTGACTTCCTGGTGTCTAAAATCAGTTGATTGTGAAGTGAAAGAAAATACGTGTACAAATCTTTTAAATACTTACAAAAAAAGAACTACTTGTTCTGATCTGCAGAGGACTCCTTCCCTCTGTGATGTATCTGTGGTTGTAACTGTGGGGAGCAGATCTCTGGCTAGAACTGCTGAACCCTGTACATTTATAGTAGTTTTATTAGCTTTTGAAGAAATAATGTACATAGAGTAAGGAAGGAGAGGAATGGGTAGAGAGAGCTAGTTTTGAGTGGTTGAAATTGGCCCGTGGAACCAACAGGGTCTGAGCTGCTTCCCCCAATGCTGCTTAGGAGCCAGTCTGCACCTCCCATAGGAGCTACCCACTGTGATGGCCTCTCATCCCTGGCTGGACTCTCCTGCTGTTGACTCATGGTCATGTTTTCCAGGCTCGTAGTGAAGAGGATAGCTGACACCAGTCAGACTTCTGGAGAAGACCTTAAAAAGCCTCCACTACCAAAAAACAATGCTGATGATTAACTATTACTTAGCAGGGGAGGCATCTGCTAGCTGTACTCACGAAAGGTGGGAGCTGTAGGTGCTGCGAAAGCAAAAAAAGACACATTTTTGAGAGAAGAAAATGATGGTGGCAGGATTAAAATGCTGACACAAACCTCTCTCCCTTGCTGACCCTTTCACCTCCTGTGTTTATGCTCCTAACCAGAGAAAGACAAAGTGCTTTTCCTCTCTCCTTCCTGAAGTCAAATCCCAATTCAGTGAACTTGGTAGCATGAATGTAGCATTGTGGAACTCTTGCAAACCTGATAAAACTCTGAAAGTGCCCATTTGTGTATCCTCTTGGGTGATTTACCTGTAGAATTACTGTATATCTGTTATCCTTGAGCATTTGCAGAGCTAGGGTTGCAAAGTAGCAAGGTAGCTTGTACCACAACTTCTGTAGGAAGATGCTGGAATGAACCTAACAGGCCGTTCTGCTGGTGCAGTTGGTTTTAGTAGAATATTAATGACAAATGATGAAAATGCATTTCTCTCTTTTCCAAAGATCTGTATTCCATGTAGCTTGTGATGTTAGAATGTGAGCATATTATTTCCTTTGTAGTGTTTGTTTGACTAAAGTGATGAAGTACTCACAAACCGGTCATTGCAAAGACGACAACAAGTCCTTTGTGCAAATAGCACCATTGGAGTTGACCACTTTCGAAAAGGGACAACAGAAAAAAAGTCTTCCCCTTTTAACCTGCTGAATTTTTTTAAGTGGCTGCTGAGAAAGGGAGGGATCAGCAGAAGATAAGATGCAAACAAAAGTTGTGTTTATTTAAACTGGAGAGTAAAAATAGATGCTGAGGCTTCCTCTGTGGGTCCCGCGTCAAGGATGGCCTCTTAGGTAGGTGCTTCCCAGCACAGTCAGAGACGGCATGTCCCTGGGGATGGTTGAGTCCCTGTGCCTGAGCACCCTGGATGCGCGCAGGTGTCCACGCCACGGCTGCTGCTGGGGCATTCCTCCTCTGACATGTGGCTCTTGTGTTGCATGGGGGTTCCCAGAGAGGGTTTTTTCCTCTGGCCTGTTTGGCAAAGGGAGAAGAAAATTTGACCACCTGAGAAATGCAGAAATAAATGAGGAATTGCGATACGTCTTTCTGGGCCTCTCTTCCCGCTGCAGCTCCAGCTTCCCATTGCATCCTACCTCTCTGCACCTGAAATGAGCAATTAGCACATCAGCCCTCGCTGCGTTTTTTTTTTTTTAAAAATCCATCCCAGTAGCTCTAGCAAAACTGCTGAGTACGGGAAGCACGCGGGCCCCAGGGCTCAGAGCGCCTCGCGAGCCGTTCAGGCATGTGTCTGGCCCCAGGGACTGCTGCTCCACGCAGGAGCCCCCGCACAGGGACCCATCTTCCTCCCTCGGCCTGGAGCTGGGTGCCTCAGAGGTATGGGGACAGCGTGTCCCATGTATCTGTGCCGTCGCACTGCCGGCTGCTCCTCCTCATTTGTTCTGGCTCCCAGGGGGCCAGCCTGGCCCTGTTGGCATCTCCCTGGCTTCCGGCCCGCGCTCACTCAGCCAACAGCAGCCTCTTGTCTCGGAACGTTGTGCATTTCTGACCTGCGTCTGGAGTTCCTGTTCCCAGGGCACTGCTCTGGCATCTCCAGGCGATGTCGGGGTTAACCAGGAGGCTGGAAGTGGCCCATTGGAGTAGCCGGCGCATCCAGATGCACAATTATCTGGCCAGATGCCAGAGGTGCAGCAACAGGTTCGCTCTGCGCTCCTGGGTCAACAGTCACCGTCCAGCCCGCTGAAACCCCATTTAAAGGTGACGCAACATTAACATGATGCATTAGTCCAGGATAAGGCATGGTATTATTTAATATATATATACACATATATACACATATATATATATGTATATATATATATATATATATATATATATATCCTTCCAGGGCAACAGCACATGTCGCCAGGAGTGCTCATTGCAGGATGTGCTCATTAGCGTCGTCCTTCCTCGAGCAGTCAGATCACATTGCCAGGAGTGGACACAGCTTTACAGGTGCCTGCTAAACTGGACCATTTTGTGCCCTGGATTTTTGCAGCGATGTTCCCTGGAATTGGTGATGCAGCCAGGTCTTCCCTGGACTCCATCCCAGGATCCTTCCGATGGCTATTACGCAGCAATACCTTTTTTTTTAAAAAAAAAAAACTTTACGGAAACGCAAGCCAAAGGCAACTGGAAACTGTTACTGTCTTGATGACAAATCAGCCCGTTGATAACTCCATGTGCTGGAGCTGGGTGAGGAAATGGGCGGTTTAAGGGCCAGGAGCCTGATTGGGAGCGCGGCACCTCCCAGGTAATCCTGCTGGGCAGGCAGGAGAGTCAATGCTAAAATATCTGAGTTTGCTGCCTGCGCCAAAGCACCCAATATGCTATGGTGATTATGCATTAGATATCAAAGGGCAATGGCACCCAGGTGCCCTTTTGAGGAAAATAAATCTGTCCAATGTACTACAAATCAGCGCAAAAAACTCAGAGGACCGCCAGGAATAAATCTGCATTGCTCTTAGTGTGTCTTTAAAATTAATGTACCTAAGGGCAGATGAGAAGCGTTCTGGATCGCATCAGTGCAGTGACGAGGCAAGATGCACTGAGACAGTTAACTGGCTCTCAGGGCTTTCTTCCTAACCTCGGTGTCCAAAGAGATTTTGTCTTGAACTGACAGTTAATTACAGTGTTAATGGCCCTGTCAACCCATTAGTAAGTGCATCCCGTCTGTCTGCATTGCTCGGAGTTTAGGGAACGGATTCCCAGGGAGCCTCAAGCAGCTGGTGGAGCCCAAGTTTTAGTGCGGGCAATGGGGCTGCCCAGTGTAGATGGGGCTCATGACGTATGTACAGCAATAACCTGCTTGCGCCGCCGCTCCCCTGCACCCTCGTGTCCCTGCGGTTTCCTTGGGTGTTTGCATGTGATCTTCCTCTATGGCTGTCCCCCAAAAAATAAAAAAAGGCTGTAGTGTTTTACTTGGGGAACAGATGTTACCTGGTGAAAATGGAAAAGGCAGCTGGTCGGGACAGCCCGTCCCCACTGTCGCCCCGGCCTCTGGCTCGGTAGCAGGGTCTGAGTCACAGGAACTTCAGGAGGTGGGAGGCTGGGGGGGTTGGTTTGGGTTTGGTTTTTAATGCTAAGATTCAGTTGTACCGTTAAGACCCTGCTGCAAGGTCCTGCTCAGCGCGGTGATAAGCAGCACCCGCAGCAAAAACTGAACTCCCAGGAGGATGAGAGAGGTCAATGTGCTTTTAATAGCTTTACCGTTTATGCTCAGAGTTTGGACTCCAGTTTTCATTTCCAGCTCCTTTGCTTAGCTGCGAGCTGTCAGCTTGCTATTCCAGAGCCACTAGTGAAGGCTGCTCATCTACTTTTGGAAAAGAAAGCGAAACCAGTATGGCAAATAACGGGAGAAAAAGTCATTGTGCAGACTGAAAATGAATCTGGTAGCACAGAGGACCGTTTATCTCCCTTCATGCTTTTAAACTCCAAGATATTTGAACAAACTACTTCTATCCAAATCAGAAGAGGAAAAAAAAAAAAAAAGAGGACTTGTCAAAATAATTTTAAAATATCCAGGTGTGCATGGTATTCGACTGTATGACAAATTGCGTGCAGAGGTCTAATTCTGTTGAATTCAGGTGGAGGTGGTAACATTCCCCCCCTTTCAAAATCAAGTCGTTAAAGACAGTGTAACGTGCACAGACCCCATCCCTGCTAATTGCCACAACCAGCACCAGTGCTGGGCGCGAGCGGACAGGCCCCTCTAGCTGAGCCCATCTCAGCTGGAAGCTAAAGGCAGCACCGATACAGGGAAAGCTTCAAATGTTGGCCCCGAGGGAGCCTGTCAGTGTGAGAGCTTGAGAAATGTTAGTGTGGGACAAAAACTGTCTCGAAGGTCATAAAGAGTGTTGCAAACGAGCTTTAACCTTTTTCTGCTGGGTTGGGAAGCAGCAGGCTGGCTCTTTCAAGGTCAGAAGAAAGTCATTTCAAAGCCCTCTCCCAAAGTGCAGATGCCGCTTCGGGCTGGCTCCTGGCTGCCCCAGTGCGGGACATGCCTGGCTGCGATGCAGGACAGCTCTGCCACCTCTACTGCCTCTGTCACCACGTTACATGCTGCTTTGTGTATGATAACCAGGTTTCAAATCCATGGATGTTTCTAGGTTTTAAGATGTGATTTAATAAAAACAGACATTTCTGGGAAAACAGGTTTTCTCTTTTTTTGTTGTTGTTGTTCTCTGGCCAAGTTCATAACCCTGGGAACTGCCACTTGGTGGATGTTTACTATGCTAGCAGGTGAAGGAGAGATGGGCTGGGCATTTCTGCAGTGGCAGCAGGAAGGTGGATGCAGACAGACCAGTAGCTGCACCAAGGTAGGTGCTAGGGGGCAGGACAAGCACCATGCGCCCGGGAGACACACCAGGCAGGACCAGTGAAAGGGAAGGAACGCAAAACTCCTGATCCTTTAAGCAAGGAACCCTCCGAGGGAGGCAGATCCAGGGCTGCGGATCATATGGGGCAATTCACGGTCCCAGCGGACCCTGGGCCTTGGCAAGCCCCAGGAGAGACCTACAGAGCGCTCGGCCTTGTGCCTCTTCGACGGAGGAAGGCAAGTCCTTGAGCACCAATTTACGCAGAGAGAAAGAAAGGCCTGGAAGGCCTCAAGAAAGGCCAAAGGCCTGATCATCCTCCTTGGCAAAACTGAGAGCAGCTCCAGAGCAGCCGCACTAGCCTGGAGAGTAGGTGTGCAGTAAAGCACCCAGGAGGGCGAAGGGCTTCATCCGGCTGCACTGGGACCTGCAACGCTGCTTTTGCCCTCTCCCTTCGGGGGAAGGTGACGGGGAGGTTATTGCAGCTGTTTGGAAGGTTGTTTTATAGGACAGGCGCTTTCCAAGTTGGTGCTCGGGTAGGAGTGGAGCAGCCGTGGTGGCTCCAGGGATGCCAGCTGTGTCAGCAATCCCATGGGAGCTGATGAACGAGGTATGGAAGTGTGTCCAAGAACTGTAGTTGTACTCACAGGGAAAGATGGATGAAAGTTGCAGCTGGCTCATGCTGTACCTCTTCCACCTCCACCACAGTGGTGGTCTCCATGCTACCTGCCGTGAGAGGCAAAGCCACTGAGAGCAGATGCAGCTGTATGAGAGGGTCCCCACAGCCTGCTAGACTCATGGTGCTTGCCCATGTAGGAAGGGAGCAAACTCAACTGTGTGGTGGTGATGTCTCCATGTTGCCAGCAGCTCTCCCGACTCCGGGTTAAAGGTGGAAAGAGCCCACTTGCCCACAGGCACCAATGCAGTTCAGGGAACCCTCTGCCTGTGCTAAGCTCTGTACCCTGCCTTTGAGTAAAGCACACGTGTCAGGAAGGCAGATGGCATCAAATTCCATATATGCAACTTTCCTTCTCCTGGGTCTGGCTGACTTCGTTTCTGAAGTCCAACAGGTCTGGCTTGATCTTCCAGCTGCAGTTTTGCCCTTTATCTGCCACTCTACAGGTCGCCTGTGTGTTCACCCTCTGTTAAATGCTGTAACTGAGTCCTCTCCGGACAAAAAGAGACAGAGCTAAACAGGCTGGACAACTTGGGTCTTTCAGTGCCATCACTCAAGACATTTTTAGAGCCTTTTAGCATTCACTTTGGCATCTTCCCTCCTTGGGAACATCCTTTCCCATGTGCAACTATGACAGCAGGCCCCACAAAAATCACCTTTTCTCCCTTATTGTCACCTGCACGCCTGGCTTTGGGCCAGTGTCTGGGCCGCTGTTCTTCCCAAAGCCTTCACTGAGTCACAGAGGCTGCCCAAGTGGCCAAAAATGTGGCCCTTATTCCTCATTCTGGGGCAATTCAGCACTGGCATATGATGCCGTTTTGAAAACAGGATGGCACACAGAGGTGATAATGTCCGATTTTCCTCAGGTAGCTCTGCTGGCTTCTCCTGCCTCCCCTCGTGCTATGGCTCCTGGAGGGGTCAAGCGCAGCCCCAGTGCGGGTGTCGCGCTGCCCTGAGGGTGGTTCATGAGGCCCTGAGCTCCCATCGGGATACAGGCGGCTCTGAGTCCTGCTGGGCACCACCCTACCCTGCCCCTTGTCGCCAGGGCCCTGGGGCTGCGCTGACCCAACACTCCCCGCCCACTGCATGGCTCTCATGGAGCCATGTGGCACCGACGTGGTCATGGGCCACGCTGGCCCCATGTCTGCGTCAGGCTGAGCCGTGCAGCCTCCCAGTAAACAGCGCACGGATGTGGTTTCGGGGCTAGCCGTGGGCGTAGCTCCGGTGAGCCAGAGGGTTGGGTGCTACACCTGGGCTTGCTGGCCAAGTTTCACTTTCCAGTCCTTGCTGCTGCTTTTCTGATGGCCTAAGACGGACTCAGCTTGCAGCAAAGGTGAATAACAACTAGATTCAGGGAAGCCGGAGGATGACAAGTCCAATGCCTGCAAAGGGAGGGTTTTTTTGCACCAGGTGTGGGTAAACAGTAGGATTTATTGTTCATCCCCACGGCTCGAAAGCCAACTAGTGATCCTGCAGGCGCAAATCCATGCAGATCTCCCCAGTACAAAAGCACATTGTGGGCCCCGCGAGTGCCTGCGTCATGAGTCACCAGGGCTGGGGAAATGGCAGCTGCTGCTTGCCCAGGCCTCATTCCCCACCCGCAGCCTCAGTGAGGGATGTGACACTGGACTGTGAACTGTGCTCTCAGCCGGCACAAGGAAGGGGACCATATGTGACAAGAGCTGAGTTTTCATGAGTGCAGGGAGACCCTGGAGCGAAGGTGGTGGAGCAGTTCGGTTCACTGGCACGCAGCTGCGTCCGGGCTGCTCCCACGGCATGTCCTGGCCAAAGGTTGCCTGTGTAACCGCAAGCCAGCAGCGCCGTGCTGAGCGCCTGGCACAGAGAGGGACTCGGCAGCACAAACAGCCTTATCTGTTGATGCACAGGAAAGTCCTGAGCTCTCAATTGCTTCCTGGCTGTGCTGGCAGCCCAACGAAAGCTGGTGGCAACTGATAACAGGTCAGGCCTGGAAACAAAGCACGAGCGATGCTCCTCGCTGCTCTGGCGTGTGCTGCGCAGGGAAGGCGACATGAAAAACGTTTTCCTGTGTTCCTGTTTGTACCAAACTGGTGTCCGGCAGCGCTGGGCTAGGTCAGGCCCAGGCTCGCTTCGTCGGCGGCGCCCGCGGCGGCGCCCACTGCAGCCCCTCGGAACCACGGCCCGCCTGTCCCCCGCGGCCATCGCCGCCGCCTCAGGGCGGCCGAGGCGAGCGCCGCGGCCGGGCGCCCCCTCCGCCCCCGCGGCCATCGCCGCGGCCGGGCCCGGCCCCGCGGAGGGCGGCGCGGGGGCGGTGCCGCGGCCGGGGCGGCGCTGCGCGGCGCCGGGGCCTGCTCAGGTGCGGCGGGCCGCAGTGCCCCGTGCGCCGCCGCCGCCATGAGCAGCACGGAGCCGTCGCTCGGCGCCGGGCCGCGGGCGCAGCCCGCCTGGAAGCGCGAGATCCTGGAGCGCAAGCGGGCCAAGCTGGTCGGGGCGGCGGGCGCCGAGCCCGAGCCCCCGGCGGCGGCGCGGGCACAAGCGGCGTCGCCGCCGGGCGAGCGGCTTGTGGTGGCCGAGAGCCTGGGCCCGCTCCACGAGAACCCCTTCATGCGGCTGGAGAGCGAGCGGCGGCGGCTGCGGCAGGGGCTGCCGGGCGGGCGGCCCGGCCGCGACGCCCCGCGGCCGCTTCAGCAGCTGCTCGAGCTCTACAGCGCCGTGCCCGGCATCCGCACCATCCGCGCCGACAACATCCTCATCATCGAGTCGCAGCCCGACGCCGCCGCCTGCTTCGCTGAGGGGGCCGCGCTGCCCGCCCGCCGCCGGGACCCAACCGCCGCCGCCGCCTCCTCCGCGGACCCGCTGCGGGAGCTGCTGGCCCGCAAGGGCGCCGCCCTCGCCGAGATCCGCGCCGACCAGGTCTTCATCTACGAGGCGGCCGAGGCGTCCGAGCCGCCCGAGGCGGCCGAGCCGGGCACGGTCAGCCGCCTGCTCGAGAAGTTCGGCCAGAGGCCGCGGGGCCGCCGGCGGCGCGGCGAGGAGGCGCTGCCCGGGCCCGCACCTGCCCCCGCCGGCGGCGCCGCGACCGCCCCCCGGGCCGCGCCGGGCTCCCCACTTGCCGCGGCGCCGCCATCACCGCAGGCCGCCCCGGGCCCGCCGCGCGCCGCCGCCGCGCAGCCGCCGCCGCCGGCCGCCCCCGCGGCGGTAGCGGCCGCCGCGCAGCCGTTGCCCGGCGCTGCCCCGGCGCGGGCCGCGGTTCCTCGTGCGGCGGCGGCCCCCCCCGCGACCAGCTGCTTCCTGCACAAGATCGGCTCCAACTCGTTCACTGTGACTCCGCGGGGGCTGCCCCCTGGCAGCCGAGCCCCCGAGGTTGCCGCCGGCCCGGCCGGCCGGACTCTTCCGCCCAAGGGGCCACCAGTGCCATCCGCCAGCACTTCCCATACCAGAGCCAACGCCAGGAGGCCAAAGCCGGAGGAGGCCGAAGCGGCTGTGTTGCCTCCACCCAGTGCCACTCTGGCCCCCAGTGCCACCGACTCAAGGCAGCCGCTTTCCACTGCTGCCCCCAAGGCCGGGGGCTCCTTCGAGATCCTCCCAGCCCCCAAGCCAGACTTGGCTGCCATCCCTGCCCACGACCTGCAGGCGCAGGCCCTGGCCAAGCTGCGCCTCAACTCGCGCAATTCCTTCCTCTTTGTGCCGCGTCGGGAGGGGAGCCTGACTTCACAGCCTCCGGCCCAGAGCACCAGAGCGGGGCTGCCCCCACCGCCCTTGGAGCGTGAGGTCCAGCAGGAGCCTCCAAGGGCTTCTGCTAAGGAGCACGAAGAGCCTGTTGCTTCTCAGGCGGCGCCTCAGGATCCTATCGTGCCCGTGACTTACATTGATGACATTGTGGAGCCGGACAGTGGGGAGCTTTCCCACAGGGGTGGCACGGCCATGAGGACAGGCACCTTGGCAGAGCAGCCTCAAGAAGCTGCCTCTGACCTGGAGATGGAGTATTCCTCTGTGCCCCTCTATAAACCCCACGCTGTCTGCCCCACCAGCCGTCAGCGAGGAGGCAACACGTTCACTGTAGTGCCCAAAAGGAAGCCCGTCGCCTCGGGCTTGCAGACTTTGACTGAGGCCAGCAGACGGTCACAGCTGGAGGAAGACGAGGAGGAGGAGGAAGGCAAAGGAAAAGGCAAAGCTGTGGAGAATGCCGAAGTGTCCCACACAGGGACTGCTCTTAAAAAGCGCTACCCCACTGTGAATGAGATTGAAGTGATTGGTGGCTACCTGTCCCTGGAGAGGTCCTGCATGAGCAAAACGGGCCGCCGTAAGAAGGTAATTGCCGGAATTGCCTCTCACTCTTGAGTCGTGGTGCTAAAAGGAACTTGTTTCACTTGTCCAGTCTTTTCTGTGAGCTTTGAGATTGTAACTTGATGAGCACCTCTGTGGGCATCCGGGTGGGAAAATGGGCAGCACTGTCCAAAGCCCATGGTCTGTTTTAGAGCCAGGGGTGCCTTCGAGGGGGAAAGGACTGGGTCCCGTCTCATGAAATATATCAGACTGGGACATGACCTGGGATAACTGCCGTGTCTCACTTACCATCCCTTTTGGTTTCCTTTTTAAGCATGCGATGTGCTAACAGAAAGTAAAAACGCTTGTGTGTTCAGCAAGCACGGCCAGTCGCACGGTTTGGCTGCAGACTTCCCTGCTTGGCGGCTCTGCCGCTGTGTGTGACGAGCAGGTCCCTGGGCCCGCCGCCCCTCTTGTCGCAGGGTCTACTGCGCAATGGGATGTTGGCGACCTCGTTGGATTAGTAATCTATTGATAGAGGCTCAAGAACTAGGTCTCTATTAGGCAGAAGAAAGATCAGCAACAACTTAACTCCTCTTGATATGATTAGGCCACCTGTCCGCTCATTATGGTGCTTGTCCCCCAAGCAGCATGAGGCATCTATTGCTCCAGGCATCTTTGGAACGAATGCCAGGTTTTTCTCCCCGTTTGGGATCTAACTTTGATCCTTGTGCGAACCTCAAATTGAGGGTGAAGTATTGCGTGGCTTCAGGAAATGCAGCTGTATGTGATAAAGACACAGTCGTATTGAAACAGCAGATTATTTTGCCGTGCCGAAGAAGCGGGTGTGAGTTGTTCTTCTCCCCAGGCAGCGCACTGTGGCAATGAACAGCAGAGGGATGAGATTATGTCGTTACAAATCCTCATCTGTAGCTTTGAGACGTGGCATGTTTTTCCAAAGCAGGAAGAGATGTTTGACTTTCTGTTACCTAAACTCGACTAAATATTTGATGGACTGAATCTGTGGGGGTGCCCGAGGCACTTGGCATTATGGTTTGAGGAAATCCTTTGAATAGGGCGCATCTCATTTAGCAGGGAGGTAGCAGAGTGCGGCTTCTCGTGGCTTAATGTTATTATGTTCCTTGTAAGAGCACACAGCCCATATTAATTTGATTGTGTCTAATGCAGGTGGCAGTTAAGCATGACAGCCCTGCATCAGAATAAGCAAATAAGCAAATAAGTTTCTCGCCAAGTGTTACTGCAATTATTCCTTGTCCTGTTGCAGGGAAGTGGTTGGTCAGAGTGGGATCATTCTGGTTTTTAAATACCTTCTGGCTTGTATGGATTCTGGCAGTTTTCTTGGTTCTACTCTGTTCAGTTTGGGATAGAAACCAGATGGGTATTAAATCAGGTATCACGTGCGTAGTGTAAATGGTGGAAATAACAAGAAGGCATATTACAGTTAGAGGTGGTCTTAGGATGGAGCAGAAAGCAAAAAGGAAATGTTGGGGACAAACCTCTCTAGGTAAGCTCAATTTCTGACGCAGTCAAAGGAGCTCTGCAGGTAACAGAACATAGATAGCCTCAAGTAAGCAAAAATAACTAAATGTAATGTGGTGGAAACTGTCATTAAACAGAAAACAGAGGGAGAGAGATGGGGACAAGGCAACTGAACTTCGTCCCCATCTCTCTCCCTCCTTTTTGTACCATATAAAGATAGCTTCCACTGCACTACATTTAATTATTTTTGGTTACTAGAGGCTTTGTTTATGAAGATGAAGCTCTCTAAGGGTTGTGAGACTGTTATACAACAACAATAAAGTTTGCTAAGAACCACATGGGAGGAGGAAATGTCCTGTGTGAAAACTTCCATAAGGAACCGTTTTCTGAAGACAGAGAAAGGAAAGGACAAGGAGGAACTACTGTTACATTGCACAGTTCAACAGGTTGAACTGAATGGGTGTCCTTCAGAAAATAAGATTCTAACGTGTAGTGCTGAAGCGATGTATGTTTCCCTATAACATTTTAGCCTGGAGTTGTAGTGCGAAAAAGAATAGGTTTTGTTCCAATTCTCTGCCTTGAGCTAGAAGTGCCAAGCATGGAGTGCCAGTTGACTTTGTAAGGAGGGTTAGCAGATGCGGTAGCAAATGGAAAGATTTCTGTTTACTCGGAACTTAGAGATGTTTGTGGCCTTTACTCTGAATAATAAGGCTGAGTGTTGATGCCTGAAAAGGAAGGAGCTCGTATGAGACCACATTCCTTGGTTCCTACGCAAGAGACCTCTGTGTGTTGTCAAGGAAACCAGCCAAAAACAAGGATTTGTTTTGTAGATGTGTCAGGGTTTTCAGCAACTTGGGGTTGGCCTGAGTTGGGCAGAAGCCAATGCTTCCTGTGAACTGGAAGCTCTAGCTGTTTGATAAAGCCAGTGTCCGCTTTGCTGTGGGAGTACTGATATCGAAACTGATACTGGATTTGGTGAATAGATACCGGGGGTTGGGGTTCTCTGCTCTGCAGGCAGTCCTGCTGGATGAGCCTGTGTCTGCATCTTTATTTCTGGACCTTGCCTTCGTTTTGATGAAAGACTTTTCATGATGTTTCAGGCTCGAGAAAGTTGGCTTCCTATTTTGCCGTCCCCTTGTCTGGCTGCTCCATGCTGGCTGTGGTAGAGATGCCTGTGAGGCCACATCCCATGTAGCTTTTTGGTGCGGAGAGGCAGCTAAGAGACCAGGAGTGAGTTCCAGTTTTATCCTGGCTTTTGTGAGATGAGCTCCAGCATCAGCCCAGGGAGCATGGATGCCAACAACGGGGAGGCTTGGACACTAGCTGAAATTTTGTTTGCAGCTTTGTCCAGATATGTTTGAAGCTGAGCACTGGGCAGCTGCCGTAAAAGGCTGGCTGAGCTGCCCCAGCTCTTACAGTGAGCACAGGATATGTGTGCAGGGGCGGAAGGGGACCTACTGACCCTTATTCTAAATTGGGGACGCGGGGAGGATGCAGAATGCTGCTGGCAACCGCTGTTCAGTGCTTGTCAGGGGACTCTGTTATTACCAAAAAAGTAAAAGGTCTGGTAGCAGCCTCAGGAGGAAGAGGAGGCTTCCTTGCTACAGGATGTGAATCCTTCGGATCTCATAGGATAAAATGCATGAACTGACAAGAGCCAAAAGTTTGGTTACCTGCTAAAATAACTTACATAAGGTTGTCAGCATGATGGAAATCTGGATTTCTGTAAAACGTGTGTGTGCCACATTGGAAAGGTGACTGGTAAAGACTGCAGACTGCTGAACCAGGGGGGTCCCAAGAAGTCATCGTCTGTCTTCATGTTTTCAACTTGCAGAGAGGCAGACAGTAGGTTGGACTCTGTTGTGAGGGTCCTTTGTGCACAGAGTTTCCCAAGACTGTGCTCCTCCCATAGGTCTCATCACTCCTGAAACTCATGCTGAGTCACAACACGTTTGCCCCCTCTAGCAACTAGGCACTTCTTGGGGACCTTGCAGGAAAGGTGACTTCCAGGCAGGTCACCCAAAGCCCTGGGAGGAACAGGACCTGGGACTCAAGAGCTGAGAGCCAACAGGCATCAGACATTGGTCTTCAACATCTTGCGCCTGTGGCATTTGGCAGTTTGCTGAGAGCAGGAAGGTGAGCTGCAGCCTCCTGTAAACAGTGCCTACAAGAGCAAGATGGATGGAACACTTCCCTTCTTTTGTGCAAAGTTGTTTTTGAAGGTAATATTTTTTCCAGTTAACATAGTCAATTTTCTAACATTTTGAGCAGTTTAATGTCTGAATATGGCTTGCAAATGTTTAAGTTGCCACTTAAACATCAGTTGAAAAATTGCTTTGAGCAACTTTCAGCTTTTCAACATGAACAGGATTGGGCAGCAGTTTTATTGGTCTAAGCTGCTGAGCTTCTCGCTCTGTCACTTTCCATCAGGTCATTTCTGCTGGAGATGGCCTCCTGTGAGAAACAGATGTGGGCTGAAGAAGCTACCAGGGCTGAACATCTTCAGCTGTTGCCCAAACCTGTTTGGAGCAAGTCTGCACAACGTGGAAGCTCAATATGGTATCTGCCTGAAGTTTTTTTTTTTTTTTTTTTTTTTTTTTTTTTTTTTTTTTAAGATACAACACAAGTGAATGAACCTGATGGTAGAAATGTCTTTGTAAAACCTTATGCAGATTCACTCTTCTCTGGGTTTTAGAGGGATCAGCCTGACAAGTGTGTGATTTTAGCTTCCTAGAGTATCTGGGTTTCACTGTTTGGTTTCCTGTCTGTGCTTCTGCTCTGGGGAATATATCTGCTACCGTTAAGGAGGGCTAAATATTTTACATGAATGTATTGAATTTTTAGTAAATGAGGGCAGCAGTAACTAGGTCTGCTCAGGAAATACATGGTCTTAGACCATCAGACTTGGTCCTTCTCCAGTGGAGGTGATTTCCACTTGCTGTCGGTCTTGAGCGGGACTAGCTCATTTTGGAGAGCCCAACCTCTCTGCTCTTTTCTAACCCTGCTGGTTTTAGTTTATGATGTTGGTGGCTAAAGCCTGGGAAGGACCGGGATCTTTTGCAGTTGTGGTCTTTAAACCACCAGAGAATATTGGTGGAGGGTTATATTTCTTTCTTCTGTTTTTCTGTTTGTTGGCTCATGAAAATGCTGCTGTTTTGTAATGGGCAATTTTTGTGACTCTGATTCTTCTTGGCCTCACTGCTCCTGTGTTTTGCGTAGTAAAGCAGTGCTTTGAGCAACGGCCTGAGCAATTCCCAAATTCCCCATGGTTCTCCTCATCCTGGTGTCCTTATCTGCTGCTGTCTGCGGCTCCATGACCAGGGCAGAAGGGCTAAAATAGAAACTCTTACGGAAAGAAGAGAGGAGGCTGCCTCTGAAACTGGTTAGGACGTGCCCAGGGCTCAGCCCATCCCAGAGCTCCAGAGGAGATTTAAAGCGCTTTGCGCTCTGAATTGCGATCACACGGATTACGTTTAACATTATCTTGATTGGTTTCCTTAATCTGCGGACCAGATTGGTGACGGTTTCTAGTCTTCCTCCAACTCAAATATTCAGCTTGTGTTGCTTTGCTGTTTGTTTTGTTTCATTTTTTCCTTCCTGCTTTTTCCAGTCTGCGGTCGCAGTGTTCCTTAGAAGGGTTTAGGAAGTGCACACACTCGCACTGATGAGGGGCAGGGTCCTACTTGTCAGCATTATGTGTGGGAAGCAGTAGCAGAAATTAAAACATGTAGTTTCTGGGCTGTAAGTCAGCAAAGGGAATCTCAACAGTGTCTGCCGCAGCAGTATCTTCTTAGCCTCTGGCCACCTCCAGTGCGTTAACACCCTTCTGCTCAGTGAAACTATTCATAAAATTAATTGTAAAACTATTCGTAAACCCAGGCTCTTTCTAGTGCCTGTGTGGCGGAGCGTGGGTATGTCACCAAACTGAAACTTCATCCTCTGAATGGTTTATGCAGGAAGAGTCGTGTGAAATTATCGTGCTGAAAAACTTTGCAAATGTCTTGAGAAAATCTGCACCAAAAGAACTCGAGGATAAAGTTTTCTGAGAAGTGCCCTTGAAATTATCTCAGGAATTTGTCAGGACAGATCTGCTTTCTATTTCATGGGCACTTGATTGACTATAAACAAGCTGGAGAAAATATCTCAAGGACGCTGTGAGAGCAAAACACTTGCATGCTTCAAGCAAATTGCGTAGCTTGCAGCTATACAATTTGCAAATTGTATAGCAAAATGCAGCTCTGAGGCCATATCTGTAAGGTCCCAGGTGAGCTAGACTTAGTCACCTCTCTTGAGGAAGCATCCTTTGCACAGTAGTAGTATAAAGAGCAAGGTAGATGTGAACTCTACAGTGCAGCTAATTCTGTCCATGTTGCTCTGAACAGCATTTCAGCCTCTCATCCTGAAGTTCAGCATAGCTCCCATGCCAGGGTGGAAAGTAATTATCTTCCCAGCTTTTCCTTACTTAATCCCTGGAAAATCACACTCTGTCCTATCCCAAGTTGGCGGAGGTTCAGCCTCACCAGGAGAGAGCTCATGTTCTGACCACTCCAGGCAAACTGAGTTGCCCAGATGTGTTTGTGGGTGGCGTTTCCCAGCATTGCCCCTGTCTGTGGCCAGAAGCCCCTTGGAGTGGCCAATAAGCAAGATCCTTTGCTAGCTGGGGGCTTTGCACTTAGTTTGAGAAGGCACCAAGTCTTGGCACTAGTTGTATCTCGTTGGTGCCCACTCTCTTTGTGTATTGTGAGATCTGTTCCACATAGATGAGTAGATTTGTCCAATTCGCATTTATTAAGTAAATTAATATCAGAATTGCTCTTTAGACTGCTAGAGACTCCGGCTGCCCTATCCACAAATGTGCAAAGGAATGAAGCGGCTCTTTTGGTGAATAGCTGCTTTGTACCCTGTCAAGCTCAGTCTCCAACTGTTTTATAGGTTGTTTGGGCACTTGAATCCCTTCCTGCTGATGCAGTCGGGGGAAGAGTTAACAGGGAGCTGTTGGCCCTGTGATGCTGGGCATGTCCCTGCACTGTCCCTTCTCATCAGGAATTTGAAACTTCCCTGTGTCTCGTACAAGGAGTTTAATATTTCGAATCTCCATGCGTTTGCTCCTGTCTGCCATGTGCTTCAGCATATTGATTACACAGGCCAGCTTTGTGGGTTGCCTTGTAAATGGAGACTTTCTTGTGCTGCCTTGTGGCTTGGGAGCTGGGATGTGATCCTGGAGGCCCTTGCTCCTCTGCCACCAACACAGGGCTTCCTTGTCACGCCACTGCTATAAAGCTTGAGCATTCCTAACTCTGCGCGGGCATTCGGTCACGGAGTTAATCATTGAGCAAAACTCAGCATTACTTCTTGGAAAAGCGTCAGCATTAAGTGAAGCCATGATGGAGCAATAGACTTCTGAGCCTCAAAACTCTCCTTACGTATGGAAGGAGAGGGAAGTACTTTTCCGACATGCCAGCTGCAATTAGTCAGGCATCCTGGGGTCCCCTAGGCTGCTTTAGCACTGGCAGTATAGAGTCAAATCTGCAATGCAGCAACCCAGGCTCACATCCCCTCCAAAAACAGGGGCGTCTGTCAGTGAAAACAGATCAAATTTAGAGAAGAACAAAAAAAAAAAAAAAAAAAAAAAAAAAAGGGAACGAAGAGCCCCACCCCCCCAGCTTCTTTCCGTCTCAAGGGAATGCTTCAGATGTACAAAAGCTCCTTATCTTCTCCTGGGTGACAGCACATGCCTGGCTAACGTGCTGATGCTATTGCAGGCTGGTCTGTAAGCGTGCAGCCCTGAGGAGGCTGTTCTGGGCTGCTGCACAGAGCTCCTGTGTGCCCTGAGTTATTTAGCAGTTTGGGCCAACACATGACCATATTTTCAGGGCAAGCAGAGGCATGTAGATAAGCTCATTGCGAACTTGCATTAAATGGCTAATCTTCGCAAAGATCCTGTATCTAAAAGTCTCATAAAGAAAACTACATCACGTGAGAGTTTTTGTACATCATTGGTTGCAGTGAGAGAATGCAAGTGCACCCAGAGGTAGGCAACTTCCAAGCTCCGGCTCCTCCTCCGGCTGAATTTCCTGATCCATGAGAACTGCCACTCTGGGTCACGGGGAAGGTCCCAGGTAGCTCCTTTTGGGAACTTTGTCCTCTGTAAAACATCTGCTTTTGCTCTCTATTTCTGGTCTCTTAACCAGCTATTTGACTGCACCGGGACTGTCCAACCCCTGTTCTCAAAGGGAGCCTGGGCTCTGCTGGTCAGAGCCTGAACCAGCTTGCAGGCCCGGTGCATGGGGAGCTCTGCAGCTTGGCTTGCGGGGCCATTTGACAGCTGATATGGGATGCTGTAAATCAACAGGCTTCCTGGGCACCCCCCCCAGCCATTACAGTTTTCTGATGTCTGATATGATTGCCTGTGTTTTTGTCCACACCTCCTGAAGATGTCAGGTGAAACCCTCCTGTTGATCCTGCTGTGAAAGCAGGAGGCGTTTAGCTGACCAGATCTGAGAAGCTCCTAAACAAGCTGCTTTAAATCATATCTAGCAGCAAACTGCCAGCTCATGCGGATCTGAGGACTGTGGTCCCTTAGTTTTGTCATGTCAGGATTATATTGCGTGGGGAGAGGAGAGGAGAGGAAATGAGTGGCTGAAAATAAAAGCAATCACTGGTGCTGCTCGGCCCTCCGTCACCCGGCTAGCTCAACCACGACATGCAAAAACAGCCGTATCCCTCTTGCAGCAGCTGCGGCAGCTACTGCCCTCCTGCCTGCTCTGTGCAGCAGCAGCACATGGCAGGTTGGACGTGATAATGGTCCTGCGAACACATGTCGCTTGGCAGCAGCAACCCTGCAAGGGAGATGCAGCCTGGAGAGCCCTCGTTGCCCCTGCTGCTTGTGCAAGGGAGACGGGTCGCTCGGAGTGGGGCCTCTGCTACTGTGGGTGCCACCGCAGGCTGCGGAGAGGCTCTCCCTACCTCTCCAATCCTTACAGGACTGTCACTTAAAGGAAAGGGCCTTTTCTCCTTTGGGTGACATGAGCTGCCAAAGACATCTGTGGTGCTGAGCTGTAAAACGCCCTGCCCTGGCATCATTGCTTTGGTTTTGCTGGATCTAGCAAGCAGGGTGGGGAAGAGAAAAGCCCCAATAAAGAAAGCACTCAAGGAGCTGCAGGCGCAAGTCGGAGCCATGCTTTTCTCATGAGATGTGTTGTGATATTCGGGGCCCGAGAGAGGCAGTCGGGCCCTTTCTTTAGGTTCAGGCTCGTGTGGGCATTCATAGCCTGACTCTCTGAAGCCAGGTGTCTGCTAACTTTCCTTCTCCAGGTAGCAAGGTTTATACCATTTTTTCCATTTATTATTTATTATATTATATTATTATATTTACACCATTATTTCATTTTTTTGTTTTTTTGGAAATGGGGGATCTCCACATGTTGGTCTGGATGCGAACTCAAAAGAATTTCCTGTCATATCTCAGCTGTATTAACCATAACTATTCTGGCCAAGTATAGGTAACTATTCAGAGACAGGCTTGTCGGAAAACTGTATCATAGTTTCTCTTTTCTGAGTGGTCTGTTGTTAAATCATGGCACATAAATAAAGGATTTTTGCTACGGCAACAAGAATTGAGTGGTTCAACCAAATTCCCAAAAAGCCTTGCCTTATTCTTCGCAGCATGGCTGTGATTGCTGGGCAGAGGATTAACGTGCGGGTGCCCGTTTTGGGGCTGGGCTCTGGTTACGTGGCACAGTTCTGGGTAAAGTTTTCAGCTGAGCAAATAGTGACCAATCCCTGCAAACAGGCACAGCTGAAGGGTGCAGAACTTCTCCTTTCTGCTGCTGGCAGCTGCCATCAGAGCAGTCACAGCAGAGACACAAGGAGCAGCAGCTACTGGCTGCCCTGGAGCGCTTGGCTTCTTGGAACACTCTTTTGCCCCAAAGCAAAAGCAGGGTTGTCTTTTGTGCTCCCGCAAAGGCTTGTATGGCTGGGCAAGAGGCTGCCTGTCTTCTGACATGGTTTCTGTGCCATCACGAGGCCTTGGATTTTTTTTTTTCTTTAGATAGATTTGGCCCAAATCTGCCTGTGTTCCGTAGGCACTGCTCTGAGTGCGCTCAGTGCCACCCAGAGGGTGTCTCAAGACAGTTACACAGACCCACGTGGCATCTAGCTTTATCCGGGCCTTGCTCTCCATCTTTTGGATCAAGTAGAGCTGCTTTGTGCTTTCCCGTCCTTCCCCGAACGGCCTCGTGGTGGAGCAGGACGGCTGGCATGGCTGGCTGCCCGCCTCGGGCTTCAATCCTGCAAAGGCAGCTCGTGGAGTGCCTCAGGGCGCTGAGCCGTCCTGAGGCAGGGCCGTCCTGAGGGAGGGCAGATTGATGGCTGCTCCCATTTGCTTTGCCGGTGTGGCCGTGAAAGGTTTATTGCACCAGCCTCTCCCGCCCGGCAGCTCCAGGGCCCTGCCTGGCTCTACGAGGGGTTTCCATGCGGGAATCTTGCACCATTGCAGCCCTGCGCCAAGCAGGGTGGCAGCCCTGCAGCTGGCCCCGCTCTGGTTGAGGGTTGCTTGTCTCTCTGTCTGTCTTTGCTTCTTTCTTTTTGTGGCTTCAGTAGTGCCTTGTGCAAGGCTGTGGCCTCTCCGCTGCAGGTATTCATCCAGCCTCGTTGGAAGAGCAGCTCTGGAGGACACCGAGCTTGGCTCCTGCGAGCGAGTGTTGTCTGACCCGAATCGGCCGTGGGCACCTGGGAGCTGCTTTAATCCCGGGCTTGGGCTGGGCTCTCCTCTGGGCACCGGGTAGGAGGGTCTCAGCCTGCTGGTTGCTATTACTTTCTACTCCCTTTTCAGCTTCACTCCCTGGATGGGGCTGTTTGCACTTCTTGTGCCGCTTGCAGCTTAGGGGTTTGGCCTGGACTGGCAGTTCTGATTTTTTTTTTTTTTTTTTTTTTTTTTGTGTGTGTGTGTGTGTGTGTGTGTGTGAGAAAATGCTGCAGGGAGAGCAAGAGGGAGCACGATGCCAACCTGCTTCCCTGTAGGATCGTATCTTATTCCAATGTGTGTGGGTAGAGCCCCCTGGTGTGTGCTGTTTAACCTGTGACTGGTGCTGCTGCTGGCACTTCTTGGTTGTCCTTTAGGCTCAAAGTCATCTGAGTCCCTTCCTGCTAGTAGAGAATTGAGAAAACTCAGTTTTATCTCCCAAGGTTAAATTTTTGGAAACTGGATACGTCTGTCCTGTTGCCCTTATTTTCCACGTTCAGAAGCAGCTTTAGCCACGTATTTCTCATCTTTCAGAGTGTGTTGTTGGTGCCTGCAGGCCAGGTCTGCGCTGTGCCTGGGCTCTGGGAGAGCTCCGGAGCTTCCCGAGTCCTGGCGCTTCCAGGCTGGAGGCCCTCGCGCCTGGCAGTGACGGTTGGCACTGGAGCACAGATGGTCATGTTGAACACTGGCTGCCTGCTCCGCTGCCTGGCTCGGATCAGGAAGCATCTAGGTCAGCAACAGCAGTAAGAAATTCCCGGGAAATGGCACACAGGCTATTCCAGGCCTTTTCTCTAAAGCAAAATCACTGCCTTCAGCACGTAATGGGGGTGAAGGTAGAGTAGCCCTGGCTGGGACCGGAGCAGCAAACAGGGAAGTGCCGCCAGTTGCCCTCATTGCCGTTTCTATCCCTCCTTCTCTTAGTAGCATGGGCAGAGGAGCCATCCTGTGTCAGAAGCTCATCCTGGCCTCGCACAGAATAGCACATAGCCCCCGAAGAGGTATTTGCAGTGTGGAGGAACCATTAGGTCCTTGCTTGTCACCCAGCCTTGAACCAAGTCCCCTGTGTTGCTTTTTGGGTGAGGAGGAGTGAAATGCATGGCACGTGCTTGCTCAACAGCCTGCTTAAGACCACGTGCTAGTCTGGAGCCTGCTGCACAGTCTGTGTGTGAGGGGAACTGCACGCCTGGCACATCTGGCTGCACTTCGTTCTTGGCAGTTACCAGGTGAGTTTAGAAGAGCTCTCCTGAGCCAGCAGCCTTGTGTCAGCTGTCACCGGCACCATGTCCTTTTAATCCTGAACATAACTGTGTTAGCTCAATTGTAGTCAAGAGATTACAAAAGTAAAGGAGCTGCTGCTCCTGAAACTTCATCTGCTGTCAGCTACATGCTTCCCTATTTTTGGCTTACATTTATTCTTGGCAAGCTTATTCTCCTTGTTTGCCTGTGTTGCATGCTGGCATCAGCAGCTCTTCTCTGATTCTTGGGCTTGTTTTCTTGACATACTTATAAAGCACCATTATATTTTATTTCAACCTTTATTCTGCTAGCATAAATAAGGCAAACCTCACCCCCGTCTGTGCTGTGTTTGGGCTTCCTGGTACAGCAAAGACATTAACAAACTGGAACAAGTTCAGGTGAGGCCACCAAAAGTGGTCTGGGGCTGGAGCAAATAGCATATGAGGAGACACTGCCGGAGCTGGTGGTTCAGCCTGGAGAAGTGTGTGTGTGTTTATCTCTTTGCTGTCTTAGCTACTCACTTGATGTTGCAGAAGATGGAGATGGGCTTTTCCTGGAGGTGCAGGCAAGTGCTTGGTCTTGAACATTATCCCATTTCAAGTGTTCTGCTTTCCAGTTTTCTGAATAAGCCATAAAATATCCCATTTCTTCCGTTGACTGAGTCCCATGTTGCAGTCATCTTCATTTTTCTGAAGCTCCCACTTACTTTGCAAAGGTCATTAGTGAGAATGTGAAATAAAACTGACTTCAAAGCAGAACCTTAAAGATCTCCATGTTGTTTTATTTTCCATCTTTAAAGCTACCTGCTGCCATCTCTCCTTTAGCAGCTTCTCTATTTACTACTGGTATTAATCTCTGTTTTTAATCTAATTTAACTAGTTTATGTCATGGTATTGTCCTAAAAATGTAGTCTACTGGCTGAGGTTGACTGTGTTTTTATTGCCTAGCATATGAGGACTCAAATGAGTTTGCAGGTGTCAGAGATGCCAGCTGCCCAGCTTGGGGATGATGCCCTTTTCTCCTTGGCAACACAGGCTGCAGCTGGGGGATGCGCAGGCACCTCCTCCTCACTGCCGGGTATCCCAGTACCAGGGATGGTGGCAAAGTGTGTGCAAGAGCACAAAAGCCTAGAGGGACTCTAGACCTCTGAGCCCCCTGACTCCATCCCATCTGTTTGGCTACCTCTGTGCCGGGGGGGGGGAAGCTGCAGGGCCCGCGGTGGGAGGCGTGGAGAGTGCTCAGCTGCATCCATGCCGCAGGAGGGGCTCTCTGCCAGCAGCATTCGAATCGGGGCCAGCGTGGGGATCTGTGGTTCCTAGTGCTGCTTTCTAACAATTCTCCTTTGGTTTTGACTAGATGAAGATCTCTTTCAATGAGACAAGTTTGCAGACCATGTTTGAGTACCCTTCAGAGAGCTCACTAGCAGAAGAGGAGGAGGAGGAAGGACATGCTTCTGAAACAGAGGAAGACAAGAATTGCACCTTTTTCATTCCATGCCCAAATAGCACTTTGAATCCCAGTATACCCAACTCAGGTGAGCCGGGCACCGGTGTTGGCACCGTGGGGTTTCTGGTGAGGAATTGCACTGTCCAAATGCTCTGTAACCCCTTGCGGGGGTTCCACACAGTTGGAAATACTCATGGAGGTGATCTATGCCCCGACATCTGAAATGGGGCTTGAACTGGAGCGGGACTTAAACTGGACCAGGGCAATCATGGGCCTCTTTGGCCTGAAATGTTACAGGTTCAAAACTTAAATATACACTTTGCACTACACACTTGGTTGACTAACCAAGACGGTAGGTGCTGTCATGACATCTGCATGACAACCTTCGCCACAGGTTGCCCCATCCCTGCCCTCTTGTCCCATTCCTACCAGGACCATGGCCTTTCCTCCTTTTGGAGCGCTAGGGAATACTCATATCAGTTGTGTCCTTCCAGCAGATTTATCCAGCTACACCCCAAAGCACTCCGTGAAGTTCAGCGACTGGCAAGAGCAGAAGTACGAGGAGGTGCCCAACTCAGAGGGACACCTCCGAAAAGAAGCTGATTCTGTTGGAAACCAAGTCATGGTGAGACTGTAAAGCAGTTCTTGGCTTTGTCTTGTTGTGCTCTCATGTGGCTTTTGGGTTAGTCTGGCCAGTGGATGAAATGGCATGTGATTTCCACTGAACTCCTATGTTTTTGTGAGCATTAGCACCAAAAATACCAAAGGATTAAGATCCCACTGCCCCTAACAGCCCTTCATCTCCCTGTGTGTGTAGGGGAAACTTAAGGAAACCAGCATGCTTAGTATTCCAGGGCATGTTTGGAGTGAGAGCTAAATGCAGTCATTAGCCCTGGGCAAGGTGCCAGTTCAGTCTTCACTATCCAAAGCACATGCACCTCTGCTTGCCTTAGATGTGGTGACACTTCTGTTTCAACTCTGCTTTCTCTGCAGCTCACCCCGGCAGAGAAGGGAGGCCTCTCTGACTTCAGCAGTGAGCCTGCACTCTACTTCTGATTGCTCCATCTTCTGGCCTGCAGCAGCTGCTGCTGGACAAAACCAGGCAGTGCCCGTTCCGGACACCTGCGCAAGCAGCACCGGAATGAGCCTCTGGGTCCCTTCTTCGACACGGATTGCATAGGATCCCGATGCCAAGGGTGGACTAGATGCCATGAAGCATCTTGGGAGAATATTTGCACTGGATTCTGAGACCTAACTACTGTTTTTAAGGCGCATGATTTATTCTGCCTGTGGCCTTGCATATTCCTTGTTCAAGATCAGCTGCTGATCAGACAAGCATCTGAAGAGCAATCTGTAATCCCAGGATGGATGTAGATTGTCTCAGGGCCCGAGTCCACTCGGGCAGGTACTGTATGGGGTCTGCGAGGGTTTTAAAACACTTCTTTCAGCAGAGGCCCCAGGCAAGCACAGCCCTGGAACTTGAGCATGGGGAGTTCTGGGCAGTTAGCTGTAGTCACAGAAGCGGTTGAGATTTGACAGCGGTTGTCAATTTATAAAACTACTGAAGGTTGGTTCATTCTCAGAGTGTTTCTGCATCAAGTTTCACTGAACAAACATGGAATTTATGTGCCAGTTAAGTTTGCATGAAAGCAATTGAATGCACCCTGTGGGAAGGGGAATAAATGCCTTTAGCTTTAGGTATCGTTTTTGCACTAATCTGTAAAGAAGTGTCCAGTCTGGCCTGAGCCTCTTGGACATTCCGTAACCTTGGCCATAGCTTTGATTTGTCCCTGCCCAACTCTGGCATCCAATCTCCAATAACTTTGTGCTCAGTTTCCTAGTTCCTCTGTTGCTTTGTTCTAATACCTAATGGGACTGCGTCCAAGGTAGATCTGGTTGCTGGGGAGACTTGCTTCATGCCAAGCTCTTTTAGGTCCTCTGATGGAAAGCACAGGAGGGCCATTTGACTCCTTTCTTTTGCAGAACTTGAACAAGGAATATGCTGTTTTCTAGATTTTTTTTATAGTTCTATTGTAATTGTTTAATGCAGCCAATATGCAAAGGAATATGCTAGACTCTTCCACTTAAATGTTCTACTACTGTAAACTCAGGGTCAAAATTGCACTCTGGAGAAGACTGAACACTGCTGCTAATGTGATTTGTATTTCTGAGATTAAAAGAGATGCGGTTGGAATAGATAACGGCCTCTGGGCTTTATGACATTAGTGGTGCCCCACTGTGTGGCTCTCTCCAAAGAACCAGGCTACCATCTTCGATTAGATTTAATACTTTTATTAGTTTTTCTATTATATAGAGACAAGGAATGTCTAGGCAAGCTGATGCTGGTCTCTGATATGAAAATGCTCTGCTTACACTTGTTTTGGTGAATGTTGTAGAAGCAGGAGGAACTCTCTTTTCTTCTGCTGAAACACACAGATATGGCTAAATGTTACATGTCTAGCTTTAGCTCTTTTCCCCTTCACCTGCCCTAGGTGCTCAAATATGTCTGAAAAGCATATCCCAAAAAAAAGTTACTGAACATTTTTTTTTTTTAGGTTTTGCTGGGGGATAGACAGATGAAGGGACACACACACATATCTTTTCACCTCCCTGCACTTGCTAAGACTTGTCCTTTTCAAGGTAAGCAGAGATGACGTGACCTCCCAGGAGGAGCATGAGGCTGGCAGTCTATTTGTGAAGTCACAGAACTGCAGTATGAAGAGCATGGCAGCGAGTCACCTGTGCTAAATTCTTTCTCATGATGAAATACTTCAGGACCAAGATGCTGAGACTGGAGGACAAGGAAAAATGCAGGACCACAAGTGACTTCAGACTTAAGGGAAGAGCAAGGTATCACATATGTGGTGTTCAACACTGAGCACTGCCCACAGCCAGTAGCTGTGCACAGAGCCAGGGCAGATCAGTGTACAGGTTGTGCACAGCCTTTCTAGTAGAATGCAAACTTCTTGTATTACAGAAAAGTTCAAGCCTATTTAAGAGAGCTCCATCTCTACAGTTACAGCTTAACAAAACTGCACGTGACGAAGCAAAAGCTGCAATACAGCAAGTTAGGGATGAGCTGTCCGAACTGCTCCTGACTTTGTTCTGCTATAGCTTAATGCTGAACGGGGAAGCAACCCCCCAGGCAGGTTGTTCACCTGACCTCAACCAACTGTCAGGGTGCTGTTGCTCAGAGAAACAGCTCTGTGTGCCTGCAGCCTCTCTGGTTAGGACCAGCTCAGCAGATACTCGGAAGTGCAGAGTGCGCTTCCCAAGTGGAGCACGTGGTCCTTGGGGTACTCCTGGTTTTTCTGCTCCTTGCAGGATGCCTGCTCTCCCTTGCAGCCATGATCTGCACCTTGCTGAGTGCTGCCTTCTTCCTTCCCAGCTCTGTACTCTAATTCCTGTCCGCACCAGCTAAACTCTCAGCCTGTTCTTGGCAAGGTGAGCTGAACGCTGCCTTGGGGGAAAGCTGCACTCCAAATTCCGTAGGATGCCTATCCTGATATCTAGCACCTTGGTCTAGAGGATTAAGTTTAGCAGATTTCTAGTGACAAAGAGCAGCTGAAAGGAAAATATATTTCTGCAAGACAAAACTTTTATTAAGTGTGGCATCTTTGCACCAGAACAGCAGCTGTTCCAGACCAACAGGTCTTTCCAGATTGAAGAGCAAGTTTAGCAGTGCTTTTGTCCATCTGCTTGTTTCTCTTTTGAAGTGCTTTTCGGCTCAGTGGCTTTACTAGTATTCCCTGTTTCTCCCTTCAGGACACTTAGCAATGTCTGAGAACTCTCCAGAATCTGAGAAAGACGAAAATAAAAATAGCTAATTTTTACATAAACTAGACATTTCTCTCGTGAGTTCCCTTCGAAAGCAGTTGCTCTACCTTGGAGCATGAGGGATTCTCCAGCCCTTAGAATATTCAGCTCCTGATGGTACATCATCCTATCTCAGTGCAAGAGTATCTGTGCAGGACTTTCTCTGGTTCATGCCCGTATTCGGAATACTAAATACTCTAAACGTTTTAAGTCTCTTGGAACATGAGGCAGAGAACTTCCTGAAGCAACTTCTGGATTGAACTTTAGCGTTTTTGTTGTTTTTTTTTAAGATATTTTGATACTTTTTAGATCGTATTTGTATTATACTCAGGTGATCTGATTTCAAATTTTTTTCACTGTTAAAGCTGCACACCTCAAGGTTCTTGCGTCAAGAGTAATTCAACTCCATAATCACCTAAAGCCAGACTACATGTTTCTTCTTTTGTTTTGTTTCTGTTATTTGTAGCTTATGTTAGTTATATATAATCTAACACTCCCTTTTGCTAGAAACACAGCTAAAATAGCTCTAAGAGATCTTGCTACCTGTCCATCTCACTATTTCCTAGTTTTAATGTGGTGACAACTCTAAAAAACTTGGTGGTTGTTGTAGTCCCAAGATCATTAATTGACATTCCTATGAACTTGTGGAAGTCATTGAGTGGCCAGAGAGGAGAGATGAAGCTAAGCACCCCCCAGGCGCAGACACTGATAGGACTCATTGGTGACACTGCCGACTTGTCCATGGAAGAAGGTAGTGGTGAAGGGAATGGAGCCCTGTGGCTTACATGGGCTGGGGGAAGGCCAGGAAAGTGGTTACAGACAAGAGACCTAGATCCATAGGGAAGGAACTTTGTTACTTGTTTCTGTTCACAGGACATCTTCACTTTCTCTCCTAACTACCCTGGTTTTGTTTTTTTTTGTTTAAACCTATTGTGACTTTGTCTTTTAATTTCAATAAACATAAATTTATTTGTAGGATGGCAGGTGTGACTTGTATCTCAGGGAAGTATTCTTTAAAAATACATGCTGTTGTTCATATAATTGACAGAATGTATGTCAGTGTATGACAGAAAGGGTAAGTTTTTTCTTTTTTTAATATATGAGAGTTTGTCCACTTTCACCTCAAACCATCATTTATTGAAGTTGGCAAAGGAAGGAGCTTCAGCTTTATCTGAACAACAGTCATCGCTGAAAAGGCTGCCTGGAAAGTGCTCGCTTTGGAAAAACACAGATTTGGTGCCTGGAATAGTAGTTACTTGTAGGGACAACAACTCATGCCCAGAGTCCAAAAGACAAATGGAAAAAGAAGGATTTAGGCAGTAGCTGAAGGGGGGAAAGGCTCATCTTGGACCAAACCTGTTCATGGTTACCAAATCAACGCCAGAGAAGCATCCATCAAACCACCATGTAGCATGGATTTGTTGTTACCTGATTGAACATAGGCTCTTTGCGGACACTTTCTTTCCTCTGGCTTCCTCCTGTACTTTTCCCACCTGAATGATGAGGTTAATGAAATGGAGCTTTCTTTTTTCCCGGGGTCATAGTGACCACGTTGGTGTTGCTCGACAACACAGTGCGACTTTAGCTCCAGTTTTCCCCTTTCTAGTCCAAACAGTAGTTGCTGCAACCACTTTCATCAGAAGTTACCTGTCCCAGGGCACTGTCTGCAGCTCGGCCGGACGCGCTCCCGGTGCACCGGCGTGGCGCTGCTTGCCCCGTGCAGCGGGGAGCGGAGCCGACCCTAAACCCAACCGCGATGGCCGCAGCGGGAGGCAGCCGGGCACCCCCGTCCACCCTGCGAGCCCCTCGGGGACGTCCAGCGGGAACGTCCAGCAGTGCCGTCCCCGGGCCGCTGGCCCAGCCTGGCTGTGCCTGAAGCGGCGCCCACGGGTCCCGCGCCCAGAGCCGGACGGGGGCACCGGGCGGGCCCCGTGTCCCCGGGGCCGCCCGGCCGCGGGGGTCGCTGCCGGCGGTACCTTGCCGTAGGCAGCCTCGGTCTCGGCGATGGTGCGGTCGAAGTCGTTGCGCGCTGCCACCTTGCGGGCCAGGCTCTCGTTGGTGCGCGCCAGCTTCTCGGTGAGCGCCCAGATCTGGCCCTGCAGCCGGCTCCTCTCCTCCTCCTCGCCCTGGATCAGCCGCGCCAGCTCGTCGCGCCGGCCGCGCAGCTCCTCCATCCCTGCGGCGGCGGCCGGGCGCTCAGCTCGGGGCAGCGCCGCCCGGCCCGGCCCCGCCGCCGCCGCCCGGCCCTACTCACCAGCGCCCAGCTCCTTCACCAGCCCCTCGAGGGCGGCCTCCGGCCGGCTCATGGCCGCCCTCCCGCCCGCCCCCAACGGCGCCGCCGCCCGCCCCGCCTCTTCCTGCCGCGCGGCCGCATGGAGGCGGCGGCGGGCGCGGGGCTCTCGGCTGCCTGGCACGCGCTCAGCACCGCCCTCGTGCCGCCCGCCGCCCTGGGGCTGGTGAGTGCGGCTGGGCGTGGGGGCCGCGCGGTTCCTACCCCGCGACCGGGCGGCCTCCGCGCGCCGCCACTGAGGGGCGGCAGCATCGGCCGCGGCCTCCTGCCCGCGCGGCCAGGCCGCGCAGGGCGCCCCGGGACCGGGATGGGGGCCCGGGAGCCGCGGCCCTCGCGGTGTGGGGAGTGGAGGCCCCGGGGGACCCCTGGGGATGGGGGTTTGGGGTCGGCCTCCTACCACCAGGATGCGCCAAGGCCCAGGGTCCCCGCAGGATCGGGTCGTGCAATGTAGAGGGATCCCGAGGGGTCCCCCACAGGGATGGGCTGTGGAGAGCTGCCCCCGTGAAAAACTGCGGAGAGCAGCAGTGAAGGACCACCCACAGGCTCAAATTCACGGGTATGGTGAGAGCCGTGGCAGGACCAGCCACCACGGCTGCCCTGTCAGCGGGCGCCTAGCCTGCTCCCTCCTGTGCCCCCCATTCCCGGGTCCGCTTTACTCCGGGGACCTGCGGATGGGGGTGGTGCGGCCACAGGGGCAGGGGAAGCTGATTGGGCTGCCACTGCTGGCAAGGGAAACGCCTGGGACAGGGGTGGGATTTGCCTACGGGGTGACTCGTGCTTGTCATTCCCTTCTCTTCTGCCTGCTGCACTGGCCGGGTCAGCATACGTGGGGCTTTACACACAGGATATGCTGCTTTCTCCATCCATGCTGTGGCTCTGTTCCCTGACTATTCCTCATGGAGAAGAAGAATGTTTTGCCCCAGAGTCTGTCTCTCAGGATTGCATGGCCTGCGATGGCACTACCATCAACAGAGCATGTCCCAATCCAAGCAGCTCGTGGTTCTGGTGGCAAATTCCCACAGGGATGGCATTGCTGGTTTTATCAGTGGGTTGAGAGCCCAGCAGGTCTCCACAGAGAAACAGTATCTACTCTGCTGTTTTACAGCAGAGACCATTTGTGCTTGCTCCTTAGTGCCTGGAATGAGCAGCGCCTTCTGCCCCAACTGCCCTTGGCAAGTCCTTGGGTGTGTTTAACTTGTTATCCCCTCTGATTTCTAGGCTGTGTCTAGATCTGATCCTGTGGGGCCGCTGAAAGACAGTGAGCTGCGGGCAGCGCTTGATGTGCTGCGGTGCTATGACCTGCACACGATTGTAGAAGAATGGTTCATCGAGGTGCTGCAGACAGACCTCCAGGCAAACATAGGCCCTGAGTTTTGGAATGGCATTCACCAATATGAAAATACAGCTGAGGAGCAGCAGTGCTCCTTGCTTCTTCTGGATGCATTTTGTCTTCTCAAGTGCCGCCTGGACCCCTACCTGAACAGCCTTGAACTTCTGGAGAAATGGACCAAAGCAGGCTTGCTCCGGGGAACAGGCACTCAAATGCTGCAAGAGAAGGTCTACACCATGTTCAAAGCCATTCTTTTTTTCTCCACAACGCAGTGCTTCCAGGAGATGATCCAGCAGTTCTATAGCCGCACTTTCAGGATATACATGCAGCAGTGGAAGAAAGGAGAGGATGGAATGAACGAGTGTGAGAGCAGCATGAGTGAAAACGAACAGGAAAGTGATACAGAAGAGGGTGGAGGAGAGAGCCTGCTGTGTGCAGGCTGCAGCAGCAAGAGAGAGGAGTGCTGGTGCCCCAAAGCCATGGAGCAGTTCCAGCAGCTCAACGACATCCTGTACGTAGGCAATGGGTGGTAGGGAGAACAAGCCCATGGTCCAGACAGGGGAGCAACAGCAAATTTTCTACATGTCTCAAAAGTAGTGGAGCTATGCGTGAAGTCAGGCTGTATCATACTACGGGGTAGTGACTCTCCCATACAGTTTTTGCAGACACTTAATAAATGGTAGTTGATATTTTCACATCCAGCAAAAGGAACTGATCCTTTGACAGAAGGTTCCTTTTGCTGGATGTGAAAATAACTTGCTCTTGCACTAAGGAATGCCTTCCTCTATCTCCTGTCTGCAAAAAGAAGGAACCTTAGAATAAGTGAAAAAGCTTTTGATGGCTAGAAAATAAAATTTCTGAGGGAGGTGGGACAGCAGTAACGTAGTGCTCCTATTCAGGCTGCTAGAGTGTTCAAGGTAAGAGCCTTGCTTGTATCTATTTACCATACAGGGGCATGATAGTAATTAGATAGGATGGAATCATATTTTTTTTGCTTATACCTTTGCATCTCTCTGTGTCTGCAGCCGCCGGCTAAACTTGCTAGAGAGAGTGAGCGCCGACGCCGTCACCACGATCTTGCACCGGATGATAGAGGAGAGGATGGAGCAAAGATGCAGGGGCGAATATGAGCGCTCTTTCTTAAATGAGTTCCAGGAGGTAAGGTGTGCGGGGGCAAGGGCTCTTCCCTTGGAGATGTGCAGCAACAGAAGCAGCTACACAAGCTGAAAGTAAATTCTACTGAAAATGCCTATGTCTGGACTGTGGCTTTCACCATTACTGGCAGAAGAGGTGGTTAAAACTAGTCTTCCCCTAGCATTAAATCCGAATGGCTTCCCTGGCTTATAAGTAGTAGGCCATTATGTTTGACCTGGTTATATCCGTATTAATGAAGGAATTTCTGTTGTGTTCTAAACTACATGAATGCAATAGTCTCATCTACCCGTAGAGGCTAGATGGGACTTTTTCTGTGTAGGTGGATCTGTAATTTGAATTTGTGTAGCTATTGCCTGTTCTATTTCCAATTTTTCAGTGTGCCTTTAAAATAGAAAAGGAGGTGATGTTCTGGTACCACTCTCACCCAGTGGGCTGCATGCAGAATTAAAATCCTTCTTTGCACCTACCCAGAACTTAGTGTTAGCTGGCAGCAAAAGACTCGAGTTCATGCTGAGTTGTTTACCCAGCATGACCTTTAACTTCTCAGGGTTATTGCTTTTTCAAAACACAGTGTCCATTGTGCCAGCTTGCTCTGCATTCCTTGTTCCTTGGTGCATAACCTTGCGCTGGCCTATTCTGAACAACAGTGCACGCAGTCTGGTGACCGAGCAAACCATACGGCTCTGTAGGGTCGTCCTAGTTTCCTTGTTGTTTACTGCTTTGTCATTTTATGAGTCGTCCGCAAGCATCAGTGATTTTTGTATTTAATTCTCTTTAAAACTGTGCAAGCCTTTCATTTATTTGACTTAAAGTGTTTTCAGATGACCTGTAGATTGTGTAAAGATTTATTAAGGGCACTGGAGCAAATTCATGGCATCATGACACCAAAGCTGTGGGTGCATTATAAGATGCAGTTCTCAGTCACTCCTTGTTTTATCATACACCTCTGCCTAGTCTGTATCGTCAGTTAAAGGTCTAGGTGTTCCTCTGTTCTAACTTAGTGTCTTAACTTCTCCCATGAGGCTTTTTCTGGCTGTGGCCAGACCTGGGTACATTTGGATCACAGCTGGAGGTGGGGCTCTTGGCTAGCTGCTCATTTCAGCTTGCTGTAATAACTGCCTCCTTATGGGTAAGTGTGGGACATGGTTGTGCCTCCAGGTTTGGTGTTCACCATCCCTGTTTTGTTCCTCTCCTCGTGTAGTGGATTGAGAAGGTGATTGGTTGGCTCAGCAGAGTTTTCTTGCAAGATAGTCCCTTGGCTCGCTCCACTCCAGAAGCTAACAACACCTTGAAACGCTGGAGGTGCCACGTCCAAAGATTCTTCTACCGCATCTATGCCAGCATGCGCATTGAGGAGCTTTTCAGCATTATTCGAGGTAGGAGCAACCCATTCCATGTTTATTCACTCTTGGACTTGTCTTGAACTGTAGATCTGCCTTCACCTACCATTGTGCCCTCTATCTCCTCTTGCCTCCCCATGGAGCTTGGCACTGTTTCTGATCACTGCTTGGTCTATAGATTTTCCAGAATCAAAACCTGCAGTGGAGGACCTCAAGTTCTGCCTGGAGAGGACTAATCAGAGGCAGCAGCTGCTCAGCTCCCTGAAAAGTGCTCTGGAAATGCGACTTTTGCATCCCGGTGGGTTTTAGATCTTTGTGTATGTCACACGTGACTGGATTTAAGGAGCTTAGACGTGAGTGGGGATCTGCTGGCAGCTGTCATCTCATTTCTTGTGCAATGAAAGCAGTTTGGTTCTTTGCATCTCGTGCTCTCATGTTGAAGTGTGCATGGGCAGTAGTAGCTAATTATATCCCACCCCCATGTTACCTCCTTTCTGCAGTACAGTGAGGAACTGAGCTAGAGCTTAGCTTTGGTTCAGGTGGGCGAAGATTCTTCTGCCATTAGTCATCTGTGCTCCTGATGCTCAGTCTGGGCTGAGCTGGTTTATGGTAGTCTTTGAGCCTGTGTTTTTGGTTGTAGTTTGTTTCTCAATCAAGTGGATGTAATATCTGCCTTTGCCTAGGAGAGTATGGCTGTTAAAGCCTTTGTCTTCAGCTCCTCAGATCTAACTGAGCATGGAACAGGCTTTCCTACATTCACACTGTTAGTGTGTGCTCAGGGACACCTCTGCCCTTCTATTGTAGGAGTCAACACGTCTGACATCATTACCCTGTATATCTCGGCCATCAAGGCCTTGCGGGAGCTTGATCCCTCCATGGTTATCCTGGAGGTTGCCTGTGAGCCCATCAGGAAGTATCTGAGGTAAGAGGCTGGCAGGACAGTCTTTCCATCCCTTTCCTCTTCCCTTCACTTCTCTTGCTCTGCTTGCCTTGCCTTTTGACAGGACTCGGGAAGACACTGTGCGGCAAATTGTGGCTGGTCTCACGGGGGATGCGGAGGGCTCTGGTGATCTTGCAAATGAGCTCTCAAAAGCTGACCCAGTGACACTAGAGAATGGTCAGGAAAGTGATGATGACATCGCAGAACCAGGGGACTGGGTTCCTGACCCTGTTGATGCAGATCCAGGTTAGATGCTGAGACTAAATCTCCTGTCAGCTCACTGCCCCTTTTTCTCTATAGTCTTGAGCAGCTTTTCTGCTAGTCCTTGAGAGCAGAGCTGGGCGGGGGCAGCGCTTTGTTAATCTCACACTGTTTTCTTCTCTGTTTCACTAGGGAAATCAAGTTCCAAGCGTCGGTCCTCAGACATCATCAGCCTGCTGGTGAGCATCTATGGAAGCAAGGACCTGTTTATCAATGAATACCGCACCCTTCTTGCTGACCGGCTGCTACATCAGTTCAACTACAGTGCTGAGAGGTGAGGGTTGTGTACACAACCCCAGGGTTTTCCAGGTAGAGCCACCTAATACTGTGCTACAGACACAGTCCTACGAAAGGCCATTGCTGGCATCAGAAGTGTCTTTGGCAATCTTCTCTGTTTTAGTTATGCACTTGGGCTCATCTCACAACTGACTTTCCCTGCTCGGTCCTGCCCTTGACCCTCCAGGTTGGAGACACTGATACCCTTTGAGCTCTGTCCCATCTCTTCTGGTGCTTCTGACATACAGAGGCTGCTTAGGATCAGCAGAAGGTGTCAAGATCAAACACATGAAGCCTCGGGGACTTCAACTGTATCCCAGTTATCTGTCTTGATTCAACAGCTGTAATAGCTTTCCTGCTAGTGCAATTGGTGGAAGCTACGTCATGAGATTGATGAACAGTCTCAAGTGAATGGCTCCCCAAATGCTGGAATTGTACAGTGTTGTCAAGAGGGTTGCTGTGAGAGTCAGGTTCCAAATGAGAGAGATGCAATGGCTTCAAAAAGATCCTGGCCTGCATAGGAAATGCCTGTTCATCACGTAGATGCTGGGAGGATCCTTCTTTAGACAACATACCCTGTGGGGCTTTCTAGTCCCGATAGGACCCTTGTGACAGGCACTGGTTTTTGGCTCAGTTGAGAGGGGTGGAAGTCAGGCTAGTCTGTCTGAGGGATCAGTGCCTGATCCTTTCTTTCTCTTTTCAGGGAAATCCGCAATGTGGAACTGCTGAAGCTGCGATTTGGTGAAGCGCAAATGCACTATTGTGAAGTCATGTTAAAAGTAACTTTTTATTATTCAGATCTTGTTTTTTTGGACTCCTGAAGCAGTGGGGAAGGAGAGTGTCTTAAAAGAGTGACCTAGAAAGGGCCTTTAAAGGGAAGAGAGGTTCCCAGGATCCCAGCATGGGGCTAGAATTGTGACAGGCAGAAGATTAAAAATCATGTCTGTTCTGGAAGCTCTGTGCATCAGGTTATTTACTCTGGGGATGGCCGTTCTGGTACTGTTGTCTCTCTTGCCAGGAGACTACTCTATTCTGGCAGTAGAAGAACTTCTGACCCCCCAGGGTGGGAGTCTGGGATTTGATTCCCTTGGGGCACTGTGAGAAGTCATCAGTCTGGAGGGACTCCAGTGTAGGCTAGTGTTAAAGCCATAAACCCATACCCAACCTCCCACAGGTATTTCTAACTAGGTAGCAGCCCATTCCCTCGTGTTCTTGGTGTCTAGAGGACATGGATGATTATAACCTTTCCAAAGTCTCCATCATCATTTGCAGAAATGTTAGACACCTTGTTTAAGCTCCTTTACTAAGGTTCGGTGTTCTCCTAGAAGAGATGGAGTCTCTTCAGCTTCCTCTGCCTCTTCCAGGATATGGCTGACTCACGACGCATTAATGCCAACATTCGTGATGAAGAAGAAAAGCTCCCAGAGGAAGAGAGGCCACCGTTCAGCCTCATTGCTGTTATCCTATCAAGTGAGTTCTGGCCACCACTGAAGGAGGAGAAGCTAGAGCTCCCAGAGCAAATCAAGGAAGCTATGGAAGCCTATTCTAAGAAGTATGAGAAATTAAAGGTGAGACGGCCTTAACCGTCCTTAAAACAGGTTCTTGCTGTTCAGACTCAACCGTATAGCATGTTTTTTCATGGCCTTTACAAAATTTCCTTTAACGTCCTTTACTGTTTTAACTGTTAATATGGCTGTATGAAAGGCTAAAGCCCTTCAGCCCTGAAACAGGGTTAGAAGCTGCACTGGCTTTGCTATTGCTAAAAGGAGGATTTATCTCTTTATGGGGTACCTGCATAGCAATATTAATAGATAGTTTTTGAAAATACACCCGTGTTTGTTAGGGATAGTGAGATAGATGTGAGTTATCCATGATCCAGTGACGTGCTCTGCACTCCACCAGGTGAGAAGATTGTGTACTGTGCATATAGATAAGGTCTTTGCAACTAATCTAAATACAATTTGGTGTGCCATACTGCTGTTCCTCCCCCTTGCGTTCTGATTGTTTTTTGCATATGCTTTCTTGAATTTGTTGCTATACATCAGGTATACACTTCCCACCCTGGTGGACTGTGTCTAGATGTGTGGCCTGTCTCTTCTGCTGTAGCTGTGTGCTAGACATGGATGCCACCTGAGGTTTTTTGAGTGCAGGAAACTAGTTAGAAGAGTTACACAGCAGCCCAAGAGCAGCATGGTCTCTTGGGGTGTTATTGTTGTTGACCTTCCTGGTATTTGACATCATCCTCAGCCTACAAGAGAGAGTGATACTGTCGTCATGAGGAGAGCAGCTTCTGTCTGCCACAGATGAAGGCAGGGAGATATCTGCAGAAATGCAGAGCTTGACGATTCCTGTTAGGGGATCTGCTGTGAGTGGCTGTTTGCTGCTTTTGCAGGCCATGAGGACCCTGAACTGGAAGTACCACCTGGGCTTGGTGAATTTGGACGTGGAGCTGGCGGATCGCACCCTCTCGCTGTCTGTGTCTCCTGTGCATGCTGCCATCATCTTGCACTTCCAGACCAAGAGTGAGTGACACAGCAGACACCTAGCGTGTCACCTGCGTTCATGTGATCCCTATGGATGGGTGGGAAAGCCACGTTGTTCAGGTGGCAGTAGGCCTTGGAGAGTCCTGGCAAGGACAGCAAGTCCTAGTTCGTAGATTTGGATTTATCATAGAAGTTGGCCGAGTATCCAGCTCTCCTAGGAGACTGTGGCCAGAAGGACACAGCTGAGCACCCAGACGGGTGACCCAGTGAAATCTTTCAGGCAGTCACCATGTGTAGCTGTTTGCTCGTGCCGGTGGGTCACCTGCCTTCCCCATCCTCTTAGTAAAACTTGACTTAGCAACAGGGAGAGCTGGTGTCCTGAGTGTTTTCCTTGGGACACTTGTTGACCGGGGTAAAGAGTGGCAGCCTTTACCGAGTGCTGTCCTCCCTGCACTATCTGTGGTCTCTGCAGGTACATGGACACTGACCGAGCTGAGTGAAGTGCTCAAGGTTCCAGTGACATCACTGAAGCGCAAGATGACCCTGTGGCTGCAGCAGGGGGTCCTGCGTGAAGATCCCCAGGGCACGTTCACTGTGATTGAGGAGGAGCAGAAGGACCAGCTGGAGAAGGTGGTTCTGATAGACAGTGATGAGGAGGGGGACTCTGCCATGGCATCACAGGCTGACCAAAAGGAGGAAGAGCTGCAGGTACTTATCTGGATGCTTGTGAAAGCAGCAGGCCATTGCAAAGGTCTGGTGGCTTTGGTTTTGGGGAAGCGGTGGGGGTATTTCTGGCCAGCCTATGATTGTTTCATCTTCAAAATTCTGGACAAATGATTTTAGGATGAATGATAAGGGTGTTTGTTGTTGTTTTTTACAATAGAAAAGGGACTAAACTCTCAAGGGAGTTTGATATGTTGAGAAAGTGAGGATGGTGGTGCTATCAGCCAGCTACTTAGGAGGCTAACTTGAAATTCAGAAGAAACCCCTTTTGGATGCCCTGGTCTGTCTGATTCAGGTGGTGGATTTGATGTGTACTGCACACTGCAGTGACTAAGGCCACCTTGAGAGGTTTTCCAAGTTGGATTTCCCTCAGTTTATGATCACAGGAGCACAGAAAAGTCTGAGCCAGGCAGCCATTTGGCCATTGTGAATACTGTTGTTAATGAAATAAGGGAAAGTATGAGATTTGAATTTGTATTTGAAAATAACCATAACTAACTTGGGTTCATTCAAACAACTTTTTTTGAGAAATAGCCAAAAAACTTGCTCGGTCCTGACAGCAGGACCTTTGTCTTTTCTGTCTGTGGTTCCCAGACACTTCAGTGGCTTTTCCTCCTCTGGTCTCTCTTGTTGTATGGATAGAGCCAGTGTGGCACACATAGGTGGTCTAAACTGTGTGTGTCCACCGAGGGTCATGCACGCACCTCAGGCCATGTCCTGCTTTCGAAGATACTTGATGCTGATCACAAATGCTTCTTGTTTAAGGGCCAGGCTTTCATAGCTGAGAGCAGAACTTATTGCCCATCACAGTTGTGTTTGCCTGGAGGATACAGGATGCTAAGGCACCCATCTTCTCTCGGTGTTGAGAATGACTGTGATTTACTGTTGCCCCTTTGCAGCTGTTTTGGACATACATCCAAGCAATGCTCACCAACCTTGAGAGCCTGTCCTTGGAGAGGATTCACAGCATGCTGAAGATGTTTGTGATGACCGGCCCAGTGGTTACAGAAATCGATATACAAGAGCTGCAGGGCTTCCTCCAGAAAAAAGTCCGGGACCAGCAGCTCATCTACTCCGGAGGTGTCTATCGTCTGCCCAAGAACTGCAGCTAGGCTCAGGTGTCCCTGCTTTCCCCTGCCTGTTCGCCTCTCCTGTGCCTGTGTCCAGCTCCTCAGTGCCACCCAGCTCTCTCATCCTGCTGGGTAATTTTTGCTTTTTTCTACAGGGGTTTGTGGTGCTGCCTTTCTGCACGGGGCATCCTTTTTCATATGGAGCTAGGTCATTAGCAGCGTGAGCCATACACCCCAAAGAATTCCTGGGACTGGGCCTACTCCCCAGAGTGCTTTTTCTCCCATGCATGAGTGTCTGGGCCCACTCCACTGGTTAATTAAAAGCAGTAATCATTTTTTTCAGATGATTCCGACTTTTTTTCTCTCCTCTCAGGAGAGCACTCTTGGCATCAGCCTTCCCAAGCTAAAAGGGCAGGCAGGAGCTCCGCAGTCTGCTGGGCACCGGCTCCCTGTCACTGGGCCCCTGTAGCCTGCAGTCTGCCAGGCAGATTTTAGAAGGGGGGTGGGATGTTGGCTACAGTTGCTGTCTGTGTCTCCTTGTGTGGCTAAGGCAGCTTGTTGCAGCTCGCTGTGATGGCTGAGACCCTACACAAAAATGAGTGCTGCCCATGCTATCTCCTTTGGTTTGCGGAGGCGGCAGGCTCTGGGGTCTGCAAACCATTGTTCCAGGGCTCTTGGGATGCGTGGGATAATTTTACTGTGGGATGAAGAATGCTTTAGATGGATGCAATGTAGCAGTCCTTCAGGGCAAGCTGTTTAGTCCTGGGGAATATGCAAGTGCATTATCCAGACGCTGGAAGGATTCCTTCACCATGGCATGAATGCGTGCCTGTTTTCAAGCCCCATGACTGGTGCTCTCGAGCGCACATCACAGTGCTGCGCTTCAGTGTTAAGCAGCCGCATGAGATAACCCCTGGGCTGCTTTGTCTGAACATCGTGCCTGTGACCTGGACCCAAGAGCAAGCAGTGAATTTTGGAAGGATTCAGTCTGCCCTAACAGCCTTCAGAGTTCCGTGATCCTCTTTCCAGGTGGGTTTTGCTTATCCCATTAGAAGGATTATGCTGGTAAAAATCTGGGTTTTCTTAAAGTTTTGCTTCCTAAGAAACAAAGAATAAGTTCCCATGGCCCCAGAAGTCTTTCCCTCCCCTCCTGAGTCTTTCAGCCCAGCCTGTAATGAGGCAATTGGAATTCAGATACTGAAGGGCCAAATTGCTCAGCGTAACTCCAGACCCACAGGGCGGCAGGGTGCCCATCGGGCCCCGGGATGCCGTGTGAGTGGGGAGCGAGGCCAGCTGAGCCCCGGTGCAGCCACCGGCCTCTGCCTCATTCCCATCCACCCGGGCTTCACCCGCACTGTCCATCCTGCGCTGCTACGGGGAGGCTGCCAACCCCTCCTGGAGCCCACTGGGCCTCGAGGGATCAACTGCACTGGTGCCCAAAGCTACTTGCTGTGTTTAATAGCCCATCAGTGCTGGAGATTTCACCTCCTCCCAGGCCTCGCTGGACTCTCTAATGTTTCCCTTCCTGCAATTTAGGCAGCTTTCTCCTAGCCTGGCTCTCAGGATGAAAAATTTGTTCCTGCAGGTGCCTGTTCATGGGTTTGAAGGCTGCTGCATCCCTCTCAGCAGCTTCCCTTCTGCAGGTGACCTATTTATCTTCGACATCTCCTCGTGGTGCAGGGTCGGTCCCCTCTGCTCTCTTCTCCAGTCTGTTCCTGTGGCCAAGTGCCCGTCGGGATGTGGGCGAGATCGGAGGCTGCATCCTGGGCGCCAGCTGCTGCGCTCTGGCTCCAGCTCTGGCTCAGAGCGTGGCTGGTAATGGGATGGAGGCGAAAGTGTCGGCGTGCCGTGAGCTGGGCACAGCAGCCCGAGGTGACCACCCAGCGGGACCAGCAGGCTGGCCTGACACTTGCCCCGGGCCACCAACAGTGTGGGGAGGCGCCAGCAAGCACAAGGCAGAAGTCAGTGGTCACTTGCAGGAAGGCCCACACGTGGGACGGGGGATTGTGCAGCAGTCTGGGCAGAAGGGCCGAGGCCGGAAGCTCCTCAGGCCACCCATGGGCTCATTGTTGTGCGGGGGAGCTGGGAGGCAGGAAGTCTGGTAGGAAGCAGGAGCGGTTGGTTGTTTCCTCTTCAACCTCCAGATGAACTGAGAATAAAAAGACACAAGACAATTCTTGTCCTATGAGCAAGGCCCCAGCTACGCTCGCCCGGGAGTGGATTGCAGTAGCACATGTGCCAGTGCAGCTGTGGGAATCACAGCAGCTTATAGGTTTCGTGGTGGCTCCCTTTGGCGCTATTGCCCCATTTGGGGTCCATCCTTGGAGCAGATATTCCCCACAAAGCCTGAAGAGCATCTATAAACCATCTGCCCGGCTCCCATGCCGTGGCCAAGCGTCAAGCGCCGGCGCCGTGGGGTTTCCTGCCCTGCGTGCTCGAGCTCCGTGGAGGCGGATGGAGAGGCCGTGCGCCTGCCCGTGGGCTTGGGCGCTCTGACTCAGAGCCACTGTGATGAGTCTCAGTGTGGTCATTTCAAAGCTCTGCAATAGGAAAACTCACAGCGTAGTAAGTTTTACAGCTCTCATGGCATGTCTAAGTGTTAAAAGTTAATGGGAACAAGCTGGAAATGAAGCATTTCAAAGAGAACTGAGGAGGCTGGAGAAAGGCCTCTTGGTGCCTGCCTGCAAGAGCAGGCGTAAAAGACAGCCTGAAATGCTACGTTTTGAACCACACACAAAAGTTGCAGGTAGGTTATATCTGCAAAGAGTTCCCCCTTTTGTGAAAATAAATTGTACAGCTGCAAAACATGTTGAAAATCCCTCTCTTTACGCCTTGAGCATTTGGAAATGGCTTTAGCTTCACTGTCATGTTTGTAAATGTCCTTGTTACCACGCTAGAGCTTTTCTCTGCAAATGCTCACTTACACGTGGAAGTACTAGGGTGTCTTTTACAGTGAAAGTAGGAATTCCTGTGGCCACTTGCCCTGTTTGAAGTCACAGACTCCACAAAACTCCTCCCCATAGTGTAAAAAGCAGTTTTAGCCCCCAAAGCCTTTTGGGCATAGAGAGATGTGGTATCAGACTCGGAGCAGATGGGCATCGTCCTGTGTTTGCCAGGTGAAGGGGCAGGCAGAGCGCCCCAGCACAGAACCATCTCTTGCATGTTGGCTGCTAAATCCCAAGGATTCTTTTTTCTTTATTACTTTAAATACTGATATCCTGGAAAGGAGGGGGGGAAAAAAAAGAACTGAATTTGCATTCAAGAGCTTTGATTCATTTGGGTGAGCTAGAGCTTTTGCTTGTCTCGGTGAGGACCATTTCACAGCATTTACCTCAGGCTATTTTTAAACTGTTTAGATGGACCCTGCTAAACCAAACAGGATGTATTTTCCTGAAAAAAGGCCATTCCTTTGCCCATGTATAAACTGTTTGGATTATTTAGGATGTATTAAGGCAGGATTGCTTACAGAGGTTGGAAAGGGTGGCAAATAGCTGTGGCGAAACCGGGCCGAGCGCGGCCCAAGAGCCAAAGCCGTGGCAAGGCCAGCAGCGGGATGGGGCAGTGGGAAAAGCTTCCTATCGCTGCAGTTGCCCTTTGCGCCCCACTCGTGTTGTTGCCACTCAGCGAGCCAAGCGCAGAGAATGGGGTTGCAATTTTGGGAGTCTGTAGGAAGCTGCTGAGCCAAATCCTTTTGGTCTGCTCTAGGGTTTTATACCCCAGACTTGCCCCAGCTTGTGTCTTTTGCTGGAGCTCAGAGTTTAGGGTAGGATAGACAAAGGCTGGTGCTGCTCCCGCCTTGTGAAAGGAGGTGGCAGAAGAAATTTGGTGCAGATAAACATAAAGCAGTGTGTGGAAGCTGAGGCTGCTCTAACCGTACGTCAGGGCGTCCTTCAGCTGATGGATACATTCTCCATATATTCATGTATTCTTACCCTTTTTATTCTTCCCCTTATGGCTGGTGTGGGAGACAGCCCTTGGGACTGGCTGCTTTCTTGGTGGGAGCTGCTCTAGCTGCTCTTGTGTTTCCATTTCCTTCATCTGAGCGGTATTTCCTGTTCTCAAATTCATGTTTTAGGATAACCTCAGCCAAGCAGCCTGGGTTCATGCAAGCATGGGATCCCGGCAGGCCGTTTCATTTGCGGGACAGATCACTTCTGACCTCATCTCCAAGTGTGTGACCAGTTTTGCCTTCTCTAATTTGCTTTTGACAGATTTCCCCCTTTTCAGCAAGTTCCTCTTCCCAGAGTGCCACTGCTGCTGTCAGTGGCTCCCATGGTGCTGCCCAGGGACCCTGGGAACAGCCAGGTGTCCGCTCTTAAAAAGGCAACGTGCTCCAAAGCAGAGGAATATGTGGATTGGCCAAGGGCACAAATTCCTGTGGCAGGGAGCTCCCTATTTGGGAGCAATTTGCTGCTGCAACCAAAGCCTGTGGGTAGCAATAGCTGGCACCAAAATACCCCCCAATCCACTTGGACATCACCGTCCCCCACTTCCTGCTGTGCTTTCTCTCTCCTCATCCCCAAATTTACCATCTTCTCCCGTAGTTTTTGCAATCCCTCCCTTCTATGTGTTAGCCTGGGGAGAAGAGCATTGGGGGGCCATGAAAAGCAGAGCTAGAGGCCAGTTCTGGGGGGGTTCGTGCAAAGCACGGGGCCATGCGGCGGCGGCCGTGGCAGGCCGGGCCCTGGCCCTGCGTGCCAGCCCTGTTTGTGCAGGATTTGCATTCCTGGGCGGCCCAGCCCTGCAGGAAGGGCCGCAGCCCTGCAGCAGCCGCCTTATCACGGCTCCGGGCAGGCAGGCCCCCGGCAGGCACCGCTTCCTCTGCGTCGGGGCCAGGAGGCAAGGGCCAGGGCTGGCCACCCTCACAGACGTCCTGAGGTGAGGGGAGATGGGGCAGGGGGGAAGGACACAATTTTGGAGGCCAGATAGCAGAGAGGCCAAGAGCACAGCCCTGAGCTGCGCCTCCCAGCTCCCATCCTTGCTCCCAGCATGTGCCTGCTTGCACCCCAGCCCCTCTGCCTCCTCTTGTCCCCCAGGGATGGACACGGGTGGCAGGAGCGCAGGAGCCCCATGGCTGGCACTGCTGAGCCTTTGCTTTGCCCTTTCCCCAGCTCCCTCAGTGCCACCAGACAGTGCTGGGAACTCCCCTTTGCAGGGCACCTTTACATGCTGCTGCCCCCCTCTTGAATGACTTCCATTTCCGTATGTTCCCAGGCCTTCCTGCTCTCGAGGCTTGCTCGTCCAGGCCAAGCCCACTGTTTCCCCCTTGCTCCTCACGGGCTGTTCTGGCCGCCACCTGTTTTCTCTTGGAATCGTGGCCTGCGTTTCATCTGACACAGCAGCTGCCAACAGCCTCCAGGCAGCGCCTGTCATCGTGTCCCTCCTCAAACTACTTCTTTTGGGGTCTTTTGAGAGGCATGTTACAGCTCCTTTTTTTTTTTTTTTTTTTCCTGATACTGAGCCTTTGGGTGCCCTCTCCCACTATGGTTTCCACCAGCTTCTGCCCAGTGTTCTCAGTGCCTTCAGCTGCTCAGCATAGTGGCAGCCCATGGGCTGAGCTCCTTTCCCTTCACAAGGTGCAGGGATTCCTGTGCCCACACATATTTGCCAGGCAAATTCCCTGGTGCCCTCAGCAACCGGCCCTCGGGGCAGCTGTGCTGGGCCAGCACCTGAGGGAGCCCCAATGCAGCCCTGGCTTCTATCCCTTCTATCCCCGATGGGTTTCCTGCCACATTCTGTTGTGGGAATGAGCCTTGGGGAGGGGCATGTGAGAGATTTTTCAGATGCCTCTGCTAAAGCTTCTCATCCCAGTTTTGGTGTTGCTGGAGGTAGGGAGACTCCCGCATGGAGCTCACCCCATGCAGGCATCTACCCGAGGGGGAAGCTAGCACAAAGGCCATTGCCCTCCCTCCTCTGCAGGCTCCAGCTTGGGGCCATGCGGGTGCTGTGCCTCCCAAAAGCTCCCCAGATAGGATCATTCCCCCACATTTGTCTCTGAGGCTGCAGCTCTCCCTTAGACAGCGCAGGGATAGGCTTCAGCTCTCTGCCCACTGCTTTCCACCCGTGGGTTATACGGAAATAAGAGACACTCCAGACCCTGGAGGAACAGAGGGGCGAGGGGAGTGCAGCCTGCACCAAGTGGTCTTGCTTTGCTGCAAACCACACAGTGCAGCTGGGGCACAGTGGGGCTGGCGACCCCAGGGGAAAAGTGTGGAGGGGAGGTAGAGAGGAGGCACCTGCATTAATGCAAATAAAGCCGCAGCCCTGGCCATGGTGGGGCTGGTGTGGCCTTCGTGTGTTTCTTGCTGTGGGAGTGCTGTGACACCATGGGGTTTGTAAAAACCTGCCTCCCCTATTCCTCTCCCTTCATGCCATCTTGTGGGGGCTGCAGGTTTTGGAGGGTGTCGTTGCTCGTGGGGTGGCGTGTGACACAACTCCCCGTGTTTTGGGGCTACTTTAATAGCCACTTTGCACTGTATTGCCACTTTGACCGTCAGTGCCCAGGGGCTGTGCCAGGCTCTGGGGCTACATGCATGCTGGATGGGGGGAGATGTTTTTGCAGAGGCCCGGGGGGAGACTTTAAGGCCAAAGGGAGCTCCCCGCTTGTCCCGCCTGGCCTCAGCGTTCCCACTACTGTGGCACTTGTGCAAGGTTCCGTGGCGGCCACTGCGAGCTGCGCGGGGCGGGCTGGGAGCGCAGATGCAGCCAGCGTGCAGGCGGGCTGGAGCCAGGCCCCACGCGCAGGCCGCCGCGAGGGGGGAGAAGGAAGTGCGGCCACCGGCCCCTCCTCCCCGCCGCTTCCTCTCCGGGCTTTATACAAATGAGAGCGCGGTAGCCAGGCAGCCAGCCGGGCCCAAGGCAGAGGCCGCGCTCCGTGCAGCCACGTCGCTCCCTGCCGCGACCCGACGGCTGAGGAGGAGGCGCCGCTGTCGCGTCCTGGCTTGGAGGGAGACGCTGTCTGGTAACTGCGCCCGGGCTCCGCTTGCCCTCCCGCCTCGCGCTGGCTGCCCCGCCAGGCCTTTTCTCTGAGCTTGGCCTCAGCCAGAATGTGCCTCAGCCTTGTGCCTGTTGACCTTCACCTTGCTCATCTTTCATCCCAGCTTTGCCTCCTTGTGCTTTCCACGTCCCTCTCCTGCCCACTGCAGTGCCTGTTCCCACCACTCTCTCCATTTGCTTTCCATCTCACTGCATGTCCTGGGGGCCTGATGGAAAACTTGCTGAAAGCAGGTATCTGCTTTGGTATCTGATTGGAAAGCAAACTTTTTTGGGTTGTGCACCTGTGGGTTTTGGAGTTGCCTTTGCTACCCTCCTGGCACTAGGCTTTGGGCACAAGGAAACACCTTGGTGCCCCAGACTTCCTCCGGGGGAAACAGCAGTAAAACGTGCAGGTGTTTTGGGGAAGTGGTGCCTGGAGCCAAGCTCAAGTTCAGAGGTTTCCCGGCATGAAATCAGGCTGGCGGGTGTTACAGGGGCCGACTTGGTGATGGCAGGTGCCTACAGCTTTGCTGGTGCTTGGCACGATATCGGGCCGTGCCAAGATCCAGTGTTTGCCCATGCTTTAGCTGTGATAGTTTGGATTTGCTTCCTGCAGCCGGAAAAAGGATTTGGCCCCCTAGAAACGCTCAGTTTTAGTCCATGTTTTGGAGTTTTCAAGCATCTCTTTTTCCCGGCCCCTTTGCCTTTTTCCCTTTGAGGGGCTCTGGCGTTCCTTCCTTTCGGATGTCGTCCTTGGAAAGCGCGTCGGTTTGGCGTCCATCAGCTTGGTGAGCGCCATGGCAGCGAAGGGGGAGGCACGCCGCGGGCAGCACGTGCGTGGCCGGCCCTCGCGCCTCCCAGCGAGCTTGGAGCTCACCTCCATGTGGTGCCAAGCACAGCACTGCGGCCAAGCGGGCTGTCCGCCCTCACCTGGGCAGTGCGAGCCCTTGCCTTGCGCCCCAACAGCAAAGGGCTGCCTGGAAAGGAGCTTAATCACGCACGAATTCAGTGAAGGGTTGCCCTAGAAGCAGATGGTTCTAGTCCATGTGACGTGGTCGGGCTTTGTCTTGGGACAGGACCTGCTTTGAGTAGATGCGCACACACCTCTCGGATACGTGTACATGTAAATGCAGCTTGCTCAAAGGCAGTTTTTAGAGGCTGGAGGCAGGTACGAAGCTGTCCTGCATGCGGGATCAGTACATAGCCTTTCTGGTGTTTCTCGGCCACCCATGCCCCTTGGTGGTTGATGGCCACCCCATCACCTGGCCAAGGGAACTAGAGGATGTGGGACCCATGTCCCAGTTCCCTCTTCCATCTGCCTCCACAGGGCCATTTGTTGTGGAAACTGTTTTGGCAGGAGCCGGGTGACAAATAAATGCAAATGCTGAGAGGAAACTTAAAGGAGGAAATCTGAATGCTCTTGCGGGACCATTTCCAAGAGCCAAGTGCAAGTTTTCCTACAGTGTGTTTAAACTGGTCCCAGAGAAGTGACTAATGATGTTTACAAGAGCACTTGTGAAGCTGAGGACCGAATTTCCACTGCTTTTCCTTGCTGCGTTCCCCAGGCATCCATTGCTGTGCTGAACCCGCAGCCTCCCTGGGCTGCTGCTGCCTCTGCCGATCCACCTCGCGCCACAGCAGCCGCTGTCCGTGTCCCTGTGTGGGCATCGTGCGAGGAAGGGTTACTCTTGCAAAATAGTCCAGGTCCTGAGTAAATACCACCAGGCTTTAGGGACTGACTCATGGCATTAATAGGATTATTAAACGCATGACTAGACATATTTATTTACCTGTTGTTGGAGAAGGGATTAGGTCCCTCCCCACAGCCTCCCTTCTCTTTGGCTCAGAGGGATCGTCGTGCTGCTGTGGGAGCCCCAGCAAGGCCAGGGCACTTCCCAGCTAACAAGAACTCAGGCCACTCCATTTTCCCTTGCGCAGAGCCAGAGCTCCTCTCCTAGACGCTGTCAGTGGTGGGAAAGGGGACGCGGAGAGCACAGACAGAACTAAGCAGCTTCCTTTGTCCGCCCGGCCAGAGAGCAGCAGCTGCGCAGTGCGATAAGTTGCACAACAGCATCTGCAGGGAAGTATTTGCACTCGCTCATTCTTTCCTGCCAGCAACAGCCCCATCCCATAAAATCCCGTAACTTCCCCTCGACGTTTCCTCAGGCCTGTCTGAACCTGTATTGTTTTTGGCCTGAGAAAGGTTAATTGTGGGTTTCGATAGAAGCCGCATCCTTTGCTGCAGATGTTGAGCCGGTCCTCAGGCAAAACCCAGTGCTCCTTCTGGCAGGGGATGACAGACGCGGCCCCAGGGGATTGTCTGGGTAGTCCGGCCTGCGCTTTTAGGAAAGGTCTCTGGTTTGTCGCCTTCATGTGGTGTGCGGAGCACACGCAAAGCGTGGGTCTGAGGCCAATGTGAAACCCAACTCTGTGCATGGTGGGGTCCCACACTGGCCGCCCCAGCAGGGCGCACCCCACCTGCCCCACGCTCTCTCCAGGGCTGCTTGCGGTTCCGCTCCAGGCACAGCCAAATCCTGCGGCATGGTCCTGGCACTGCTCGCACGGCGGTTACCACCCGGGCAGCCCTTCACCCTGACTGGGTTTCTGGGCGTGCAGATGGGTGCCGATGAATTTCACACGGCAGCTCGACGCGCCTGAGCGTTTTGTGGCTCCGAGGCTCAGGGGAAGGGCCCAGGTGAAGCGAGGAGGCGGCCAGGAGCATTTCCCAGTGCTGGTGACTCTACATGCGTTTCCACCAGGCACCCTCTCGGTGTCCATGATGGACAGGCTCATGAGTCAGGCCCTGCTGGAGGAAAGAAAACCCTCGCCCGAGCGAGAAATCTAGTGCTGGGCACATTCACCACTTCCTGCCGTGCCAAAGCAAGTTAATAGAAACCCTTCCGGGAGCTCCTCCTTCCCCTCGCCAGGGGAGGTGCCGGGCTTTCAGCAAAGCTGGGGTTGCTTTTCTGGGTGCCAGATGAAAGCGGCTTTCGTAGCACAGCCTGCCCTGCTGTTCCCTTGTTCCTGCTCGGGGGCCGGGCAATGTCACTGCAATTAACTGTCCCCTTGCGTCAGCACTCACCACCTGCGTCCGGAGGTGCTGGGGAAATGCTCTGCCATGGTGACCCGGCGCTGCTGACGTAGTCTCCGTGCCAGGCAGGGGACAGAGCTGTCACCAGCGCTGTTTCAACACATGGAAACAGCCACGTGTGGAGTCCGCTTGGGACTTATGCCGGCCTGGATGTGTGCTGTCTCCCATGGGGCTTCCCTGCCAGGTTCGTCCCTTCCCTGCTGGAGTCCTCATCTTTTCCTCCTTGTTCACGGACCGAGGTTTGCCCATGCCTTTTCCCCACAGCTCGTCTCATGTCTCCTTGCTTTCCTCTGTGGCCCTGAGCCCTCGCTCTGGCCACGTGGGAGGCAGACGGAGGCAGGAAGCCCTTTGATGCCGCGTGTACGGGGTGTCTCGCGTGGCTGGGCGCTTGGGGGCTCAGGCACAGGCCCGCGCAGTTGGGTGCTGCCGTGGGGCTGCGCAACCTGTCCAACCTCCACAACAGGTGCAACTGCTGCCTCAGCCGCCGAACGCGGCCTCCCTGCCAGGCTGCTGTTCCGGTCCGTGGCCATGAGCGACCCGGCCCGGCCTGGCCCCAGCCCGCGGGAGCATGTGGGGAGCTCTGGGCTGAGGGAGCAATTGCCCTCACTGATGAGTCCCAGCTGCCTTCAGCTCCCCTCCGGCAGCCACTGGAACGCGTTGGGGTTACCTGCCCAGCCTAGGAAAAGTCACCCCAAAGGGTATATTGTGCCCTGGTGTATTTTCTGCTGGCCATGTTCTAGAAGGAATGAGGTCCTCCACAGCGCCTTACCTGCGTGCACATGTGCCCAGCCGGCAGCTCTCTGCGGCCATAGGAGTGAGGGTGCTGGTGGCTTTGCACGGTGCTGGCATTTTGCAGACCAAGGATGGCACTTCTGGTTCGGCCCATGGACCCGTCGGTGGCCTGCATCTTTACAGGACAGGGTTTGGTTGCCTAGAGGGCAAGCGGGATTCTTCCCCGTCTCCCTGGAGATTGCGGGAGCCTCACGTTGTTTGGCTGCTTAGTAACCTCCGATCCTTCCCTCCCCTTGGATCAGCATGGACTTTTGCAGGCTGAGCTGCAGGCAAGTCTGCAGATTAACCACTGTCTCCTAAGAAAAAAAAAATCCTTATTTTTGTTTTGTGCTTTGGTCCTTTTAGCTTTGCCTGATAGTCTGGCTCTTGTATTAGAAGAAACAAATGCTCAATCCCTCCTCAGCACTTAGAATTTTGTAGATTTGTTGCATCTTCCTCTGCTGAAGGCTCCCGGTTGCTGAGTTGTTCTCTGCCAGGAGGCCGGTCCTTGTCTCCGGTCCTGCAGTGCCGTTCTCAGCACCTCTCCACCTTCCTCATACGAGGCCTGAGAACTGCACACGCAAGTCAATATTTGGATAAATCAGGGGTTTATGTAGTGGCAGGATAGTGTTTTGCATTTAATTTTCTGTTCTGTTCCGAATCATTCCTAAGGTAGGTTTTGCTTTTTGCTTGCTGCTGAGGGCCGAGCTGGTGTGTTCGTGGCAGCGTGTACTGCATCACCTGCCTCTTGCTCTGGGCGAGCCTTCCCTCTGCATGTGAAGCCAGGGTTGTCTTTTCTCCTCGGTGCCGCTTGGTTTATTTACACTCGGTTTCACCTGTCCTGTATTCCCAGTCCCTGATCTGCGTGTACCCCTCCTGCCTTTGTTCACACCCTGCCCTCGCCCTTCCTGTCCTGAATAGCTTCATATCGACAGCAAACTGTCTCATGCCACAGCTCAGCCCTTTCACGGGTTCTTGCTGACTACTTTGACTGGTTTTGGTGCCACTGGGTAGTTTTGTGATGGAGGCCAGGACTACAGGGGGCTGATCAGCCAAGTTCAGGGTTTGAAACGTGTAGCGCCTGTGATGGGAGCTAGGATCTCAGTCTCAGTTTCACCCATTTACCCCTTGCCAGTCACAGGAACTTTTCCGTGCTTAAAATATCTTCTAAAATGTTAGCTTTGCTCTACCACTCTACCTCGGATGACCACTGCAGTTAATCCTTCTGCCTGTAAGAAAGATGGGGTATCTTGGCTGCATAATTGTTTCAGCCTTTCTTTGCCAAGGGTTAAAGAGACTATATGTAGACTTGTGATCAGTTACTTCCTGATCTTACAAGGGGTTTATCTCACATTTTCTTCTTTTTTGTTTGTTTTCAGAGAGAAGAGAATGTGAATGGGCCGTAAGAACAAACGCGATGGACGGAGAGCTGCCCTGTGCTGAAGTGGATGCAGAACTGCGCACTGCCAAGGAGGATGCAGGAGGGGAGGTTGCCTGTGCTGTGAGTGATGTGGGAAGAAAGGTGGCCTGTGCCAAAAGCCACGAGGAAGGGGAGGTCCCCGGTGTGGAGAGCAAGGAAGAAGGAGAGGTGCCCTGTGCCGAGCGCCGTGGAGAAGGAGAGGAGCCCTGTGCTGAGCATGATGCTGAAGGAGAGATGCCCAGTGTGGAGAGTGATGCAAAAGAAAAGGCACCTGGTTCTGAGAGTGACAGGGGAGGAGAGACACTCAGTACTGAGAGCGATACTGAAGGGGAAACACCCAGTGCTGAGAGTGATGCAAAAGAAGAGGCACCTCACGCAGAGACTCTTGCTGCTCCGAAGAAAATCTCCTCCATTTCTTCTCCCTTGCGGGCTATCATCCGCATTCGGCGACAAATCCGAATGCAAAAGAAAAGTCGTCTGCGTTTAGAGCTCCCGCGAGAAAAATCTCCAGAGCTGGTCCAAACAAGGCTGCTTCAAAGGCAGATTTCCATGAACCGAACTAGCCTCTATGGTTCTTCTATGTCCTTCTTTAATCAGAGCAGCTTTGAAAATTCACAGTACTTCACCTTTGACACATCCGCGGACCATTATACTATGAGTAAATGCAGGCGGAAGAAGAAACGTAGGAAGTCTAGGATAGTCCTGTATCCGGATAAAACAAAAAGGTATCTTCCAACAGAGGAGAAGAGCAATGCAAAACGCTGCCTTCTCCTGCTTATTGTCATTATCTTCTTCCAGATTCTAAACGCTATTGAGAACTTGGATGATAACCTCCAAAAATATGACCTAGACGGTCTGGAGAAAACAATGCACCGGGAAGTATTTGGGCAAAATGTTGCTGTAGAAAGTATTATGGAATTGCTGAAAGACTATCTGGCTACCCACATACACAACAAGCCTCTGATTATCTCTTTAAATGGTCCGGGAGGAGTTGGGAAGAGCCATGTTGGCTGGCTGTTGGCCAAACATTTTCGCTCTGTCATGGACAATGACTTTGTGCTTCAGTACTTTGTGATGCATCACTGTCCAAGTTGGGTAAGTGAACTTACTTGCCAAATAGATTTGTCTGAGAAGATTTCTGACATGGTTACAAGAGCTGAAATAGAAGAGAAGATACCACTATTTATTCTGGATGAAGTTGAATTCATGTCTCCAGTCCTGCTGGATACTCTCAGCCAATTCTTTGAACCCAATCAAACCAATGAGTTCCTCAATGCCATCTACATTTTAATAAGCAACATAGGAGGTAGTGAAATAACAAAGTTTGTTATCCAGAATGCATCCACTGAGCTTCTGCATCAGCAAAGGGGAATTGAAGAGCTGCTGAAGATCATCCAGCCTTTACTGATCCAAACCCACCCGCTCTGGAAGTCTGCAGATGTTGTCCCGTTTGTTCTTCTAGAGAAGAGCCACGTCATAAACTGCTTTCTAGAGGAGATGAGGAGGGAAGGGCTGTATCCTGACCAGAACCATATTGAAAATTTAGCCAGTCAGCTTAGTTACTACACTACAGGAGGCAAGCAGTACTCCACAACAGGCTGCAAGCAGGTTGTGGCCAAAGTCAATTTACTGTAGTGGTTTACTGCAGAGAGCAAATCTTGCTCTTGGGATTAGGAGAATTCTTAGAGACGAGTACATTATAGCAGACTGTGGCCATGGTTGTCCTTTCTCGGACCAGTTCTTGTTCCGTCCCAGTGCACACTTTGTAAGAGCATTGGAGGTGACGAGACAGCAGCCCAGTCTCTACTGGGTGACTTCTGTTCTCCTCCAGATGCATCACTCATTCCTAATGCTCTGTGAATGGGGCATGGTCAAGGAAGTCCAAGCAAAGGCCTTTAATTTGGGGGTGTTTTGTGTGTTCCTTACATATTTGTTTGGAATATTTGCTATGAAAGATCAGTGGGATGAAAACAGATACTGTGGGATAATATAAATAGAAGGAGGAAATAGTAACACATTTGGGTTTACTGTCTCTGAAGTACACAGAGCCTTGTATAATTCTTCCATAGCCTCACTATCTTCACCCCTTTACTTCTGATCGTCCTGGCTGGTCTTGTGCAAGGTAGGTGGCTCTGCAGAGCAGAGGCAATGCTGACAGCCAGGGGACAGCAGGGAGCTCTAGAACAATCTGTGGCTTTTTTTGTCACCCAAATGCCCTGGCAGTCAGTGCTCTGTGTCCTCCAGTTCCTATGTGACCGCAGTCTCGTGAAACTCTTTTGTGTCCTTGGATTAGTTCCTAAGTTGTAGCTCTTCTGAGCTCATACCTTAGCTCACCTCTAGCACCTCCAGCGAGATTCCTATTGTGCAAGTTTGTTTGGGCTTGCCTCAAGGACTGCTCGGATGTGCCAGCTCGTGCACAAATACCTGCCAGATTGTTTAGGGTCTGATGGTGGCAACTTGTCCTAAGAGCTCTTCTGCTTTTTGCTTCTGGGTACACTTCACCACATTCATTATCTAGACAGCCCGAAATAGCAACTGACAGATAACAGACAATACACCCTGGAAAAGACGCTTTGGGCTGTCTGTGCCAATGCAGCAGGAATCCTGGGCTTATTCCCAGGCCTGTAAGGCCCGAAAAAGTTCTTTAGAATCAAAAACCGTGTTGCTAGGAAGCAACTTTGAAAAAGCATGTACCCTTGTTTTTGCAGGCAAACTGAGCAGTTATTTATGACATTGTTTTTCAGGTTTTGGTTTTGTGCCTAGATGCCCTTATGCAATTTGCTGTGAACTGCCATATATGCAATCCTGTGGATGTTTGTGCTGGTTGTTTGATTTGCCTCTTTCTAATACAGAGTTTCCAAAGACTTCCGTCACAAAATTATGCTTCCAGAGCTATTGTGAGGAATAATTCCCACAAACAAATAAAATCTTTCAAAGTACATTTCTTCCAGTTGACTGAAATGTGGTTTTCCTCCCCCAGTTCTCTGTTGCAGCTCTGCATCTCATGGTAGGAGCAAGGGCCAGAGCTTTGCTGGGTGTTTCTTTCAGACCACATCACTGGAGTGTGCACAGCATGAAGCCCCTTCATGCCCCCCCACTTTAGAGACTTCCCTGTGAACTTGCTGGGGAATGTCAGGAAGGGGATTTCCTTATTTCCTCCTAAGCCCCATTTTCTGAAGATAAACTTAACCATAGTGTGATATCTCCTCTCACTAGGACAAGTGAAATCTCTATTTTTTGAGTAGGCCAGAGGTCCTGACTGTGTTTTCTACCCGGAGAGCACTACAGCATTTTCAAAATCCTGCCTGAGGGGCAAAGCGATCCTGGGGCCAATTGGATCCCTGTCTGGGAATGGGGCATAGGGAAGGGTTTGTTGGTAGCTCCGTGGATATGATGATGGCAAGCACAGGCAGGGGAGAGGAGGGCCAGATCCAGAACGCGTGCAGTGTGGCACCTCTGAAGGAGGACCCAGTGGCCACACTGGCTGTGCTTGAGCGCTGAACATGCTGCTGAGGGTGTTCAACAAGCTCAGAGCGCGTCTACAGCATGGGGCCCTCGGGCTCCTCCTGGGCTGCAAAAGGGTTTTGCTCACAAGTGGCAGACGGGCAGCGACACTGACAACAGTGCCAGAGTGGCAGAAAGAGCGTTTTGGGGTCTGGCAAGCCTGGAGATCTGTGGGGAACGCAGCTGCCCGAGCCTGGTAAGGCTACGGGAGGAACACAGCGCCAGGGTTACGGGAGGAACAACACACCAAGGTTACAGCAGGAACACTGTGCCGGGGTTACGGGAGGAACACCGCACCAAGGCTACAGCAGGAACACTATGCAGGGGTTACAGCAGGAACACCACATCAAGGTTACGGCAGGAACACCATGCCAGGGTTATGGGAGGAACAACACACGAAGGTTACAGCAGGAACACCGTGCCGGGGTTATGGGAGGAACAACACACGAAGGTTGGCGGGAGCCCACGACAGGGTTGTAGGAGGAACAATGCACCAGGGTTACATGCAGCTTTTTTTGTAGCTCCCTTAGGGGAAACACAGAGCGATTCCAAATATGCCTATAGTGAGGATGAGCTAATATCTACTGTGCTAATGATGGCAAGAGCCTGGGAATGATGGAGAAGGATAAAAATAAACATGAAGTAACAGTGTCTCACAGAGCATGGAAATGATGTTTGGGGGGGACCCAGCAACGGCGGCAGGAGGCAACCTGCAGGACGCTGCGTTGGGTCACTGAGGTGATGTCTAGAGCCACGGGCAGCCCTGGTGACTCCAGCTGGGTGACATGAGCCACCCTGGGGGATTGCGTGAACCATGGAGCTGGTGGGAGGGCAGAGTGAGGCCCTGGGAAGGCAGGAGAGACCGCTGTGCGTGTGAGCAACCTGGCTGCAGTGGTTTCGCCCAGGCTGGACATGCAGCCAGGCTGACCTGCCATGGGCTCGCTGCCAGCTGCCCTCCTCCATCCGGGGTGATCCTGGCTCCTGCTGATGGCCCCGTGGGTCTCTAAGCCGCTAGCTGTGCCTGGCGGCTGGGCTGCGTGGGTAACCGCTGCCGCCCTGCACCCGGCGCCAGGGCTGGGCCCAGCGAGCGGCTGTGCTGTGAGGAGTCACCATGGGGGGGCCCTGAGGCCAAATGCGGGTCCCTGACATTGGGTAGGGAGTGAGGGGCAAAGCCAGCAGCCAGCAGGTCCCTCTGGCTGAACTGTGGCCCCGTGGCCACCCTGAGCTCTGCTTTGCAGCCATGGTGCCCACCACAGAACAGCACGAGCTGCACAGCGAGGCCCGACCTGGCGGCCCCTTGCCGAGCTCTCCCCCAAGCTCATGGGCTAGGAGCCACTGGGGCGCCCGCACACAGCTCCCAGGACACCCCCGCGCCAGGGACACGGCCACCACCTGCGCCAGGTGCAGGGGCTCAGCCCGGCTCAGCTGTCCCATGTTTCTCCCTGAACACTGTTGAGGCCTGGCCCGCACGTGCCCCTGTTGACAGGGCCCTGGCTAATTTCAGCTCGCTCCACAAGAAAAAGGTTGTCTTTAAATGCTCCTAAGAAGGAGCTAAGCAGAACTGGCTCTAGTAAGCCAAGTGCGCCTGTCTAAAACAGTTTCCAGTTGCTGGCTGACTAAAACAGTTTCCAGTTGCGCGCCTGTCTAAAACAGTTTCCAGTTGCAGGCTGACACTGGCAGCCTGGCCATACGGCTAGAAGTCCTGCCCGGCCTTTCTGTCCTCCGCAGGCACCCGCAGGCCCTGGTGGCGCAAGGCAGTGGCCCAGGGCTGCTTGCCAGTGCACATAGCGACCGTGCAGCCCGCACACCACTGCTGCCCACGCATCCCCAAGGCACCGTGTCTACATTTAGCAAGAAGCTGAAGGAAGGTGGTTCTTCATGGAGGGGAAAGAAAGCTAATTGTGACCGCCCCAACGCCAAGTGCTCCATTGCTTTTTTTCCCTTTAGTCATCACTAAATGGATTGGTAATTTTAACATCAGTGACAGCAGGGGAAGAACGTGGGTTGCAACAGGGGAGATCAGTTGAAGGATAGCTCAGGTGCATTAGAGCTTTTCCAGTGTCTTGTGAGTGAAGAAATTCATCCAAGAGCGCAGCAGAAATCCTCACATCTGGCTCACAGCTGGCAATGGCCTTTGAGCCTATGCAGATACAGGGTGAGACTCTGAAAGGCTGAGGGAGGACAAGCAGCACCTCTCCTCAGAAAGGGGATGGAGGGAAATACAGACCGTACCTTCCTGGGGAAATACAGGAGCAAATATATTACCTGTGAGCATGCAGAAGAGAAGGGAGAGTAACGTGTAGCATTGTTTTAGAAGTATGGCTGTGTCCACAGAGTCTAATTTTGCCAGAATAAGAAACTATTCAAAGAAGAGCTCCTGACTGCTGCTGAGCACTTTGCAGGGATGCACTGGGAGGAGTTTTGCAAGGATCTGTCTCTAGAAGGATCCTATTTGACACTGTCATGAGTGACAGGGAGGTCAGAGCTGGCAGCTGGCCTGCCTGTTTGGAGGGGACAGCAAGCCGGGAAGCTTGCAAAGCATCTCAGAAATCGGGCTTGGAGTTCAAAGCACTTACTTTGTGTAACTGAAAGAAAAGGTCTGGAGTGAGCAAATGCACATTGCAGGAGGGGAGCAAAGGGACAGGAGGAGAACAGGGAGAGGGTGGTGGCAGCTCTCCCATGCCACACGAGGAATATGACTGTGAGAAAGGCAACCACGCCATTAAAATGTATAAATAGGTGTGTTGCATATACAAGGGATGAAGTAATGCGGGGCTGCGGCCGGCATGCGCTCTGCCGTGCTGCAGCGCGGAGCCATATTTGGGCACTGGGCTGCGGAGGAGCTGCAGGCGCCGCGCGGAGCCAGCCCGCCTGTGGAGAGCCAGTGCCGGGCAGAAGCGAGCGAGGCAGGAGCCACTTCGGGGGAAACAGGATACGAGATTTCACACGTGCCAGAGGCAGAGAGGAAGGAGAAAGCGGAGCTCGTTTTGCCAAGCCAGGCACGGCGTCAACTCCAGGCAGTGAGATGTAGGTTCAGCTTTAGGGAACAGTTGTAGGTGTAGCAGGGAAGCACTAGATCTGACTGAGCAGAGCAGCCGCAGAGTTGTCCCCATAGAACCTGGGGACACAGGAGAGTCTAGATGAAGCCCTGGGCTTGGCCTCGGTGCCCTCACAAGCTGCCCGCTTTCTGTGAGCCCCTGGTGCCCATCAGGAGTTCAGTTGTCGCTTTCTCCCACCCAATTCACAACTGGTCTTTTCTGTGGTGCTTATTCTACGAATCGCTCTCACACCAATTTAACGTCACCCTTCTGTAAGGAAAGTTAGTCCAGTGTCTCATGACAGAAACCTATCTCCCTGGGAGGCATCAGCACAGTAACGGAGTATGAGTCTGCTTTGGAAACACCTCAAATGAGGCGATTTGCCTCATTTTGCTGCCCCTCTGCAATTATTTTTGTCAGCCAGTTCTCCTTCAGGCACTAACCAGGAAAAGACGTGCCCCAGACCCCTTTCCTAATCTAATTCTGCTTCAGGATCACTGTGCTGGGACAAGATTAGGTAAAATTTATCTAATTTTATTACCTAATATTCAGTCTGCATAGTTTGACTTTGCAATGTGCTGAGGTAGAGCTTCCCAGGACGAAGGGAGCTGCGCTGCATTGCTGATTTTGTCGCCGTGCCTGGATGTAGATGCAAAGTTTCCAGCGCCTCCATCTATAAAGTGTGTGCCTGGATAAGCACATTGGTAATACTCTGCAATTCCCAAAACAGGTTGATTTTGCAGGTGGGATGAACTAAAAGGAAGGGGAATGTCAGCATTGAAACTAGTCATATGATTAATTCTTTGGCATACTCTAATCTAGAACCCTGTTCACTTCCCCTTGGCGCTTTTATCAATTCCATTATTTTACTAGCAATTAGGTACAAAATGACGGTTTACACCTAGCGTCATATCAAAGGGTTTGTGGCTCTCTCCAGGAAACGCCAGCGCAAGGGGCAGGTTTCCCACAGCTGGGCTTGGTGCTCTCCCATCGCGGATGTGCTGCCATGCCCAGGCAGAGTGGCACAGCACAGGACTCAGGACCTGCTTCTGCAACTTGTCTGACATGGGGCCCGTCGCAGAGAGCGCTCAGGGCTCCTTGCTGGAGAGGCGCCGTCTGGGTTTTGCAGTGCTGCTCTTTTGGGTTTATTGACACTGAGTTTCCCGGGCTGTTTTCTCAGCCGGTCCCTCAAGCTGGGCTTCAGCAATGCTAATTCAGACCTCCTGAGGAAACCTGCCTGGGATTCCCCCAGCCCAGAACTGTGGGCAGAGCCTGCCAAGGAGCCAGGCTCAGGGAAGCACCACCAGGAAATTCTCCAAGCCTTGGCCTGGGCTCTGGGCTCCCACAGGACACTTGATGTCTTGTGGTCCCCAAAGCCATGCACAGCCTTGCAGCCCCCTGGGCCGTGCTTGTCCCCCTGTGCAGCCCAGTGCCACCCTCTCCCAGGTGCTTGGGAGTGGCTGTGGAGCCTTGGTAGGGTGTGACTGTGCTGCCCACCTCCTTCCCTCTGTCTCACTCAATGACTTGTGAAAAGTTCTCAGTGGCACTGGAGACACTTGGCCAACCTTGGATCTCTTGGACCTTGAAATTCTCCACGTTCCTGCTGTGTCCTGGGATCTTTGCAGCCCCCTTCTCTGAAGAAAGAGACAAGCAGAAGCCAGGAGACACTATAGGTCTCAGTGTCAGCCCCTGTGAAACATACTGAGGGATTAGAGTGGGTTGATGAAACTCAGTTCTTTAGGTCTAGTTCAACATTTTTTTTCCTCTCCTTGCACATAGGAGATAGGAAGATCTGCTTCCAATGCTGATTCATCCACCTGCTTTGAGGCAAATCCATTGACCTGCTTTGACAAGCTCACCCGGGACTTGCAGATACATCCGTGCATAATCATAAGAAGTTCACAGGTAACGATGCTTGTCAGTAAGAAAAGGGTCTGTTTCTACAAGTAAATGCCCCCATTCTTGGGGATTGTTTTGAGGCTGGCTTATTATTCATGCCCAAGAGCTGGGTGCTGGGTACTCTTGGTGAGATGGATTGTGCACTAGATGTACAAGATGTGAAGCTTTGCCAAGATACCTTTGGATAGTTATCACAAGGTGATACTATTGGTACCAGAACCAACTTCTGCTGAGGTCTAGCTGCCTAGATGCACTCCTGTCCATCAGAAGCTGCGTATTATCTGCACCGAGGCAGAAACAGCTCATATGATGGGGCAGACCTGGAAGAAACTTGATTGAGCCGTCTCTCTCTTTGGATATGATCCAGATTAAAATATAGGCAATGGTTAAATAGTAATCCTGACTATTTGATTTTGGTCTTCCTCTAACATCCAATGTTCATTCAACATCCAGGTGCCTTTGGCACCTTGCTTGGGCAGCTGCCTATGAGACTTTCCCCTCAAACCTGTGCCAAGGCCACCTGCAACCCATGGTCTGGGAGTGGCAAGATTCGTTACTAATTCCCAAACTGGCTTATTCACATGTTGGGACCAGAGTGGGGAGCTGGGACAGAGAGCACAGGGCAAAGCAGCAGCACTTCTCACAGGTTCTTTTCATATTGCCTGCTTCCTTTAAACCACGTGCATGCTTTAGGGAGGGCATGACGACTCTGCATGGATTTGGCGCTGATGGTGGAGGCAGATGTCCGTCGGGAAGCGCCGTTTGGCTGCTGCTGCTGAACCACCTTTAGCTGCTAGGGTTAAGGGCCGTGTCTGTGTCACCTCACCTGGCTCTGATGAGCTTCCACAAGATATGGGGGCTAAAGAGGCTCCCTGAATCAAACCCTTACGTTTTACAAGTTGCCTTGTCATGAGTTGACTTGACTGAGATAATGGTCAGGCACTTTCGGAAGCAGTAATTTCTGTCCTCCAGCTCTCTGGAGCTAAGGTATATATGGTTTTGCATTAGAGATCCAAACATTACTGTTGAAGACACTTCGCAGAAATCCACATTTGATCCATGTTTCATTCTCAGCTGCTTGGTGCAGGTGTTTGTGCACGTACCTCATGCACTAATATAGATTGGAACAGCTACATTTTCTAACTTCACGATAAAGATCCCAGGAAGAGCTGGAGAATTCCCCATCAGGTTCCTGGGCAGTCTGCCCTTCAGGCTCTGTTTAGTCATCATAAAGCACAAAGAGTTTGAACACAAACGTTGCTTTTTTTTTCCTTTTCTGGGCATATCTGAGTTGGAGCTTGCCAGAGCAAGTGCTGAGGTGGCCTGTTGGCTGAAGCACAGTGCTGGGATTGCACAGGGTCGTAACAGAAATGGCGGGGGGGGTATCCCGAATCCAAGGTCAAATATACTGGTGAGTGGGCTGGGAAGTGTGAGAATGAGTCTGTCCTCAGACTCAACTTTTGTTCTCTAGAGCAGGTACATGAACTGTAATGAAGGAAATGCCATGAGAAGCACTGATCTGTCTGGAAGCTATGTCTTGTGATAAAGGGGAGCAGAATTGGGAAGGAGAAAATTTGGAACAAGCTCTTACGCCTTGTTAGCAGCAAGTGCCTGGGGGCAGATACAGTAGTGCCGGGGGGGGGGGGGGGGGGGGGGGGGGGGGGTAGACACATTCCAGAGTAGTTTGAGTCAGACGAGCTCCTCCCATGACAACTTCACTCAGCAAAGTAGGTATTTATAGCACAGGTTGGGGAGAGAAATCCAGGAAGAGCTTTCCAGAAGACACATAAATCACTCCAAGAGTTCAGCTCTGGGGTTCTGCATTATCTGCTTTAACAAGAAAGAATAAAAGTGCTGTTGTTATTAGCAATATTTCTGAATATTATTTCATCAGTCTGCTTTTCGATTTAAAGACATCTTTGAGCAAAGAGACATTTCCGTAGCATTCGCCCCGCTTTCAGAGCTACTCCTGCAGGCTGCTAAGGACATGCTCTCTTACACGGGAGAACGTATTTCCTCCAGCACAGACCTGCTGAAAAACAATTCAGAAAATCTGTCCAGCCCGATGTTTGCTGTCAGAACAGCTGGGAACCCTCCAGGCCTTCCAACAAAGCGGAGCAGGAAAGCCAGGAAGGTGCTGTACCCAGCCCGGGTGAGAAAATATTTGCCACACCAGGAGAAAGACTTAGTCAAGCGGTGGCTGCTCTTCTTTGCTGGCATTATTCTCATGCAAGTCTTAACTGAGGATCTTGAGGAAGAGAGGCTGGCTGGGGAGAAAGGCCACAGAGCCCATCCGTGCCGGGCACCAGCATCACTGACACCGGCACCACTCAGGACGGCAACAAACAGCTCCAGAAGAGACAGAGCTGTTCCCGAGGCCCCGGTTATCACCTTCTCATCCGCTTCCAAGCACCAGCCTCTCAGGCAAACCACAGCAGATGTGCCCCAACAAGCAAGGAGACAACATCATGATTTCTGAGGGCAATGCTTGACCAGTTCTGCTGTGCAGAGCACCAAGCTGCAGGTGGAGAGCTCTCCTGCTCTTGGACATCAGCTGCCGGAACACTGTCAGCCACAGACCTGTGATCTCCTGCACCTCTCAGTGGGGACAAGAGGACTCTGGATGGTGCCGTGGTGGCCAGAAGGGGCATCCAAGAAAGCCCCAGGGCTGTAGCAAGAGCTGTGGAGCTTTTGGGACTTCAAGACTGGGTTTTCAAGAGGACTGTAACAAAGGGCTGCAGGAATTAAATGTACATTTGTGAGTTGGGTTTGTACTGCGTTTACCTTCCTCTCATTATCTTATAACCTCTTTAAGTGCCTCTGTTTGCATGTCGTAATTTAGTGCTAGTTCTCACAAAGTAAAAGATAGTGGCTCAGCTCTCAAAGCAATGGAAGATCAAAAATCCTGCCCTCTCTTCTCCATCTGTAACATTGTAGGAATAAAATTGCTAAGATCAAGCTTTCGCAGTGCATTTTAACTTAGATTTCAAAATTAACGTTTGCCACTCCACTGTACCCTGCATACTGCTGGCCAATACAGGGAAATAAAACTGTCCAGCAAGCAGGAGCAGTGGGGTCAGAGCCACAGCACCCGGGCAGGGTTTGCAGGTCCGGCTCAGGCACGGCAGCTCTGATCAGGGATACGGGGTGCAATGTGAACCACAGCACTGGAGTAAGATGTCCTCGGGGAAAAAAAGTTGGGAGGCCCCTGAATGAAAGCATTGGAAATGCTGGAAAAGGGCTGGTCAAGGGGGAGGTTGAGCCAGAGGTCCCTTCTAACCAACACTTCTAGGATTTCTGTGTTTCTTGGGGATTGATGGGAATTTAGCAGCACTCTGGGGTTCTCCATGTGAAATGGGAGATTTGCTAGTGGTCCAGGGCAGCATGTTCACAGTTTGATTTGAGCGGAGCAGATGTGATGGTGCCTGAGGTCCATACAGCAAAGTGCAGAGCTTTGTTGCCTCCTGGCTGAGAGCACAGTCAGTGAGTCAGACACAAAGCAATGGGCTCTAGACCTGCCACCATCCGGCCATGGGGTCTGTTGCGTGGGAGCCACTCCAAGCCCCTTGCTGAAAACGCACCGACCAGGATTCTCAGTGGATGCTATTTTGAGTTTATTGGCACTGAGTCTCCTGGGTTGCTTTATCACCTGGACCCTCAGGCTAGGATTCAGATGCCCTAATTTAGGTATCCTGGAGAAGTCTGACTAAGTCTGCCTGGGATTTCCCCCAGCCTGGTGCCCTGGGGAGCTGCTGGGAAGCTTAGGCTTGGAGAAATGCACGCAGAAACCCTTTTCCAAGCCATGGCTTGGAACATGGCTGCAGAAAAACCCTCATCGGGTCATTCAGGGCCTTGTCCATATAAACTTTAAAAATGGCCAAGGATGGACCTCTGTGGGCAACCTGTTCCAGTGGCCCAGGTGTTAGGTCTTTTCCACACCATGTCATCACAGACAGTTGGTGTAACTCAGCTGTTCACCAAGCAGCTTGTCTCAGAAAGCACCTCTTTTCATGGCAAAAACATAATTCCTCAGACCCTTCTAAGAGCAGAGCTCTGCCTTGGGGCATCTTGAAATAAAGCTACAACACTCTGCCTTGGTTATCTTGAAATAAATATAGCTGGGAAAAAAAAAAGCTGAGAAAAGCTGAGACACAAACAAAATTGGGCTACTTCATTTCAGCGGGATAAGTGAGCAATATGTCCCTATACGGGGAGAGAAGGGTAGGCTTTGTGAGTAAGGACCTTCCCGAAGCCTGGCAGGTCCCAAAGGCATCACGAGAGGGCAGCAGAGACAGAGTTTGAGCAGGAAGCACGAAGGCAGCATTTCAGAGAGCCAGAGCTTAAACCGCAATGGCGCAGAAACAAGAAATCCTGAAGATGCTGTCAGCACCTTGCAGAAAGCAGATCTGATGGGAAAACAGAGCCCGTCAAAATTCATTTGCACTTGGGTATGACCGGCCAAAGGATACAGACAGCCCCTTAAATGCAGCCAAACCATCAGGGAGCGTCCCGCAGCTTTGTCAGTGCGTATGGGGCAGGATGGTGAGCTGAGGTATATGGCGATGCGCATGTAACAGACACTGCCTTCAATATACAGCCAAATCGGACAGCTACAGCCTAAGCTGCTGCAATTGCTGAAAAATCCATTTCAGACCTGATGTCTTGAAGGAGCTAAATCCAAAAACGAATATTACACTCAGTCTCCTGCGCAGCATCTAGTGTTTCATGTCACGGTCAGCCTCTACCCCTATCTCTTACATTCCAGTTCGTTGCAACACTTTTGGCTTGATGTAACATGCACAGAACCAGCCCCAAGTGACAGCAGGAGCAAAGGAGCCTGCTGGGAGCGCACGTCCCTGGCCCATCCTGCTGCGCAGGGCTCTTCCCAGGCCTGGGCATCACGAGGGCACGTTCGAGGCAGAGCGGCTCCTGCCAAGTTGTGTGGGCAGGAAGCAGTGTCGGAGAGTGGCTGCAGGGTGCCTGCGGTGCCCTGGCTGCACGACGTATCTGGGCAAGCTCTGCAGCTGGGACAAGCCAGGACTCGGTCGTGTCCTCGCAGGCCCAGCCCCAAGCAGGGGCTGAGGCTCCGGGTAGTACCTGCCTTTCTGCACACCTCGGGCAGCCCTGCTCTCCCGCCTCACCTGATGTCTCCTCCCTCCTTCCCCTCCCCGAACACCTACTTTCTCTCTCCTCCTGCTCCAGAGCTTCCCAGTCCACACTACAGCCCCAACCCCTTTGTACCACCCCTGCCTCCGCTTCTGCCAACCTCTTTCCTTTTCCAGGTCTCTTTTCCTTATCCAGGTCCCCCTTCCTGCTGCCGGGAGCAGGCTCCTTTGCTCCAACACAAGTCTCTGCTGGCAAAATCAGCTCGATTCCAAAGCAAACTGCTCCCAGCTCCCCACTGGGAGCAGTCCCTGCAATGCTCCCGTTTCCGAGCCTTGCTGGGGAGGGGATGACTGTACTGCACCAAATACGCCATGGACCATTCTGGCCAGTTACCATTACAGATGATCCCAATCCTGTCTCCAGCAGCATTCCCAGGAGCTGATTCATTTAGTGGTATAGATTTATCCTAAGGGACCAGGCACACTAGGGTTTCTCTGCCTCTCCCACAGAATCATAGAATCGCTCTGGTTGGAAAAGGCCTTCAAGATCATTGAGCCCAACCATAAACCCTTTACCACCTTGCCATCATATATGAACTGCAATACACTAAAGATGCTGCTGAAGAGGTGCCACATCTACCTGATGCTGTAACAACACCACCCTTTGATCCCACGTTCCCTTTTGTCCCCATCTAGACACAGAGCTGCTCAGTATTTTTTCAGGGGGGGAAGTGCTGTAACCACCCTAGCACAGATCTGGTCGCTGTCCCAGAAACAGAAGGTTCTGTGGCAGCTTCTTGACTCTCCACTCAAAGCACAGTCTGCACCGCTGCTTTTCGCTGGGATCTGAGGGCACTGAGGTTGCTCCAGCAGAAGCATGCCAGGGGAATTATAAACACAGCTGCTTTCATTAGACACATTATTCACCCTCTGGCTCAGGCTAATCCCTTCTGTTGGACTGTTGATGTCTCCGGAGCGCAATGGAAGGAATGGGAGATAGTGGAAAAAGTATTTTAATATTTTTTCACAGTTGTGCTGTGCTTCGAGGTTATGAGTGGTAGGACTTCATCTCTTCAGAAGGGATATTGTAGAACAATAGAGGACACAATCGGATGTCTAATAAAGGGAAGCCCGTAAAGAATATTGTTGATGATCCTCTAGATGGGAGAGAAAAGAGAAGGGAAGTAATACAAAATCTGTGAAACTAGAAGAATCTAGTGAACATTCATTAAGATCTGCAGCTCTCCTTGCCTCACAACATTACAGCAAAAGGCCATGGCACAAAACCAACTACAAGCTGAGCCATTCAAAACCAACCAAAGAGTTTGCTCACACAACAAAAAGGAGTGAAAACTCTTTACTGCAGACAGAATATTTAATTACAAGGATCCTTATAAAATATCCTAGCACTTCCAGCACTTCTGCATCCTTAAGCAAGAGAATGTTCTTCGGGTCACCACATTTTTGCTCTTAAATAGTATATTCAAAAATTCAACTGAGACTTTATATCACAAGACTATATGGCTCAGTCTGACTAGTCACTAGTCTAATGTTTTAGCTATGTTTTCACCCCATGTATTGAAAATCCCTTCTGAAAACACTGTTCTGCTGATACCCAGTGCTTTCCTTTCCTTGAAAAGTTCTTCCATGCCCTGCTCAGGAGTTTTCCTCCCTGCCTTGCTTTTGCTTTCTCCGTTTTCTTAGCTACGTGTCTGGAGAACCCCAGGGAAGTGCCAGTCTTTCACAAGCATCAGCCAGAATGACATGGAGTTGGTAAAAACAGGCACATGGGGGGGGGATCCCATTGCCACAAAGCCTCTTCTTCCTCTGTAGAGAGCGCAGGAAGCCATTAACCACCAGGACATTTTGGTGGTGGCCCATGGATGCCAAGTGCCAGAGCAGCTGCAGACCACGCTGGCCTTGGCCAAGCTGGGAGACAGGGATGTTGGCAGGAGCTGGGAGGTCTGCGGAGAGAAGAGCCCTGGCAGTGGCTGAGGAGGTGTTAGGGACACAGTGGTGACCTGGGGAGCTCCGGGGACATGATAGAAACCTAGGAAGTGACCTGAAGGCATGGGGTAGACAGTGGCCTTGGGTACGTGGAATGATCTAGGAATGTGGTGTTGGCCTGAGGTACATGGACATAGAAACATGGCTGGGTCCTGAGGCACATGGGGTGACACAGGAAAAACTGGGGTCACCCGACGTACATCAGGGTGACCCAGGAACATGGCAAAGCACTGAGGAACATGTCATGAGCCCGGACCACACGTGGACCCCAGGGTACATGGGTGACACGGGAAGACGGCTAAGCCCGGAGGGACATGTCACAAGACGGGGACACGGGCCCCGAGGTCCTCAGAGCGGCCGGAGGACACGGCGCACCCCACGGGTGCGAGGCGGTATCTCCGCAGGGCGCCGAGCACAGCGCTACGCGGAGACACTCCGGCCTCGAGGCCGCCGCCCCCCTCCCCGGCGGCGGCGCCTCAGGGGCGCAGGGCCCCGGCGCGCGGGCGGCGGTCGCGCCCTCATGGCGGCGGCAGGCAGCGTTACCGCGGCGACGCCGCCCCGCCCCGCGGCCCCGCCGAGCTGCCGCTTTAAGAGCGCCGAGGCCGCGGCCGCCCCCGCTCTCGCCCGCCCGCCCGGCGGCCGGAAGGGGGGCGTGATGCAGCGCGCGCGTCCCGCCGCCGCCCGGGCTCCGGCTCCCGCTGCCAGGTAAGCGCGGCGGCCCCGCCGCCGGGCTGGGAGGCGCCGCGGACGGCGGAGGCTCCCGGGGGCGCCGGCGGCAGCAGCGGGTCCCGGCGGCTTCGCGCCCCGAGCCGCGCGCCGGCCTCGGTGCTTTCTGCCCGTTGCCCCCGCGGCACCTGCGCCCGCGGCGCCCCCTCGGCGCGGCCTTTCGTGAGGCTGCAACGCGGCGTTTCGGGGCCTTTTCACCCTCCTTTCCCCCTTCTTTCTTTAGCCGCTAAGAGCCAAGACGCCGGCGAGTCCCCTGGGTGCTGCTTTTTTCCCTGCTTTTTTATCTGCTCTGACTCGCGAGCCTTAAGTTGGAGGTGGGATGGTGGGAAAAGGCAAAACTCGAGAATCTGCAGTTCTTTCACATTAACTTTTCAAGTGGATTTATTTTTTTTAAGCCTAAGGAAAAAGGGGCAAGAAAGGAAAGAGGACTCAAGTAGCTTTCTGGGTATTTGTGCTGTTGCTGGAGGCAGAAAGGGGCAAACTTGAAGGGGCCCTGCAAGGGCTTCTGCTTCTGTGCCTGAAACTCAAAAGAATAAAAAAGTGGCCTAACTCAGCAGCTTTGAAGCACTTCTGTTTGAAATGCCATGCCACACTCCTTCCCTGTTCAACTAAATAAGTGTTTTTTTTTTTTTAAGGAAAAACTCTTAAAAAACAGTGGAAGCAGATCCTGCTGTGGGGCCGGAGCACGCGGGCAGTGAGGCCGCTCCGCTCGTCCCACGGACATTCCGGCCGGTTCTGCTGGCAGTAAAATTAGAAAGGCTCTTACAGCCGCTTTTCTGGGCTGTCGAGGAGGTGGGAGCTCTCAGTGGCTTCACCGCGATACTGCTTGACGCTGACAGCCGCTGTGGGATTGAGCAGCAGTTCTGCTTTCAGAAGCTTGAACCTCTTGCCTAGGTGTTGGCTTGCCCCTGGGAAAGACAGGGGGTAGGTGACATTTGTCTTCTGCTGCTAGCAAGTGACCTGTGGCCTCCTGGTTATCCCAGATTGTTTGTAGATCAGCTTATCTTGAGGCACTTCCAGTAGCCTTTTGTGTTTTTCCAGGTGAAACCCGTAGCCTTGGTTCCCCCTTCCTCCTAGATGAGGATTGCCCGGGTGACCAGCCTGTTTTAGCCCTTGCTTTTCTCAGCAGCTCTCCTCTTTTTCATTCAATTCCATGTCCCAGAAGACTAGTTTGGTAAAGAAGGCAATTGATGTTTTGCTGCATCTCGTGAGCTGACCTTGGCTTCTGTAGGCAGCACAGCCCTGGTTACCCAGAAGCTGCAAGCACAGGTCTGTGGTGAGGGAAGGAGAGCCAAGAACAACTAGAACTATGTGTAGCTGAAAACCATCCACTCTGCAGCAAAGGAGGAAGTTCAAAGTAGGTGATTGTCTGCTGAGGCCTAAGAGACTTCCTCGAATGACCCTACATGTTGATTTGGAGCTTCCAGGCCCAAATGGAGCTGAGAAGAGTGGTAAGAAGTTGCTGGACACTTTACATGGTTTCATTTAAAGTGGAGTCCAAAGTGAGGTGGAGAGAGGACTGGATGGTTCTTTGCAGAAGAGATTCTCTTTACTGGGTTTGGCACGGTCGCTGGTTAATCATCTCCTGCCACGGATGTTCTAGAGTAGCTGCACGTTGGTTGAAGTGTCTGTAAGTCCTGTGGCAGAATGCTTGGCTCTCCTCGTCCTCTGGAGCAACACCCACCTCTGTGCTGGACAGCATGCGTGGGATGGCTGCTTCCATCCCGCGCACCTTGCCTGCATCAGCTCTGGGCAGATTCCCTGCTGGAGCTCCAGGATGAAATCTGTTGTCTCATTCCCATTTTCCCTGAATGTCTGCCCTCCCCTCAGGCCATTTCTATCAGCTTGTCCTTGCCAGAATCTGCTTGAACTGCCTTTTAGTTGCAGCTGTTTTTGCAGGTTCCCAGTAGTGTGTTTATTTTAGGTAGTTATAAACTGATTCCTTTTTTTTTTTTCCCCCTCTTTACCCCAAAAAAAAAAAAAAAAATGGAACTTGAGCCAGAAAACCTCGTTTTTCTTCCCCTTCATGATTTGGTTGAGAAATTGCTCTGTAGGAGGTAGCAGCTGAGACATTGTGCCTGCCCCCCTTTCCTGCTTTCAATTTTGAGATGTGTTTTCCCAGGCTTTCAGGGCACTTGTCCTGTACCTGGGCGGTATAATTTACTTTTAGTAGCTAATGTGTGGTGGAATTTTTGCTCTTCATCTTATAAAATTAGGAATGTGGCTAAGGAATAAAGAGTTTAGAAGAGGCTTCACCTGCCCCCCACCCCGTAACATTGTTTACCCTGAATGTTTGTAGTCAGAGCTGCAGAATTTTTTCTTTAATGGCATAGAGAGCTAACACCGGTATTTCTTGGCCTTTTCAGGCTTATGTGAAGTTCAGAGCAGTGTTTTGAAGCTAGAAGGTGCCGCTATTGACCAAAACAGTTGTACTGTGGTTCTTGTGTGGCATAGTGTGTGGTAAAGTTCCTCCTGGGGGTTCTCAGGGTGATTCTTAGAGTGAGTGGTTAAGGTGGAGGTTATTGTCTTAAGAAACAATAAGTAGCTTTAATGAATTGCCAAATGGATGGAGAACCCAGTGCAGCTGAAGCCATGGTCTGTCCTCGTGGTAACAAATACGTGCTGCCTCTCTGCCCTGATTCCTAAGGGCCACTTGTGCAAGTTAAACTGAAAATAGGTGCTGGAAGCCATGACAATCATTTCACATGAAGGAATCTGTAGCTGGGAAGAGGCAAGGAGCCCATTCTCCTAATCTCTATTGTTAGAGACAGGCTAGTGGGTTTTTTTGTTTGGTTTGCTTGTCTCCATCTTCCCCCCCGTGGTCTGTGTTGGGCACTGAACAGTCATTTGTATGCAAGAATTTTAAGGAAAATCTTTGGAAGTGCTTGAATAGCTGACAGCGCCTGGGAAAGGGCTGCCCTGTGGAGGGCAGCTGTACAGGTTTTCACTGAAGGAAGTGAAGAAGAACCAGGATCAGAGTCCTGCTTCCCTTTGGGGTGTGAGTGGCTGTCCTTGTTCTCCTTGAAGCTGGGGGCTGCAAGTGTGAGTGTGCAGCAAGGAGGAAGGTTGCTCTCCCTGTTGCAATGCCCTTCTGAAGAAGAGTTCAGAGCTGCATTTCTTGCACTGAGGAACCAAGGATGTAATCTGGGAATCGATCGCTGTTTCTTTCTTACACTCCTTGGTCTGCTCCTGCTTCCCCAGGAAGCCAAGGCTGGTGACTTGTGTGAACTTGGCTTGGGGAAGGGCACAGGCCTTCGGGGGATTCCTGGAGCTTCTCTGACAATGAGGTAAAATTGCTTCATGTAGTTTTAAACAATCTCAGGGTAAAGGGGCCCTCCAGGGACCCTTTTGTTCCCTTGTTCCTCTTCACAGCTCCTGCAGTGTTGACATATCCTCTCCTACAGAACTCCTCTCCCACTGGGAGTGTCTAGGGGACTGCTGGTAACTGTAGGGAAATGCTGATTATATATATATATATATATATATATATATATCAGTATGTCAAGAATTCAGAAATGAGGGAAATAGTCTGACATGTTCAGTTTACCACTGTTCCATGTCTAACAGATTCCCCTTCTGGATGCCCCGAGTTGGTTCTTAGGCTCTTCTAGTGGCCTCTTAAAATGAGCCTGCACAGAAGTGTGAGTGCTTTCAGACTGTGGGGAATCAAAACGTGATGCTTCACTTAGGTGTTGGCAAACTATCCTGCTGTCTGGAAATGTGTGGGAGGAGAAATGGATTCTTGGTTCTATGACCCCTTTGGGGAGAAGAGCAGCTGGGGTTTAACAAACTGGTTAAAATTGTATAGGCCCCCAAATTCTCCAGAGACATCTCTGCTTTCCTAGAAGCTTCCTTTAACAAGCTGATTTCTCAGGCTGATTGCTTGCAGATGAGATCATGCAGTGTGTTTTGCAGGGAAAGAATCTGAACTTGCACTGGTGAGCCAGAAAGATTTAACATGAGTCACATGTGCAGTGTCCTCATGGCTCACACAAAACACCAGCGACTGCAGAAGTGTCTGTCTTGGGGGCAGCTCCGTGCTCCAGCAAGGACTTTGTGAGTACAGAGGGTACGAAGGGATGCCCTTGAGTGCTTGGCACTGTTGCTTGGACAGCAACAGGAGACAACAAGGGAGTGTTTCATGTCTCCTTAGCTCTTTTCTCTCTGGCTTGTGTGGTGCTGGGATAAGCCCAAGACTAGAGAAGACTCTGATCTGCTTCAATTCCTTGTTCTTCTGTTGGCTCCAGCAAAAAAAAAAATTGTGTAAAACTGGTAATACTTTTGCTGTTAATACATGAGAACTTAGTGTTAGAGACTGAATATTGCTGCTTGGCTGGCACAAAACCTCACTCCCTTTTGCAAGGGTTCTTGTTTTCCCTTTTTTCCAATAGCAGCTGGGTTTAAGGTGTCCTTAATGGGCCTCTTCCAAAATAAGCACAGCTGGTATTTGAGTGATGAGAATTCACAGGATTCTTCTAAGGTGATGATGGGTGCCCTCAGCATAAGGGAACAAGATAAAAGCTTTCTTGCCAGTAAGTCTGCCCAGGTGAGTGGGTTTTGCTTTAAAATGGAAATTTAATTTTTTTTTAAATTCCTTATGCCTAGAATGATTTTGTTAAAATAGTGTTTCATTAATCTTGGGAAGGGAGAGAGGGAGCTGCTTGTTTGCAGTTTCTAGTTTAGAGTGCTTGTGTGTAGTTCTGTGACTTTATGTATAATAGAAGTCAACATCTACTGAATATCTCCTATTTCTGTGGCTTTGTACTGTTTTGTTTGCTGGCTGAAGTAGTTGTGAATGAGTTGCTTCAGTTCCATTTCCTTGCTCTGTGGTTAATAATACCCTGTTTTTTAATGAAAAAGACTGGTAAAGCACTTGTTGCTCTGACCGATTTCACTGGGGCTGTGTATTTTTCTTAGCAGCTCAACCATTTCATTCTCCAGGCTGCTCTTGGATAGGGTCCCCTTGTGCCCGCTTGCTGGCCGGCTGGAGGTGGGTGGGTGGGTGGCCATGGCCGCTGCCCGGGAGGAGCATTGGATATGTGTGGCAGGTGGGGTCTGTAGCCTGAAGAGTGCTGCCCAAGCATGATTTTGGCTGGGAAGCTTCAGGTGGGGAGCTTTGGAAACACCAGCCTGCTTGGAGCTAATGCTCGCAGAATGTGTGAGCAAGTGGTTAAGCTGGGTGGAGTTGTTCCAAAAATTGGATCCGAGGTCCTGTCCGCTCCTAGTGCGGCAGCTCTCTGGGTATTTGCTTGGAAGGACTCCTGGGTGGATGATGCTCTTCTGACCTGGTTTGACTCCCCTTTTGTGATGTCCAAGCTGTTGCAGAGCTCTGCTGTGCTCAGTGCTGAGCGCCTGATGAACCTGAAGCAAGAGCAGCTCCTGTGAAGCGCTTGTAGCAGAGGGTTGGTTTGTGTGTGCCCTGGGCACAGAGGAGAGGGCAAGAGGAGAGGAGGTGGGGGGGACAAAGCAAACTGTTGTGCTTCTTCCTAGGGATTGTTGTGCATCTCAAGCCTGCCAGCTCGGGCCTGAAGAAGTGGGTGGGGTGTCATCTTCCAACCAGATGAATTTATGCAGCAAAAAGGAGAAGTTTGTTCACTTTCTCTGAGGATAGCATTTAAGATGTAAAAGTGTCTGACCCTTCAGTAATGGAGATCTGCTGAAGAGGGAGCAAATACTGACATGGGGTTCATAGGGCATGCAATTTGCAGCTTCTTTTCCTTGAAGGATAAGAGTCTGGGCATATTTTTGTTGAAAGTATCCTTTGGAAGTGATCTTGGTCATTTGTGTGGGCTCTTTATTGAGAGCTGAACTAGCCAAGTTTCAAGATTTGTTGCCCATCTGTATTACTGCTGTGTTATTTCACTTGTCTTTTATTTCTCCTGTTAGAGTACATAAAGCAAGCTGCAGCAGAAGTAACTGGAGCACTAATATTCTCTACTATGAAAATGCCCATCTATAAGTGCCTTTCACTAAGCTCAGGGCTGTTTCCACTGTCCCTCACAAGCTGTCACATCTTCCTGCTGGGCAGTGTCATCTCCTGGGATGTTTGTCTTCAGTTTGTGTTACTCGTGGGACTGACCACTTGCTCCTGTGCAGCATGAGCCTCCAGCACTGTGTTACGGAGTGGGATGAGGACGTGGCCATGCGCGGTGGGATTCAGCCGCTGAAGAGAACGGATTCGCTGACTGGCGGTGCAAGCCGTGCAGGGAGCTCCCACGCCGCTTCCCTGGATGTAACTGCATGGCATGAATTCACAGCACTGGGACCTTGGTTTTCAAATGCGTGTGTGTTGTGTTTGTCTGGACAGTGAGGGATATTATTCAAATAACCTCTACTTTCCAAAGTGTCCTTTACAGCAGTTTGATACCATCTATCTACATACTTAGCTAATAACAGTTTGGGACAACCTGTGTCGGGGTCCATGCTGAGAAAATGTCCTTTGGCCAGTGTCACGTGTGGATATTTTGGGTTGATCCTGGTAATACCCCAGGTGTGAAGAGCTAAGGGCAGCTTTGCTGGCCAGCTCCTCTCTCCAGCCACAGTGCCTGTGACTGCTTCCTCAGGGGCTCCGCAGCTCCCTGTGCGGATGTGCTGCCTTCCTGATGACCGAGCTTGCGAGCGCTTGGGAAAGGCTCAGCCTCTGGAATGGCACTTCTGTGGCCTCCTCCTGGTGCTGGAAGGAGACTTGTAAGACCTCCCCAGAGTGAAGTCTTGTGCCAGGGAAAGATTTTTCTAGCTGCTGTGAACATCTTGAGCTATTGCTAGGATGATCTGACTCAAGTCTCAAACAGGATCAGTATTGAGGCACAAATACTAATATTCCAGTGTCTGTCAGTACAGAATTAGCCCCTGTTGCCTCAGTGAGGCTATCTTTGTTTTCCAAGCTCTTAATATACTCTAGAAATGTCTATTCAGAGAAACTTGATGCAAGTCTCTTGGGAAACCCTTGGCAGTAATTATTCTACCTCTACTCATTTGCTAGGTCAGAGTCATGGAAATACAGGTTGGGAAGGACAGTTGGAGGTTTAGCCTCCTGCTTCAAGTGGGACTATCTCCAGCATGTGCTGAACTCAACCATGGCTTTGGCAGAGTCTGGAAAATGGCTAGAGATGGAGTATCCGTAGCTTTTGGTTGCTTTGTACCAGTGAACCACCTTATGGTGCAACTTGTCCGTGTGGGTTTGAATTACCTCATCCTGCAGGTTTAAAAACATTTAAGTGAATTGTTGGGAAATAGCTCACTAGGAAAAATGGTGTAATGCATAATGAATCCTACTTGGTAAGGAATATATGACCATCTCCTAGCTCTGTTTCTGTAGATAAAAGCTAAGCAGCTTGTTAGGTTTGTTTTTAATGTCTGCATGGCATATTACAGTTGAGATAGGACAGGTACAGCCAATATCGTGTTGTGTAAATAAAACTGTGGGTGTTTTCCCATCAGTTTTAGCTAAATATATATATGTAAAATATGTGTTTTTACCCAGATATGAGCTGCTCTTGTCAAAAAGCAAAGGATGAGCCCTAGGAGCATCCCTTACCCTGAAGCTTAGTATGGGGTTGGGTGCAGACCAGCTGTTGAGACCAGGCCGAGGCCACACATACAGAAGACATGTGGCTGCCTTTCATCTTCCCTCCCCAGTTGCTTGGAATGGGCGGAGAGGATTTTCCTCAGAGACTGTTGTATTTATTTCAGAAAAAAATACCAGGTCATGAGATGAGCATGCCTGCTGGAGCGAGCGCTGAAGTTGCCCATTGTGCTCCTCGGTGCTATGGCAGTCTCTCTACTCTGAGAAGTAAACTTGCCTCCAGAAATGCCCTGAGCTTCCGGATGCAGTTGATGTCAGTGAATGGCATGTGGCCAGTTTCATCTGGGCTGAATTTCTTCAGACTAAACTGGAGATTGCAACATCCCTATGCTTGCTTAGGCTGCGAGGCCTTGCTTGAAAGGGAAATGCTTGAAATCCACAGAGCCTCTGAGGAGGTAAAAGCTCCACTGGCCAAAGCCTCTTTGCTGCTAGACCCAAATTTGGCTGCATCCTGGGGCGCTGTCATTGCCTCGTGTAGATGGGGGGGAGGGGTCAAGTCACCTTTGAACCTGTGAGCGTCTGTGGCCTGTGCACTGGAGAAGGAGCAAATGTCCAGGGTGTGTGGGAGGGAGAAGGAGCAAGATCATGTCACCTTCACTGACATGAAACATGAGGGCTCCATGAGGGTGTTGTCAGCTGTAGTTGTGCTGGCCTGTGTTTGGCAGGAGGCTTGGGTTGTGCTCTTGTTTTAGTGTGCATCAAACTCTGTGGTAAATCTGGTGCTGTGGAGTGAGGAGCACTGTCTTTGGGGGCCCTAAGTTCCTGCCCTCTCTCAGTGGAGAGACCTGTTGGTGCCAAGCTGCACTCCCTACCTGGGAGCCCCTTGTTCCTTCTTCCCTGCTATGCTGGAGCCAGGGTGAGCTGGGAGTGCTGGTGTCTGTTATCTTTGGGTTATTTGAAGATGATGGTCCTTGCTGAGGAATCACAGAAATGTGGTGACTGCTATTGGCAGCTGCTCCGTGCAGGCTAACTTGGGCCTGAGGTGCAGAGGTCAGGTTTGGGCTTGTGTGGCCCCAGAGCCCTGAAGTGACAGCTATGTAGGACTTCAGGGACCTTGACCAGAGGCTGATCGTCCTGGCAGCTTGTTTTCTGGTCAATTCTTTGGTATACCACTTCGGCAGCACTGTGACCATATGTGCCTCAGACCAGGGAACTGCGTCTCTACCACAAGCTCTGCTCTGCCCACTCGGTAGCTCTGCTGGTTTTGGGGTCTGTGGCAAAGGAAAGTGCTGCTTTGTGCTGAGTCTCTTCCACATGGTGTTCCCCCTGTTGAAGCTTCCAGCTGCTTCTCATGATTTGCTTTTGCTTTCTGCTTGACTTTCCCATGTCTCTAGAACGAAGTCTGCAGTGAAGGAAGTTGAGCAGCTTGAGTAACTGCTCAAGTGCTGGTCTTTTCGGGTCCCTACAGCCTATAATTTTCTGACCTGAAACATGCCCAATGCTGGCTTACTTTGCAAGCCTTTAGGGGAGAGCAAGAAACATGGAGAGGTGGCCCTGCCTGTGAGAAGGGAGGCCTGGAGACCTTCCCAACTCAGCTCATCAGTGGTAGCTCTTTCTGTACCTTTCCTTGGGGTTGAGGAAAGAGCTGGTCACTGCTTAGGGCAGTGGATAATTCCTTGCTTAAAGAAGAGGGCTCAGCTTTGGAAGAGGCCAGATATCTGCCGAGCAGGGTTTAGGTGTCCAAAGCTGCCTCCAGCCATTTAAACTCAGACTAGAGCCTTATTTGCTCCTGAGAGCGAGTTAAGCCCTTCCCTGGAGCAGCAGGGCTCATCCTCGGCGGCGCTCGCTGCCGCAGAGCAGCAGCGGGTGCCTGGCTCAGTGCACAGGTGCTAGCGAGGCCGGAGGCAGATGCTCGTGCTGGTCTCTGTGTCCAGGGATAGGGAGGGATAACTCTTTGCATGTGATGTTTCTCTCTGCCCCCTTTCTCACAGTTCAACTGGCAAACATGATCAGGGAAAGTGTTTACAGGCACCTCCTTGTGGACCTCCCTGCTGCCCTGGAAGTTTCCTCTTTGTATGAAGTGTTTGCTGGGGCTGTTGCTGACTTGATCTCAAGCATAAGTACAACTTTCCTTCCCTTTCTCTTCATCCTTGCCTTTGAGGCAGCCCAAAGCATAGCTGGGCACTGTTGCTTAAGGCTCCCTGGGAGCAGGAGGCTGCTTGGGTGCTGCTGTTCTGGCCTTTCATGATAGTTTGAAAGCTCCCAGGGCTGGCACAGTAGCGAGGGACAAGGCCCTTCCTCCAGTTGTTGGGCTCCTGGTGGGTGCCGCTGTGGCCGCTGGCTGGAGTGGGGCTGAGGGTTGCAGTGTGGTCATCTGGGCACAGAGATGCCTCCCCGGCTGGAGCAGAGGTCGTGCCTATCTTAGCAAGGTAGCTCTGGGGCGTGGAGGTGGTGTTTGCCCTTCTGAAACCTCCTTGGGCTCTCTGCAGTGCAGGCACAGCTTTCTTGGCATGCTGAGGGATGGGGGGGACACTGCCCTATGGAATTCCTTCTACTTTTCCACTGCTTGGGGATGCCCAGGGCTGTGCCTGGGGAAGGTTGGGTGTTCGCAAGTATTGCCCCATTCAGTATCTTGTCATCTCTCCAGCCTCTTCCAGGAATCCTGCAGTAGATGCAGCTTGCCACGTAGCTGGAGCGAGATGCAGCTGTACCCGGCCCAGGATAAAACAGTGGCTTGTCACATTTGCAGGCTTTTTCAGAGGATGCCATAAAGGCTGCCCAAACTTGCCCTCATCCTAGTGCCAAGTCTTGCTCGGCCCAGGGTATGTGACTAGAGGTTGCTTGCTTTGCTGCCAAAGGATCCTAGCGGACTTTGAGCAGCAAAAGCACCTTCTGCATTGGCTTGGTGTGACAGTTCCTGGTGGGATGGGGGCCTGGCAGTAGTGCTGGGCTGACCTGTTGGGCTGCCGCAGGGGGAGATGCCTGGCAGGAAAAAAAGCTTTTAGGCTCTGTCTTAATCTTGCCTTTTCTTGCTTCATGTGCGTTCCTGTATCACAGCTAACTGGGGTTGCTCTCTGCCTGCAAGTTTTAGGATCTGGTACATCTCTCCATTGGCCTTAGTTTTGGCAGTGTGATTAGGTAGCTTTTCCTCAAGAGCTTTGTGGGGCTCACTGCAGAGTAGGGATCTGTTCAGATGTTCAAGACTGTCGGTTTGCTTTAGCCATTTGTCTAAATGTTAATTTGGGGGGGATTTGTCTAGATGCCTTTGTCTTAGCATCAAAATGTTTGTCAGTGTTAATTAATTTAGTTCTCCCAGTGTCACCAGATCACACAGAGGAACTGGGGCAGATAAAAAGCAGATCTTATCTGTGTGTGAGCTGCCAGCCACTTTACCCCAAATCTCAAATTTCTGCTTTTGCTGTTTGGTTTTGATTGACTATACATGCTATTTTTAAACATAGGGATGGGTGGGGAAAAAAAGGCTTCTTAAAACACACAGCAGAAATGATAAAGTCAGTTCCAAAAGCAAAATGAATTTTAAAGAAAACAAAAATACCATTTAAACTTCTTAAATGTCAGGGTTATAAGCAACTCCAGGGCACTCTTTTGTGTGACCACCTTTTATCTCTTCTACACTGCTTTTGAAATACTCGTGGGTTGCAAGGATACCGCATGACTCCGTGGAAAGAGCCAAATTGTCCCACATCAGAATAAACAGGCTTTTGTGCTTAAGTTTGTATGTGAAATTTAGGTATTTGTTAATGGCTCTTCCTCTCCCAATTGATTTGATCTCTTCTGAAGCCGAATGCAATCTGTTGGAGTAAGTGCCAGCCAAGGCCTGAGCTGAGTCTGTTCCCTTGCTGTTTGGAAACCTGCTCATGCTGCAGAAAGCTGTTCTGTGCAAAACCAAAACAGGGTCTGTTGATGTTATTTCTAGTCCTTTGAGAAGATGACTTACTGGTCACATGTGCTGCTATGAGGTCATTAGGAAGTCTCTCAAACACACAGTTTGAGAAAGGATGATGCTATTGCAGAACTATGCTCCCTCTGAGATGCAAGATGCAAAACTTACTGAAATACTTCAGTTTGTAATAGCTATGAGTGGGATTTGTTGTCGTGTGCATTTGGGCCCGTTCCAGGAAGGAAGGGGGAAAGGGCTATTTTCTGCTTTGCCTTTACGCCTAGAACTGCCTAGTGAACATGTAGCTGTGTTTGGGTCGAGTTACAATTCGGAGGGCATCTAGCAGAGAGCTCATTTTTGTGCTCAAGTGTGGCAGGTAACAGGGAGTCTACCTGCAAGTTTTGCAGTTCTCTAGCAGTGCTCTGTGTCCTGCCCTGGTGATCCCTGGGCAGTCTGGGCCTGTGCTCTTCCCAGCCGAGCGAGGGAATGAGGAGCTCCATGTCATTGATGCTCAGTGAAAGGCACTTGGCACTGGTGCTTTTATTGGCATCTCTCCAGAACTCCTTCCTCCTGGTGCTGGAGTTATCTTTTGCCCCGTGTCATCCTAAAAGAATCCTATTAAGCTCTGCTCACCCTGGATCTGGCCTCAGTCCCCATGGACAGTTACGCAAACAGGAAAACCATCCTTATTTTGGTAGGAGAGTGTCCCATGTTTCCCCTGAACCAGTAATGCCCTGTTTGGGGTTTCGGTATGGCTTTTTGTATGGACAGAGGTCTCATGCCTTTTCACTTCCAACCTGCTTCTGCCCCAAGGCATATGTGAGTATTGGTGATTATCCTATCCCTCTCTGAGTTGATCTAACACACTAAAACGCTGGAAAAATTTCCAAGGGAAGAAAAAGCAAATAGCTTTCTACTTTCTGGTGAGTGTCAGTGCAGAGGTGGAGTGTGTGCCTGAGGTGGGTTAAGGAGACAGGGATGAAGACAGGAGTAAGGTGGCATCTGACTGCACATATGGCCCTGTATTTCAGCTCAGTGCTGTATTTTTGGTCCTAGATAGGACAAAGTGTGGTTCATGTGTGGTGGTGATTCTTCAATGCTCAATATTATCATTCCTTCTGGAAGCCTGGTGTGGCATATGGGAATTTGAGGGGCGGGTTGGTTTGGTGTGGTGTCTCCTGGAGTGTTTTGTGCTGTGTCTGTCCCTGCGCTCCTGCTGCTCATCTGCCTTCCAAACTGTGGAATTGGCAATGTGCTGCTGCTCTTGCTGTCCCTCTGCTGTGTCACACCAGCAGTGCCTGGGTGACAATCTCTTCCACTCTCATTGGCCTTGGTTGTGCAGATGCAGGGCCCGCATGGCTGCAGCCTGCCCTGCTCATAGCCACAGGGCTTGGTGGGTACTGCTGCTCACCCTGCCGCAGCCCGGGCTTGGCAGCTTCCTGCCTCACTCCTCCCCAGTGCGAGCAGCTGCCGGAGCGAGTTCCTGACTGTGCACGGCTGCGTCCTTCCCTGTGGGGCCTCCTGAGTGGGCCCCGCTTGCCAACCTCTCACAGTGAAGGCACGAGCTCCTGCCGCTGCTCCTACGGGTTCCACGATGAAGCCCATGCTCCCACTCACTCCTGTGGCTGCTGAGCTCTTGCCCTTGCCCCAAAGCACTTGGCTTTAGTAGCTGAACGCTGTGGCAGTGCCCCCCTCCTGGCTATTCGTCCTTCTAGTGCAGTTGCCTAATTGCAAATCACAGCAGTGCCCCTTCCCCTCGGCATCCCAGGGATCCTGAGGTGCCTTTGACCAACTCCCTCTTGCTTTCAGCTCCTGCCCTTGGTGGAGCTGCTGTGCACTCAGGCCTGCATGTGCCAATGTGCTTCAGCTTTCCAAAACACTAAATCCCATCAGGACACGAATGGCAGTGGAATGGCCCCGTACCTGGGGCAAGTCAAGAAGCTATCTCCCAAGCGTTCCCTTTGGGAGTGGTGTCCTGTATTCCTCCCCTTCTATTATTTCTGTCCTTCAAAGTGGAAGGAAAAGGGGGTGTCCAGCAGCTGCCTGACAGCTGCTGCATGGGGCTTCTCTCCCATGGGATCGTAGCCACGGGAGAAGCAGCGGGGTGAGCTGTGATGATCACCCTGTGGCTGGCCCTGAGGTCATGGCTGGGCTCTCCCTCTTCCAGGAAAAAGTTTGGAAGTGGAAGCCCTGGTGAGCAAGCAGCCTGTTGTGCCCTTTGCTCACAACAGGCTTCTTGGCTGCACTTAGCAAAGACTTAAGGAGACTTTTATTGTTTCCTCTCTACCACGAAGGGCCCATGCCAGAGCAGTTTCACACTTGTGGGGGCACTTGTAGGGTGGCGGAGGGGTCTGTTTCCCCGAGAGTGTGGCACAAGGCGGCGGCAGCGCCGGGCCTGGCCCCGCTTCCTGAGCGCGAGAGCTGCTTTGTGTTGTGGTTTGCCCAAACGAATTCAAAGCTTGGCCTCTCTCCAGGCGAAGGCCGGGCTGCTTGCCAGCGGAGCAGTCCCGGGGGAGCGCACAGAGCGAGGAGGGGCTGCCGGAGCGCAGAAGAGTGCAGGAATCCGGGACGGCTGACTTTTCTAGGCAAAAAAAAAAAAAAAAGGCTTTGTTCGGGCAGGAGTTGCTGTGGGAACAGGGCTGTGCAAGGCAGGGCCTGTCCCTGGGTGCGCGGGGAGCGGGAAAGGAGGAGTTGCGAAGGTCTGAACAGCTCGCGTGCTGCGGCGCCCATGGTGAGCTGTTCCCTGGCCCCGGCTGCCGCAGCCCCGCGGACACCGCGCTGTTGGTTCCCAGGCTCGGCAGCCCCCGAGCTGCAGCACGGCAGGTAGGGGCCTTCCTGCTTAATGCGCTGCCCAGCTCAGCCTCCTTTGTCTCTGCTGGCGCCAAAGCCCTCGGGCCGGCTGCTGGGGATGAGGGGGTTTTGGTGGCGGAGGGAGGCTGAGGCCTTCCCTCCTGCACCAGGGAGGAGGCAGTGGGTCTAGTGCCCCGCTCTCCCTGACATGCACAGCCCTGTCCCTTGAGGGCTTGCAATCTTGTACTTTGTAGGCACGTGCAGCCCTGCCTTCTGTGAGCTCCGTGTCTGTTCTTCTTGCTGCAGCCTGGCTTAATTTTTGTCTGGGGTAGAGTCTGACATGGAAAACTGGAAGCTGATGACAGGCCACTGAGGGGGAGTAGGGACATGTTTTTTCCTTCCCCCTGTCCCTGTGTGGCTCCTGCTTAGCTCCTGCTGATACCTGCCCGCACTGGCCTCTTCCCTGGGAAGCTGCAGCCTCCTTGTTCCCCCGGCCATGCTCCACATCACTGGGAAATGCTGTCCCAGAGCTGTTCTGTTGGTGTAAAACCCTTAAGCAGAGATATGTAGAAAGCGCCTCTGAAAACCTGTAACAGTAGGGATAACCATGGGAGCTCCAGTGGCAATCCCTCCCCATAAGTCTCAGGTAGCTTCCCTGTAACTTCCCTTTTTCAGGTGCTCAGTGTCTTGAAATCATCCTGTTTGCCCTGGCCCAGGCCTAGGTCCATCTCTGCTTGGGAGCTATTTTTTCAGTAGAGTGAAATTTCATCTCCTTTTTGCATTGTGGAGGGTAAGCTCTCCTCTTTTGTCTATCCCCATTTTTCTACTTGCACAATCCACTGCTGGGGACGGACGCGTGGTCCCTGTGCGCACACACAAAACTTGCCAGAGCGGATTAGATCAGAGCCCCCTCCCCGGCCGCCCCTCTCTCGCAAGTGGCACCGCTGGGCGCGTTGCGCTGTGCCGAGGCCTTGGGCACAGGCATGTGGGGACTCGCTTATCTGCTCGTGTTAATTACTGCCCGTCCTGGGATGGGTGACAACTGCTCTCAGGTGTACCCTCTTATTTTGCTCTGGTAATGCAGTTGTAGGTGTTCATATTATGTATATCAATCAGATTTCATTAAGTTACTGCCCGAAAGCCAAAGGAAGATACAGCCTGGAGGCTTACCGTGCATGCCATGCTATGGAGTTGCACATGCTTGGTTTTCATTTGTTGTTTTTTGATTTCAGTTTCTTTTCATTGAGGAAAAGAGGTAAATGAGATTTTTCTTTTGGTCTATACATCATTATTTTACTTTTTTCTTGTGCTCTTTCATATTCCTTTCTTAATCTCAAACAATCCCAAGATTTTTGGCTGCTTTTCCTACAGCTACTGCCTTCTCTGTTTAATTCTTAGATCTTACCGTTCATGTACAGACTTCTGTTTCTGTTTTGAAGAAAACTTGTTCAGAATATACTGTGTTAGTGTGAAGTGGTATTAGAGCATTTTCAGTGCTATTGGCCTCTTCTTTGACTATAAACAGAATATATAGCTTCGTGGTTTGAAATACATTGTGGCAAGCAAAGACCTTTTCTGAACAGTCTTGGTTAATGTAAATATCTTGCTAGAACACTTGGTTGCAGCTTTGTTTCTGTGAGAAGTTAAACTTTATCTTTTAGATTTGTACTAGTGAATAGTTAACCTACCAGAAAATGGTTGGCTATGCCTGAAAATCCTCCCTAGGTCCTCCAGGTGGTTTCAGCCAGCCTCTCCTTTCCAATTTAAGGCTAGTGTGCTGTGGGAGTTTCCTAATGACCTTCCACTTCTGCACTTTGGTATTGGAAGTATTTCTGTGGCTGCAGCACATATAAAGAGTATTTTTTGCAAAGATTTTGTTTTGAAGGTTGTGTTTCCTTCTAGCATTTGCAGGGTTTATTCCATTTCTGCATCTCATCCTAGTTGCACAGATTACTTTTTGGCCTCTAGAACTGCTTTTTGTTACTTGTGCTACTGAAGCTTCTGTAACTACAAAGGCAAACATGAGTGACAGGTGTGCTGAAATGTTAGTTTATGACTGAAGAGGCAGTTTACAACACTCAAAATGTGCCCCTGTAGCTTTATGTGGTATCTGCATGTCTGTAGCATTCAGGTGGCAACTATAGTGCTAGCTAAATTAGTAAATGTTGGCAAATTGTGTCTTCTCCTAACTTTCACTGAACATTCTTTTTGTTGTTTGCGTTCTACCTTTCAAAAAAAAAAACTGAAGTCTTTTAGCTTCTGTGAAGGAAGCTAAAAAACGAGGAACCATAAAATCCTTCACACAATGTTTGCTTCTCCTCTGGTCTTGGTTACTGAGACAAACTGTATTTCACCATTGAAAAGAATTGACCAGGAGCAATTTGGAAGAAAGGTGTAGGAAGCTGCTAATATAAACTAGGTATTCTGGAGCAGGTTGACAGGAAAAGCTAAAAATAAATGAAAAAATATATCGGGACTGAGAGGCTTTAATATTTGTGGAAGAGAGCAAATTTGGTCAATGGTACTTAGATATGTTGTCAGAAAAGGTTAAACCTGAATAACAGCACTGAGAAGTAAGGAGGTTCCTCCATCTGGGGCTGATGTGCTGTCCTTTAAAGATGTTGAAATATGCTCTCTTGCACTGGTAATGAGAGAGGGCATTAGACATGAGATAACATTCAAAAAAAAAAAAGAAATCTTTGAAGCTTGAGGAGGATTTGAACTTGTTGAAAATGAGCTGGTAAAGCCGCTTTCTGAGTCATAGCTGCTGAGGGGTAATAAAGCTGGCAAGCCTGGAGGTGTTGCAGAGGTTTGGAAAAACGCTGATGTTTGTGCAATGCTCCAAGAAGGTAGAAGCAGGTAAGTAACATGTTGGCAGCTGAGGCCTGTGTCAGTCCAGGGTGGGATCTGGGGAGTTGGTACATTTTAGTAAGTTACTCTTAAAGAAAAAAACTGCTTTCAGGGATCCATATTGTGACAGGGGGCAGACCTTGTCAGAAGGTCTTTGGGTTGTGATTGTTAATGAGATTCCTGTAGTGGTTGCCAAAAGGAACTGGGCTGACATCATGTACCTGGATTTGGACTAAGCTCCACCCTGTGCAAATGATGCTGCTCCCGAGAGGAAGAAGAGGCTGAAGAGGTTCCGTGTTGGCTGCAGGAACACGTTGGGTCCCTGAAGGAGCTGGGGCACCTTCAATCTCCTTCCTTTTCCCAGTGCTGCCTGGAGCTGCGGGGAGGGGGATGGACCCATTCAAGCAGTGTCACCTGTGGCTCTGTGGGATGGGGTGATGATGTCCCATAGCCCGAGAGCTGCCTCTTGCCTTGCTCTTAGCCATTTGTTTGCTGGCTGTTCTTAGGCAGGACATCCTGAATTCCCTGTTGAGGCGCCTCAGGACCTTCTAACAGCCTCCTGGTGATAACCAGTCCTTATTTGCTGTTAACAGGGCTCGTCCTTGCTGTTTGGCCTTACTGAGTTTCCACCTTGGCCAATTAAAGCTATGTTAGGTGGTTTAGAAAGTGCCACCTGATGCCTCAAATATATATTGGTGGCAGTTGTGATCCACACAGCTCTGAAGCAGAGGTACCTGTGTATTCTGCCTCCGTTCCTGTAATTCCCATGTCTGGAAGCTGCTTTTGTGCTGCACAAAGATCAGATGAGGGCTGCCCCACAATCTGGACAGATCCTCAGTCTCTAGTGGTGATTTGGAAGTAAATATAAGTAGTTTAATGCTGAAAATTGACTTCACTGGGGAGACTGAGGAAGTTAGGGCTGCTGCTTCTTGGAAAGAGAAGACTTTTGGGGACCTAATGCCAAAATCTAGTGCTTCAAGAAGGGGTTATAGAGCAGACAGAAACAAGCTCTTTCTAGAGGCATGCGGGAAGAGGCTGAGAGAACAGTTGTGGGTTGAAATAAGAGTAAGGTCTGGTGTGATGAAGTCGAGCAGCAGAACAGCTGGTCCAGGGAGGTGCTGGAACCTCCATCTTTGGAAACTTTAAGATGTGGGTGGACAAAGCCCTGAGCCGGCCGCTCTGGGCAGTGTGAGCCCTGCCTCGAGCGGGAGGGTTGGGTTACATCTCCTGAGGATCTCTGCTAACCTGAATGTTTCTGCCTCTGTAACCTGATCTCCTTTTGACTTCAATGAGTTTGAGCACAGCTAAGTAAAAGATTATAGTGGAACCCCTTGAGCGTAAGGTGGTTTAGATTGAGTGCTCCTAATGCTCCATCTGTCATCTGTGTGGTTAACTTGTCAAATATGTTGCTTATGTGGGGCTCTGAGTGGAAGATTGTAGGTCTTAGGAGGAATGTTGCTTGCTTGTAGTTCCTGTGTTTTAAAGATATTGTTTAAATAGTAAACAGTCTCCTCAAAATAGGCCTGTAAAGCTTTTGAAGAATCATGCCAATGTAAGGAAAATGTGATGAAAATGCGAAAGTGCCGTGTTCACGTGTGCCCATCCTGCATGAGAAGGATGAGGGACAGAAGCAGACAGTTTATTGCAATGCAGGCAGGGAGGGAGGACAGAATTAAAACCTTTCGTTTGTGTGCATCTCATTCTCTTGCTGCTTACCATCTTCCCAGTGTTGTCTGACAAACAGGAGAGCTGGAGCCTGGAGGCTGCTTTCCCCCCTGAGGAGTCTGTATTTTGAAGAACTTTCCTGATTGTGGTAAGGATCCTTCTGTCCATCCTGCTTATATTTTCTCTTGTGTAGAACTGTGATGTCTCTGGTGGCTTTGTCTGGGCTGTCAAATGTGTTTCCAGGCTCCCCAGCTGAGATTAGCATGTCCTACTCCAACCCTAAGGTTGGTGGGCAGGGTTCATAGCAGAGACAAAAAGCTGAGAACCACCTCGTTGTTAAACTCTGTTTCCTTATCTGGGCCTCTGCCTTTGTAACTGCTGCTAATTTTGGCATAGCTATCTCAATGGTACTTGCACCTCACTGTAGGCTATAGCTCTTTCATGATTGGATTTCTAGACTTAATCTTCTGCCATTTTTTCCTGGTTATGTCACATATGGGTAACTACAACATTGTTTTTCTCCTAAAATAACAGCGAGCCTGAGGTGTCTACTTTTTTCCCCCGCGGTAGCCTAGTTAGCTGTTTGAGCGCAACGTGGAAGCTGGGGTTGGGAGCCTCTTCAGCCTCGTGGCAGGCACATCTCCCACTCTCCGGGAGGATGCCCACTAGGTAGGCAGAGCTCAACATTCCCATTCCTGTGTTGCTGCCTCAGACATGGCTCTTTGTCCCATGGGCCACTCCACAATGTTGAGGTCCCTTTCTTTGCCCTGTGTTCTTCTCTTGACCTTTTGTGGTGACAGGTGTCCTAATGCCATCTCAAAGATCATGCTGTGGTCTTGCTAGTCCTGTCTTGTTTTCCCCATTATTGCTTCTTATTTCCCCTAAAACCTGGGGCTTATCTGTACAGCCATGATCACCTTGCTGTTACTGTTCCTGCCCTAGGTCCCCTGTCACGTTGCTAGAACTGCCGCTAGTTTTTGCACTTTCTGACTCCCTGGTGGGGGTGTTTTATATCCAAAATCATCCAGTGCAACCTCATGCTTCGTGCAAGTATCTTGGTGGCACTGTGGTTCTGAGAGCTGCTCTGCTTTCTTCCAACTGTTGTGAAATGGTTTAGTAGAAGATACTACCTCTCCTTAAGACTTTTCTCCCTATGTTCTCTTAGCATGGTGTCTACTGTGTTGCAAAGGCAGAATCATTGCTAATAGTAAAAAGGAAGGTGTAGGAAGAAGATGATGGGAGATTTAAGCCGCCTTAAAAAGAATTAGATACCGGAAGCAAGAAATATTTGAACTGTAAACTAAGCAAGACATTTGGAGAAGTAGTCACAATACTTTTTGCTAAGTGTTTTCATCATCTTTTGTTTTGCTAAAATTGGCACTGTGTAGACTAAGTTTGTGCTCCAGAGGAAACCTTGAGTTCTAGGTATCTCAGGTTAATCTGAGGCCAGGACAAGATCCACCCCCATTCTGGAGTCCTCCTTAAAAATGGGCATCACACTCAACTTCTGTTTCTTCAGGTTTCAGATACTACTGCAAGTAGCGGCTCTGTAGTTTCCTCGCTGAGTTTT